>NC_087202.1:65288481-65359223 GCF_015104395.2 Macrobrachium nipponense | reverse complement strand
GAAAAAGTTCATGTTCTTAGTTAGTTGGTCTGGTGTGAGTCAAGCGAGCTTTGCTCAATCGTAGATGTTGACAATCAAATGCAAGAAACGAAAATAAGGAGTGGTAATGGTACAGTCCCTGGGGCATTAGGGAGGGTTAGTGTTTGTGTATGTGTGTGGCTCAACATATTTATCAGGATTCTTGCATGGCTAGTACGCTTTTGTGACCTTAATGGCTATTTATGAGCTTTCAACAACAACCTCTCTCTCTCTCTCTCTCTCTCTCTCTCTCTCTCTCTCTCTTCCTTTCTCTCTCTCTCTCTTATTTGCAATTAAAACTTATTACTCTTAACTGTGACCTTACCCTTGAACCCAGTCAAAGATCAGAGTGGAGGAAGATCGAGTGCAGGTTTACTCATGATATCGCCCTTTTTTTTATATCTGTCCGTCCAGTGGTTCTGGAAGGTAAAGTAGGACTATTGAGTAAATATGTTTTTTTTATTGCTTTCCGTCTTAACTATCGAAAAAATTTTCTGTATTTTCACAAAAAAGAATATTGAAGGTATAGCCCACAGTAAATGGATCTCTCTCTCTCTCTCTCTCTCTCTTTCTCTCTCTCATCTCTCTCCTCTCTCTCTCATCTTACTTCTCTCTTTCTCAGCCAATCAGGAGTCTGTATTTCCTCTTTTCGAAGGGTATGCGTGTGATTGGCTAAAAGCTGTCTGGAAGACTGGAAGGTTTTCACTTTTCAGTCCGGCTGTAGCATTGGCTTCGTTGAGCAGTGTTTTTTCGTCCTTCGTCAGCGTCGCATTTCACCGTTAGTTAAGGTGTTTTAACGCATGGGTTAAGAACCCGTGAATATTGACACGAGAGAAGCATAGTTTTATAGTCACATACAAATTTGTTTCGTTATAGTAAGAGGTGCGTTAAGCCAAGAGTTATTTATCGTACATGAGAGGGTTATGATATTGCAATACCGCTGAAGGTTGCTGAATTTCATGTGTATTAAACCTGCTGTCTTTACGATAGACAGAAGCTGGAGCTTGGGATCCATAGATTAAGCGAAAGGAAATTGGCCTTCATAGCCGGGTCAAGATAGTCACTGAGGCATGAGTGTTGCATCGCAGGTTATGTCGAATTCTTAAGTGAAGAGCGATTATTCGGTGGCAGTATACTTGGAAAATTAATATATTTGCGAAGGGAGTCATATCCATTTTGAGCTGAATTTATCAGGTCTTCGCAGTTGAAAATGCTTATGCAATGACAAATTTCTCTTCGGCACTTATGGCTTGTGGTACCTAATTGTAACCTATTGTATTGTTTTCAGCTATCTCATGATGGTACCTGTAGTTTTTTATGCTTTTATTTATTTATTTATTTATTTTTCGGATGAGGAGGAATGGAAAGGATGAGAGGACGGTTTGTGGGGAGGATCAGTTCATGTTAAACGTTGATGATGATGATTGGAACGGTAAGATGATTTAAGTATTTAGGATTTGACAAGGCTAAGTCTCGCCTTGTTTACCCACACCTTCAATTATACCCACCTCTTTGGGCATTTTTTCTTCCCTCAACCCTACTTTGGTAGGTCTAGGGTATTGTTTTATAATAGTTCCAACTCATATATTTTAGTATTGTAGATGCATTTCGCGTAGAAAAATAATTAAACTGTCTCTGAACATTTATGAGGAAATTAACCATATCCGAGATATGAATAAATATATAATCACCATCCTCGAAAAATTTGTAAGTGTTTTTGTTTATTTAAACACAGACACAGTTTGTGCTCTGATGCTAGTTTATATTTGTTTAGAACTGCATTGTGGTTCTCATGCGAATTTTTCCTCCTTAAAATTGCATTGTGGGTAGTTACATGTTACGTCTAGGAGACACGTGGCCTGGTGAAAATCTTGCAGGTGTCAGACACATTGTCTCTTATCATTTGGTTCAAGTCTTTCATAGTGAAGTGTCTAGCATGTGTTATTCTTGTAATTTCCACAAATAACTTTGTGTTCAAGTCCATTGCTATGTTGAAGGACATCATGTGAACGAGTATCAAGCTTTCCTTCGATGTGTTGCAAAATTTCCTTTCGGGTTACTGGAGATTTGGGATGAAAATCTTCAACCAGTTTATGCCCTCTGGTATGGCAGTTGATCTGGTAATATTACTCCCTTTCTTTATTACTATCTAGAAGAGATTTTGAATCTAATGCAACCGTAGCATCATCTTTTCACTAGTAATTATGTGCAAATGGCTTTAATGTGGCTTTTAGTCCTATAAAACCATGAAATGTGGGTATTTGAATATCTCAAATAACAATGGGAAATCATGATCACTTTTACAGTCGATGGATTTGATAACCAGGGATTTAATTTATTCACCTGTTTTGCATATAAGTGTCCCTACATATTGCCTTTTGCAAATCGTGATTTGATATTTCCTAAAATGTTCGTCTTAGAAAAGGAGAGAGTTTTCTGGTATCTGGTACCAATGTGCACATGATTCCCTGTATATAGCATAATTAGTAAATTATTTTTAATGAAATTTGTGGCACTTCAAGTTCTCCCTGTGCTCTCCTAAGTTGAAAAAACTTATTTTTAAGCCACTGTAAATGTTGAATCTAAAGGATTGTTGCCTGATAGTCAATATGCATATATTTGCAAGGGAACCTTGATAAAGGGTTTGAGTGCAGAGTAATTCAGGCAGATTTTAGTGCTGCTTTTGACTTAGTAAAACACGAGGCACTTTAAACTTGAGAATCTTTTAAGTGGTTAGATAAGCTTTAGGATGCTTCAAGATTTTCCTAACAGGCAGGCAGCAGCGAGTTGCTGTCTACGGGATTTTTAGTTAACCAAGACCTATTGTGTCTGGAGGTCCACTGTTATATTTAGCGTAGGCACGTGACATGGTTGTTGGCCTGGAAAACAAAGTTTTTTTTTATTATGCCGATGATGCAACACTTGAGTGTAGTAAAGCCTCCACTTACGAGACATGAAGTTGCCCCCAGCCTCAGTAGGGACATGGAACAGATCAATGAAAGGTGTAGTCTGTTGGGTATGAGGCTTAACTCCAGTAAAACGAAAACTCTTTGATAATCAGGTCTCGTACAGATTTCCCACCCCATCCTCCCCTTCAGGTGGAAAGAACTTTGCTGAACAAGTCTGAAGCTGTTTTAACTGTTCCTGGTGTCACCTCTAACGTACATCTAACTTTTGAGAAACATCAAATGAAAGTTTCACCAAATGCTACACGAAAGTAAGGTATCGTTTCCTAAGGTCTCATATATTTATAACCGTGATAAAATCAGTGCAACCTGTTTTAGGTCATTTGTACTCCCTTTTACTAGAATATTGTTTCTTCCCGGTGGTGGATGTCTGGCTGCTCCCAGAGATTTATCTCTTTTAAATAGTATCTCAAAGTGGTAGGTTTCCGTTTCTTATATTAGTAGTTAAGACTTGGACCATCGAGTGATGGTCTCTTGTCACTTTTTCATAATTTGTATTACAATAGTGATCTGACATTCACAATGAATCCCATATCCCCTTTTATCTGTCCGATTCGCTGAACAGCAGTAACTATGCAGTAAATGCGCCTAAATGTCTAAATTCTCAGTTCCTTTATTCCTCAAACCTTTATTCCTCAAAAACCTTTCATCCTCAAACCTTTCATCCTCAAACCTTTCAATCCTCAAACCTTTCATCCTCAACCTTTCTTCCTCCCAAACCTTTCTTCCTCAAACCGTGGAGTTGTGGAACAGCCTCCCTAGGAAGTCGTGCAATTGGAACTTCAGAAGTTAAAGCGAAGGTGCAACACTAATACTATTCTCCTTGCAGTTTAACACATTTTTATCGTTTTATTTTTTTTTTTATCTTTTTTTTTTTTTTTTTTTTTTTTTTTACATCGTCTTACTTCTTCCTAATGAACGCCATATTTTTTGGAAGCTTGAATTTGAACTCTCTATGGCCGCTGTGAGCTTGGGCTTGTTTGATGTGAATAGTTTTCATCTTCTGAAGGAATAACAACAAGAAGAACAAGAACAAGAACAAGAACAAGAACAATAATAGATAATAATAATAATAATAATAATACCAACACCGACGACGACCCCTGCTTAATCTGAACCAGAGGAACGCCTTCCCATATACCAGTATATCTGATAATACCAGTCTTGGATTAATAAAGCCTGTTTTTGAATAAAATACCACTTTCAGCAGCATTATCCCTAATATGAATATTGGACAATTATTGCGAAGTATCGCTGAGCCAGAAAAGAAAACGAGTAATAAGAAAAATAGAAAAGATAAATATAGATTAATTCGCTGAATTCTGCCATTTTTATTCACAGACTTTGTTTAAAGAGGGTCTTATTCCAAAATAATAATAATAATAATAATAATATAATAATAATAATAATAATAATAATAATAATAATAATAATAATAATAATAATAATAATAATAATAATAATAATAATAATAATAATAATAATAATAATAATAATAATAATAATAATAATAATAATAATAATAATAATAATAATAATAATAATAATAATAATAATAATAATAATAATAATAATAATAATAGTGGTTTTTAACTTTAGTTTCATCGTGATTGTCTTAATTTATCATATGTGGTTAACTGGACTGGTAGATTTCAGATCGGTGGTAGAAGCTTTCCATATTTCAAGCTGAAAATCGATTTTTCATAAGAATATGTTATAACTAGTTTTTCTTGGTAGAGAATTATAGATGAAGGAGAGCGACATCTAATATATTTGTTCATTTATCTGTCGGCCTTTTTTATTTCCCAAAAAATGTCTCCTCTCTTAAAAAGAGATTATATAGGGTACATATTCTTTTTTCATTCGATGATGCGCGTCTTTTTCCATTTTGGTTAAATCAACTCTACTTCAGACGTAGTTTGCTAACACATGAAATAGAAGAGAGGTTAAGGTCGAAGTACTCTTCACATGTCATACTCCCTCGCATTCTAGGGCTTGCTAACCCAGTTTCTGTCGGTCCTGCTATAAACTAGACAAAAAAGACACAGGATTCGAAATTTCTTTCTGATTGATGAAATTGACGATACTGTTTCTCCTGTGTTAGAGATATTTGATGAGGGGTGAGATGATGAGACATATTGAATGGAGAGATGGTTGCTAATGGATTGACCTCAGGTCGGGTGCCTAGTCCAGTATCTTGCCTCCATTGCCGTCCAGCGTTAGGGGAGGCTAGTGTGTGTTGGAGAGTGGGAGAGGAGCTTCCTTCTGCTATATAGTAAGTTGGAAGCAGAACTGTCTAATGATGTGGGTGATGTGGTATATTTGGAGATTGATGTCAAATTGGGAACAAAAGTGAAAATGTTTCATTAAAGTTCCTTCAGTGGCCTTTCTTGAAGAAGCTTAGAAGCAAAAAGGTTAAACATGAGATATTATATCGGGGTTTTGTCAAGCAGAGAGAATGTTATTTTTCTTTTTTTCTTGCTGGGGCCGTAATGCAGTTTTCATGCTTGAAAAAACTATAAATATTTTGAATATTCTTGGAGATAAGACCTATTTTAAGTAAATGGTAATTTATTTTAAGATAGAAGAGGCGACTATGAAAAACCTCTTTCCATTAACATGCTCCGTAATTGTGCTAAACTGGGAGCTGTTTTCGATTTGTCAAAAGCCCGACATGGTGGACGGGCATCAGAGTCATTAGTGGTAAGATGGCTACCAAGTAATATAACCACTCATTGATAAAACATTTAAGTAGGAACCTGCCAGCTAAATTTAAATGAAAAGGGGTCGTCAGGTGTTCATGATTATTACTGGTAATGCTTCATACTAAACGTGAATACAAGTCCTTTTATTCAAGCTATACTTGATTATTCAAGTAAATAACGTGATTTCGCTTAAGGAAGATGTCCTTTTGAAAATATTCAAAGTGAATTTTCAGTGTGACACAGCCGGTATCATCCTCGGCATCCCTTTATATCTATGATTTGATGAAAATGAATTTATAGTTGAAAGCAAGTGCATGATATTTTCATTCTCTTTCAGTTGAAGCCTTCGTGAGAACCTGAGATTTGGAAGACACGAGATATCGCTATTATAACACATAATAAGACAACAGCTTTCGAGTGACGTGAAGGATATAGAAATAAGCTTTAGGAGAGGTTTCACTCCAGCATGCTAAGTTATAAGCAATTTTTTTTTTTTTTTTTTTTTGTCGGTGTCCCGATATATTCCAATAAAAGTGCCACTTACTTTGAAGCATAATATTACACCATATCATGTAATTATTTAAGTAGTTAAAATTAAGCTTACATTAAAACTAGGATTTCCTTAGGCACACTGATCTTATATTGGCAAAATGTTTGTCGAGTAATGAGAATGTGAGTAGTTATAGCTTCAAGAATGGCCTACGTACAAAAGCACGGACGTAGGCAAGAAGTATGCTTGTTTATCGTAACAGGTTTAAGAAAAGTTAATAAATTCCGCTAAGTAAACTTGCCTCTAACTGTAGTAAGAATGTTCTGATTTTCTTTTCGATTTCCATATAAACCATCCTCGAGCAAGAGACAACATCCCTTCACATGTAGGGAACATTATATCTGCTATATCAAGTTTCCATCCTTGGACGAATGTTGACGCCTAGCACAAGAATTTACCTCAAGTAAGAGATCTCAGTATCTGTAATGGTTTATTCCTATTTTAGACACTGTCGTATTTCTAATATAATTGTTGAATTTTTTTCTGGGCTTCCTTTCAACCTTTTAACCTCTGTATTTGTTGAAGTCGATGGTGATGGTACATACACATAAAAAGACTTAACTAAGTGACTAATGTATAGACGAGATGAAACTCTGATTACCTAACAATTTTTTAGAGTAGTATAATTTGTCTAAGAAATTCAAAGTTTACAGAAAAAGAATTAAGTATTTGTTTACGTATTGGCTGACTCTCCATAGATAGCGTGTGACCATTTTTGTAATTTGGGCACAATTTTAGTTAGATATTTGAAAAATCTCAAACTTATTACTTGGTTTCCTTAACTTGTTCGGGTATCGAATCACAATTATGCAAATTGTAACAAAGTAATTCCATTGACATTAAAGTTAAGGACTAAAGTTAGAATTGCAGGTGTGGAAACTAGACCAAAACTTTGATATAAAATAAACTACCTGTCTTCTATCAAGACATTGCTTCAGTGAAGTTCATAATCGCTTTATTGTTACTGTGATCAACGTTATAATGCCAAGGGTATTGCAAAGTGAAACTTACAGGCTGAACAAATGCTAATTCATCATCTGCGGAAATTGTTGAAAGCCAATTTAAATCGGGGGAGAAGTCGGTGCAGAGTCTAAGGGTTAAATTCATCTTTAGTCCGTCCATGATATTAGCCTTGGCACGAGAAAATAACCCTTACCAAAACAGTTGTACAAAAGTAGGCTCGGAAATAGGATGATAACGAAATATGAAATTTAGGCCAAGGCCAAGCACTGGGACCTAATGGTTATTCAACACTGGCAATTGAAATAGGAAAAGGACATGTAGTCGAATTAGTCTCTAGGAATTAAAAATGTAATGAAGTAGACTGGAATTTTACTTCATACATTAATAGGATGTGTAGATTTGAGCGTTGAAGAAAGACGTCTGATGACTGGAAAGGTATAAGGAAATGATTGGATGTTCGTGAACAGTGTCCCTTGTGAGTTTTTCTTAGAGGGTTTAGTGTTAAAAAGTGATTCTTTATCTGTAACAGGGTTATTCGCGAAGAGAGTTTTTGTTGTGGAATATCTTTCACGGGCAACTGAATTTCATTATTTTGATGGTTATCGTCTTCCTTTACATTTCGAACAAAATTAAATTGATTTGAAGGGCTTTCTCTTTATCCAGTGTTTTGACCGTTCTAAGTGTTAAAGAAGTTGAGAAAAAATCCGCATTAATACAGTTAACTTATGTGCCTGCATTTTTTAAAACAGGCTTCTCGAAGCAATTTTTAAATTCTGGTTAACTAACATAACGAAGGGAGTCGAAATGTTTAGGTTGATCAACTCCATCGAGGTCGGTAGATACGAAATTGTCGTCGTCGTCGTTTATGTCAGCTTGTCCACTGAAGTATTCAGCTTTGGATGGGGTTGTCTCCACTCCTCTCTGTTTGGTACAGTTTCCCCACTGATTCCATATGACATATTTCCTTTTTCCACCACTTCCTTGTTTCTTGCTATGCTTTTCTTACTGCTTTTTCGACTAACTTGAACTTTTATCACACCTTCCCATATGTCCGAAACTGCGTTGATTCTACAGTCCCTGGACATCAATTGCATTCATTATCTTCACATCACACTATGGGCTATGAATCATAGCATAATATAATGATGCCTTTTGAAGTCCTCATTATACCTTTGTCAGCGCCTGTTTCTGCAGCACTGAGTCAACCATGCCTTATGAATCCATCATAAGACCTTGCTTGTCTGATAAGAAGTTATTTTTTTTATAGCAATCAATCTTTTTCAAATTCATCAAATAATAAGCTCTTCTTGTTCTTATTAATATCACGATATTCCTAAGAGGCTAGTGTCGCCATGGTAACAGGAATGATTTACCACTTCCAAGACGTGCCTTCTAACAACCATAATGCTTCCCACCCCATCACCCCATCTCTTTCTGTTATCGTTCTTATACATCGTCAATAAGAGCCCCTTTCCTAGGGCGTCTCTTGCGACACCATCTTCCTTTTTTTAAATATTGCTACAAACTCATGTAATCCTTCCGTTATCTGCACATAGCAGATACCATGGCCCACCCTTTTGTACCCTTCTGTGTTTAACGCCATTGATATGATAAGTAAGAAAAGTCCCAGGGTTTACCATTGGTGGACACAACCATTTACATTTAATTTCTTGGACACACCTGTCTTCCCCTTGTTTTGTGGTATGATAAATATGGTTTTAGGTCACTTGAGTCTCTTTGGTACTCCCTGTCGTAGCAGTGTAGATGTCTGAAAATGTTTTGGTGTTCCATAACCTTTTAAGATCCACAGATGTGTGGAATAATTTCTTCTTTGCATGGTACGATCGTGCAGATTCCTCATTATAAAGATACTGTCGTTCACATTTCTAACAATAAACCAAATTGATAATTATCGATTTCACCTGTTTCTCATATCCTTTACAAATGCTTACCATTTTACTGTGTCATTCTAATGATTCTTTCCATTTCTTGATCAGTTTTCGTATAAAGTACCCGTGATCTGGTCAGCTTTACAGTGACTGATACACTGGATGTTTTTAAGAAATTATTATCACGAATGGCACTGGAGGATTAACATTTATCATCTTAAAGGTACCTGGAATGATATATTCTCTGTTGGTTCCTCTATCGTGTAACATCCTGTGGTTTGTCTTCGTTCTTAGCATTAGTTTTAAAAACTATTTTTGCAGACAATACTCAACACACTCCTCAAACAGTTCATTAAATTTTTTGTTTCCTCTCCATTTCCACCTTTCCTTCGGCCACTTTGCTCGTCTTTATATATTTCTTTTCCTTCTGCTAAGTTAATCTAATTTAGTTCCTCCCATTTTCTTTACCCTTGCTACCTACCACCACTCTTTCCATATTGCTTGACGGCTGCCTTGTCCCTCCAATAGTCCTTCATACATTATGGATTCTCCCACTGTCTCTCGATGTCCCGTCTCCCGTGTCACGCCTCTTCTTTTTATGCTATATTCATTGACACTTTTTCTCAATATATACTTTTAGGTTTTCCATCTTTCAGTTTCCATGCTGTTATGCCCTTACTGTCTTTTTCTTCATCCTGTTTCTATCCTTCACTGTCAGATCATTCCAAGCAACGCCTGTACATTGTATTAATGGGTACCTAATATGGCATGTCAGCAGAAACCTTTTCATAAGGCTGTCTGGCTCACCATAATAAAATCAATGTTTCATATTTCCACTCCTGCGTGCCCTGCCACCTCGGTGGCCGCGAGGAGTCAAAGATGTGTATTTATGGTGATAGTTCACTCTCGACGTGGTTCGGATGTCACGTAAAGCCGTTGGTCCCGTTGCTGAATAACCACATGGTTCCATGCAACGTAAAAACACCATACTAACAAACAAACACTCCTGCGTGTGACTAACTTTTCTCCCGGCTGCTTGAACTGCCTCTCCCTTTTCCTCATTTGGTCTTCCTGGCAGTGGTAGGTCAAACGAGAACGCTTGTTTTACCTTTATTTTGATCATAAGTAGTCATGTATTTATTTGTCCCACTCAATCACATTTACCCATTCCATTTACAAAAGACCTGTTCCTCTCTAGTGGTAATATAACTGCTGGTTGATGGTTTGGTATGAAATGTCACTTGATGTCATTAAACTTTTCAAGGAAGAATGAAGGTTCCAAGTCTGTCCATGAACTGATGCTTAGATGTCTTAGGAGATAGAAGTTTCATTGCGCCGCTTTGCAAAGAAATTGAACTTGTTCATGGACTGTTTGATTTCCATCACGTAGTTGAGGACATGGATGTTCAGGGTGGGTTCGATCAATTGGTAGGTATTCAGAATGCTTACTTTCATAAAATTTTTCAACAAGTTTCTTTCGTTGTACCTTAATTGGAGCATTGAAGATAATTCGCTGAATTGACATCTTTGCGTGTGGTGCGTTTTCCTTTTCATGGACTGGAATGGATTACGAAATTTAGGCCAAAGGCCAAGCACTGGAACCTGTGAGGTCATTAAGCGCTGAAAAGGAAATTGAGAGAAAGAAGGTTTTAAACGTGTAAGAGGAGGAAAAAATTGTCAGGAGGGGGTGGAAGAAAAAGTATGAAGAAAGGTATAGTAAAAAGGAATGTAATGTTGGTTGGTGTCATTTTTGACGATCGAGTGGAAGGAACTGCTGATTCAAGTAGCCTACTCGCGTTGAAAAAAAGCTGACTATTTTATCACTGTATTTCTGTGATTTGGTGTACGTCATTTTAAGAGAGCCAGGCACTAATTGGTATATTTTGATATTACCGAGATGTAGTACATCCTTTCGGTTTGTATCGGTTTAATAATAGCTTTTGTATGGTTTTTTTTTTTTTTTTTTTTTTTTTTTTTTTTTTTTTTTTTTTGAGCGTTGAGGATATAACAATATCATTAGTATTACATCAAGTATTTCAGGAAGTGTGAATCATCGTTTTTTGCCACTATCTTTCAAACCAATCGATTGGTTGGTATGGTACTTTGAAAAAGTTTTTCACACCTCTAGTTGTTATATAAATACTTCCATGTCCAAACACAAATTTTAAAGGCACTTCACTCTTGAATTGGAGGACGTAGCCAAACCTAGCCAGTCAAGATGTACGATTTCATACGGATAAGCATTCGTGGGGTACTTGACCCTCCTATCACCTACCCTTCTTCAATCCTTAAACCTCTCTTCCCCGTATGTCTTCTCTCTCTCTCCTCTCTCTCTCTCTCTCTCTCTCTCTCTCTCTTCGCAATATCTGTTATGTAATGGAATGTTTTCAAGCACATATTAGCATTGCAATTTTTCAACTAAATCATGTAGGATGAAATGAGGTTACGATCCACATGGTTATACGGAATTTTGGGGTTTCCGAAATCTGTGTAGTGAGAAATGAAAAGTCGGGCATTAAACGACGGGGTTATCACTTGTGTATCCAGTAATACAAAGAAGTTGGCCTCGTTACCGTTCAGGAGTTATGGCTCGCATGTTGAAATGTCCCCTGGATGCGGGAATTCATTTGATATACGTCTTTTATAAAGACGGATCAATAAAGAGAGAGGGAAGGGAGGGTGGATAAAGGGAAAGATAAAACTGGTTTATTGACATGTATCTATGATAACGTGTACATTACGTTGTCTGAAATGGTTAAAAACTGTAATGTGATTTTGATTAATTAATCATTTTTTATTATACACGTAAGGCTAAATTTAGAATAACCACTAAACTTTTCATCACAAAATTATGCAAGCAAACCATAAAAAATCACATTCATGAAGAAACTAGCATAAGCTACTGGGTGTAAGACGTCAAGGACGAAGTGAGAAGAATGGAGGAGTCGAAGGGGAACGTTGAGGCTAGTGAGCAATTTACTCTACATAGGATACTCAGGACAAGTTCAGTAGTGGGTACCCAAACTCGTATGTCCGAAAGCTTATTTTGTTTGCTGGCTACCCAACAAGTTGAAGAGTAAAGTGCCTGAAAGCGCTGAATTTGGAAGTCGAATTTATTACCAAAAGTTAGGGTAGGCGGTTTGAAAAACACTGTTGGAAAGTAAACACACTGATCCACCAATTAATTTGAAATATACGGGCAAATACGACGACTAAAACTTCCTGAAATAAACAGTAGTTAAATTATTCCTGCATTATCAGAAACCACAGCGTTGAGTTCGCTATCTTAAGGTTTTGTTGTCACCATTGGCTCTCTGAATCCGGTTCGTTTCATTTTGAGTAATCTATTCTCTCTGCACAACGTTTCTCTCGATCTGGATTTATGAGGGGAACTTTGTCTTTATAATTCGAATACTACTACATGTCACTCCTTAAAGATAGTATTAATTGATTCAAGTCGAGAAAGCTTTCAGAAGAATAAAACTTTCATCAACATAGGAAATGCAGTGATGGAATGAAGTCAACTGTTCTTCACGTGTTCACCATCTCGTTCCATTCAACCCCTCAAAAGATTTCATTCACTCAGTGGCTCATTCACCAGTTAAGGAAATGACTTATTCACATGTTAAAGAAGCACCGATCTGAAGGAAAGGTATTAAACATGATGATAAAAAGATAGTAACAAGGAATGTCACGTTAATGTAAACCGGACATGGGACCTGAGTGCGACTGAATCTTTGATCAATCTAAATTATTAAGACAGCTTCACTAAGAATGAGAGAGAAAACTAAGGTTGGATGCGTTGTTGAGTTAGAAGTTTCTGGACGTTTGTGTAGAGCATTTAGTTAGATACGATGTGTGTGAGAGATACTTGCCCCATACTATCCTTGAGTGGTGATGGTAAAGCGAAACTGAAAAAGCATGTCAGCTTTGTTATAGAACTAGCGTTAGGCATACTCTGCAAGTTACTTATCTTTCCAATTATTTTTGTTCAGTCAAGATAGACAATATACACACGTAACTATAACCGCTACTCTGGTCTTTTTGAGTGGTTGGAATTAAAGGCCTCTATAACAATATAGTCCAGCACAGTTTCGCCGAAGGGGGAAAGGGGCCAACCGGGAATAAAAAGTAAAAGCATTGCCATCAAATATCATTCACAGAAAAAAGTTCCCTCTCAAAATGTGTGTATAAATGCCATTTCCCAATTTTTCCTTTTTTTTTTTTTCAAAAACTATGCATCTTACGAAAAAAGTTCATTTGGGTAAAAATAAATTTGAAATACATTTGCACAAATTTTCGTCAAATATTTTTTTCTCTACTTTCAAGTGAAGTCACGATGGGCATAAGAAATCATTAGGCATTGGTGTTTGCTTATTTTTATTTGCCCCTTTTGGTATCGATTAGAATGCTCAACATCACACTCATACATTAGAGAATACTGTTTATTAGTTTGTGTCCCTAACATAATTCCATCTCGATTCTGGATTTCAAAATTTATAAGATATGATTTTATGATTCACGAAATAAGATAAGAATACATATGAAATCTTGAGTAAAAACAATAACAATATATTTTCAATATATACTTAATCAACTGAATATGTATATATGTTATTTCATTATGGAAACTTAAAAATAAGAGTTTGTAAGTTTAATTCTTTAAAATAAAATAAATTACCTTTCCAAGCCACATTTATACTCTTATATAATTCCATACAAAATATATATTTCATAGACTCAACGTTGGGATGTAGAAATTTGGGACCCAAATGATATGTTTATCATCAAAGAGATCAGCATTAGTATTTTTTTTTTTTTTTTTTTTTGCAAAATTATAAAATCTATTATCTATTTTTCTTTGGCTTTATTAGAATGGTAAAAAGATTTTCTACCAGTGGGTAAGTTAGGAAAATTTCCATGGATATGTATTTCATAAAAGAATATTTGGGGAAAAAAAGTGGTTAATAATTTAGATTTATAATAATTGCTTCAATTATAGTTTTATGTAGCGAAGTTTACCTAGAAATATGAAGTTAGATTAAAAACAGTGAGAAATGACCATTTTATCTATGAATGTACAGTCATTCAATAATATTGAATATAAAAATCTAGCTATTATTTGTTAACCAAGTTAGATACACAATGGATATTTAATTGATAAAAAAAAATCTCCTTTGAGCTCGGCATTTTGGTAACGAAATTGTAACGTTTAAATAAAAATAGATAATTTTACATTATTCCCAACTCCAGTACTCGGAGGACTATCAATCTCCCTTGTGAAGTATGTATCCGTAGTATATAAGTAGTATAAACCGTAAGCCTAATAAGCAGCAGTATACAGATTGTGTGCGTTGTTTGTTTGCATGCTCTGCAACCATTAGTATATAACTCAATCTCTATCTCTCTCTAATTTCTGTCTGTTTTAAAACACCAGTTTTAAAAGTTATAAGTCTAAAATTCCCCATAATGCATCGTAAACTCAACAGTTTAAGTATTGTTTAATAAGTACAATTTCCTGTAATGCATCGTAAATTTAGTTAATTACCGTAAAGGGCAAATGAAGTTTGGTGTAAATAAACTAACTCTAAAATGTCATATAAATTCCCGCATATAATTGAAATATTTCTAAAACAAATACTTATGGATACTAATCTTGAATAGCTTCATTGAACAATATTTGTAGATTTTTTTTTTTTTTTTTTTTTTTTTTTTTTTATTCCAAAATGAGCAGTCGCACTGGTTCTCTCTATTAACATAACTGTCACCGCCTTTGCTTAGTTTTTGAAATACCTGTTGTTCCCAACTAAGAGGTCGAAGAAGCAACAACTTTGAATTGTTTAGGATAACGTTACAGTAAAATGTTAAGTTTTAGAATCCTACAAAATTTGCCGATATCTATTTTGCTCATATCAGTATTTATCCTAAGCCTACAAGTATTAGTTTGTGAAGTATATTGTCGAACCTTGTTAAATAGACAGTCTAAATATAATGTCTTTGAATTTCCTATTCAGCAAACATAGCCCTTTTTGTCACTATAATTTTCTTTTAATTTTGCATGTCAAGGCCATGTTTATTATGCTTAGTTACACTTTAGTGCAAATTTGTACTGAATTTTAGGAACCATGCTTGCCGTTTAACAGTGAGGCATTGCAGCTTTGTTGAATTAGCATAGAAGCTGAACAGCTTTGTTGAATTAGCATATAAGCCGAACAGCTTTGTTGAATTAGCATAGAAGCTGAACAGCTTTGTTGAATTAGCTTAGAAGCTGAACAGCTTTGTTGAATTAGCATAGAAGCTGAACAGCTTTGTTGAATTAGCATAGAAACTGAACAGCTTTGTTGAATTAGCATAGAAGCTGAACAGCTTTGTTGAATTAGCATAGAAGCTGAAAAGTAATGTTATACTTTGCAGGTGACTGAGAAATCCACAGAAAAACGGCTTCTCCGGACGGGGAGGAGAATATAAGGGACGTCACAACATTCGAGGGCACCGACCTGGACGCTCACTCCAAAAAATACTGCAAATCACACAAGAATGAAGTAGTTGGCGACTCCACAGGATACCTGCTTGTTCGAATGGACGGGGAGGAGAATATAAGGAACGCACAACCTTCGTAGGGTGGGAACCACTATGTTGGGTGGTCGCTCACTGCAAATCGTATTTAACTCCAAAAAATACCTTCAATGAACTAGTTGGCAACACTGGTACCCTTTAAATGTGAACAACCACCTTGGGAAATTATTTATGAACTCGAGAAAATATCTATTTTCTCAGGCAATTAAAACATTTTAAAGGACATTTCTGATGAATTTTATTAAATTGAGAAATCTTAGTGTCACACATTTGGTAAAATCGCCTCCAAAATCTGACCTGGCAGCAGTCGCCTCGCAAAAAAAAAAAAAATTGAAAGTGAGGCGTCCAGATATAAAAAATCTTTGAAAGTGAGGCGTCCAGATATAAAAAAAATTTGGAAAAGCGAGGCGTCCAGATATTTTTTTTCAAAATAACAGCCCTGGATTACCGGCTTATATTTCATTTTATTTCGACAATCCTCTTGAAGTGTTCCCAGACTGTATTCCCAGTTCCTCTAGTGCAGATCTTTCCAGCGATCCTCTCCTCCATGTAGTAAATCTGATCCTCTGGCGCAGATCTTTCCAGCGGTCCTCTCCCTCTTGCAGTAAATCTCAGTTCCTCTGAAGCAGAACATCTTTACCACGGTCCCCCCTCTTGTAATCTCAGTTCCACTGGCGCAGGTCTTTCCAATGGTCCTCTTTCTTTCCCTCTGTAAAATATATTAATCTCTGATGTATCTAAAATTCTTGAAAAGTTCAGAGGAAAAGTTCAGAGAAGTAATTGGGTACTTAAAGAACAGGAGGTAAA
Source organism: Macrobrachium nipponense (assembly GCF_015104395.2). NCBI lineage: Eukaryota > Metazoa > Arthropoda > Malacostraca > Decapoda > Palaemonidae > Macrobrachium > Macrobrachium nipponense. Next base: position 65,342,749 of record NC_087202.1, on the reverse strand, counting down.
ATTTAATGTATGATGAAATTTAATGTATTTTAATGTATTTTAAAGTTCTGCTAAAGTGCAGAAATAAAAATTTAAAGAAATTGGGTACATAAAGAACATGATAAAAATTACCTAATTAAAGAATAGGATGTAAAGAATAAAAAACTTTTTACAGCGTAATCAGTACCGATCTGTAAGAAAAGCACTCTAAAGCCTCCCTAGCCAAGCCTTGTAATTTATTATAAAACAGCGAGTTGATAATGCTATCCTGAATAATTATCTCTAAACTGACGTACTTCTTTAAAAAAGTTCTTGAAGTAAACTTCAAACTTTACACACACAGGACAAATCGTTAAAAATCTCCCACTGGAAAAGTACGGCATGATATGAAAAGTCTCTTACACCAACAAAAAGGCTGTTGCAAGTTCAACGGCGCCAGCCCAGCTATTACTCTTACAAGCAAACTAAACACCAATTGAAAAGATACACTGACTATCAAAGGCCGCCAGGTGGCTAGTTTATTTGAATGCAAAACATCTTTTAGGTAAATATACAGTAAGTCACGCTTCTCTGGCGTTTTAAATTAACAGAGGAATAGACTTTAGTAAAGTGGCAAGCTATTTTGAATTGAGTTTACTTTACAACTAATACACTACGAATTAAAAACTCTCGATTTAAGAATTAACAACGAAAAACACAGAGAGAGAGAGAGAGAGAGAGAGAGAGAGAGAGAGCAGGCCCGTACCCAGAATTTTTTTAGGGGGGCGGGTCGTTTTTCCCGACTTTTCCTTCTACAAAATAATTTAAATATAAGTAGTATACACATGACGAAATACTTAAAATGTTATTTGGTTATATTAAGACGAAAAATTGGGTACATAAGCGGTCTATGCCCTTCTACCTGATTAGATGTTATTCAAAGTAGTGGCTTTGGTTGACAGAATTTTACTTATAATGTTGAAAGTTTCCACTGAAATTCAAGATTATTTCTTCAGTTTTGTTGATCGATTCATTTATTATGATAACAATAACATGCTTATTACTTTGTTATATGCTTTGCTTAACGGGAAAAAAAAAATAATACTGGTCAACACACAATATAGAGACACGTGGTCAGTTCTCCACACAGGAGATCAAGGTATCCGCCATCGTCGTTAAAATCAAGAATCTGAGTCAAATCGTAGTACCACCACTACCACCAAGAGAGGTCACCCCATTTCCAAGCTAACGAGGACCAAATCAGAACGACATGTAGCAATTTCAAAATCTCCAGTAGGAACTTCATGCAAAGGGAGTTTGAAACAATGTCCAAATTACTACAAGAGTGAGTATACACAAGGAATAAATTGACCCAAATTTTAAAAACGTCCTCTTATCTAAACAATTAACATAATTTGTTAATAGTAGAGAACAAGTATCCGTCGGGAACCAATAAAGAACTGCCAGACAGGTCTTGTAGCCACTTGAGGTATGTAGAAAAACAAAACCTCTGAGAAAACCGATAACGGAATTCTTATAGCACTTCTACCTAGAACCAATGTAAGCCACTACTCCCTCACCAAGGCAATTGGAATCCGTGACAAACTGGAGCAAATATGCCAAGAAAAGGTTGTTAAGTTTCTAAACTTTTGTGATAGATTTGTAGGGGATAAAAAACTATATAAACGAGATGGAACTCACTTGAATTAGGAAGGAGCAAAGTTACTCTGAAACCTTAACGAAAATCTCTTGAAACACCTCCGTGAACTGAGCATTCAAAGGAAGAAGTCAGAAGCTCCCAGAATTTGGTTAGTAATAGCACTGCAGGAAAGAGCGAAAATGAGGGAAACGAATAAAGCCACCGAGGTCGAAAAAAGATAGAAAAGTCCCTCAGAGTGGTACAGTTCAATGCACAATTTATTCGGAACAAAGTAGATCTCTTCAAAGCATTGATAGCAAGTGAAGAATTAGACATAATAGGTATCACAGAAACATGGATACAAGAAGCAACTAGAGGCTGTAGGAGAGTTCCAAGTATCAGGATATAAATTGTTAAAAAAGATAAGACCTAATAAAAAAGGTGGAGCAGTTATGTTATACGTCAAGGACCACCTTAGTTCAGAAGTGTGTAAAATTACAACCAAGTAAGAAGTAATTGGCATCAATACAAGCATTCTAGGGAAGAAGTTTACTCTAATACTAGTGTGCAAACCTCCCAAAAACCCGAAAAGGAGCTGTATGCACTACCAGAAGAAATAAACAACAAACAGCATAATAATGGGATGTTTCAATGCAGCAGTACACTGGGACACTGACCTCCATATCAAACTTTGAGGGAAATAGACTTCTAGAATTTGTCAAAAATGAAATCCTTCACCAATGATTCGACAAACCTACTAGAGGAATCCACATACTAGACAGAAGATAACCTATGCCTGACCTTTCATTAGGTGCAAATCTAGGTAAAAGCGCCCATAAAATTATTACATTTCACACTAATATAATCTAGTGTGTTACCAAAACACACAGAAAATTACTGCGAAGCCATTCTAGAAGAATACACAGAAAAACGCTCCAGATGTACTCCATTATCAAAGCAAATACTAACAAATTGCAACCCTCAGCATATAAGTGGTTCAACAGAGAAATTACAAATAAAATAAGAGAAAGAGACAGATTGCACAAAGCAATGAATCCAAACCCAACACCAAAGGAAGCATAAGTAAGAAATGCAAAGATAAATGAGGATAAGAGTGTTGCATGAATTTGTAAGGAAAATTCGAAAGAATTCTTTGCTCATGTGAATAATAGAGAACCACTAAAAAATTGCATAGGCCCCCTAAGGCCTAAGAGACAATGGGGAAAACCTAGTGAACACAGACTTGGAAAAAGCATAATTATTGAATAAGTTTTTTTACTAGTGTTTTCACAATTGAAGACACTACCTCAATCCCTGAACCACCTATTAAATATGAAGGGGCAGAACCACCTGACAAAATAATATTTACAGAAGGCGATGTTAAAAACAAAATAGAAAAAACTAAGTTCAAATCTCCTGGCCTGGATTCATCCAAGAGAAATTAAAGTGTTAAAAGGGGAGAAAGTTCCTCACCTACATAACCTCTACAGAAAAACAGCAGAACAACGAAAGGAACCCAAAGGATGGAAACTACTAGGTAATGTGCCCCGAGTAGACAAAAAAGGTCCATGAGAAGAGCCGGGAAATTAAGGACCAATCTGTCTGACGTCGGTCCCTTCTAAGATTTTTTGAGTCCATAATTGCAGATAAAATTGTAGATCACATTTGATAGAAACCCCTGCTGTTCAACAGTCAACACGGCTTCAGACAAAACTGATCCTGCCTATCAAACCTCTGGAGTTTTTCCATAACATGCTTGGTCATTTACCGACAGTAAGTGGAGCAACATATATACTCTTAGATTTCCACAGGCCTTTGACAAAGTTCCACATAAACTAATGACAAAAGTTAGAGCTTTAGGAATTGTAGGAGAAACATCAGACTGGATCGAAGACTGGCTAACTAATTTGCTAACTAAAAGAAAACAGTTGTAATAATCGGTGAAGAATCAGAATGGCCAGATGTGACAAGCGGAGTTCCTCAGGGTTCTGTCCTTGGCCTGCTATTGTTTATTTGTATTTATTAATTAATGAACTGATGTAGGATTAACTAGCAGGAGAACCAAATTTGCAGACGACACCAAACTAGGTGTAGCAGAAGCAGACCCAGAGGCAGTAGAAAGTTTTAATAGGAGAGTGGTCAAAAATATGGCAAATGCCTTAACTTGGATAAATGAAGTGTTACAAATAAGAACAAACATCCCAATGCCAACTACATGTTGCTTGGGAATGACATGGTGTAGAACAAGAGGACATTGGATTCATTACAAACAAGGACTTAAAATCGACAAAACAGTGCATAAAAACCGAAAAGAAGGCACAGAAATTAGTGGGATACATAAATAGGCAGTTCAGATACAGAAATAGGGAAACGGGGCTGCAGCTCTGCACTTCAATTGTTAGACCTCATCTTGAATATGCAGTACAGTTTTGGTCACCAACACTAAGAAAGGACAAATAGATTAGAAGGGGTATAAGTAAGAATCACAGTCAATTCCATCCATCAGGCAAATAGGTTTCCAAAGACGACTAGAGAACCGGAACATATATGGCTTAGAAACACGACATTTGCGAGGGCAACTAATAGAAATATTCAAAATACTGAAAGGTATAACAAAAGTACAGTAACCTATTTACCTTAAACGAAAACCAGACAAGAAATATATGGAAACTAGAAGCTGAAGAGGTACAACACATCCTATTGTGGGAACTTCTTCACATACAAGATGTGACACATGGAATAAATACAAGATGTGACACATGGAATAAACTGCCACCAGAAGTTTTAAGTGCAACAGTGTGGAAGAGTTTAAAAGAAAGCTAGATAAAATCATTAGGACACTGAATGAACACTAAAACCTGCTCCTACAGATAAGTGACCACACTATGTCTCCTTGGATGGACTAATCTGTGGTAACTCACTCTCTCAACTGCGATCTACAAAGCCAATTTACAACCAGACACACAATTCCCTTCTCGAGTATGAGAGAGAGAGAGAGAGAGAGAGAGAGAGAGAGAGAGAGAGAGAGAGAGAGAGAGAGAGAGAAGCGCCCATAAGCAATTTTAATACTAGAAAAAAAAACCAAGTTTACAAATCATAGGAACCAGGTTATCATGGCAACTTCCAATTTGTATATTTTAAAATAACAAATGAAAGCCCAAACCTGAACCCAAAAATACGATACTAATTTTTCTCTAACTGTTCTACCCGAAAATTCTAATAAACTGAAAAAATAAGGCTAACAAGAGGCCGGAGCCCACACTGCTCATTTAAGCCAAATTGTTGCATTTCAAGCGTTTGACCTAAACTTTACATTTCCATGTCAAATTCTGCGCTACGTATAGAGGCTGTCTCTCAACTTGATTCATTTCTGTCCCGGTAGTTCTTGAGATGGGAAATGTTAAATGACCCACCTATTCTAACTATTTCTAATTACCTTCCCCTTGGATAAGGGGCGTGGCCCCAAATGTGCAAGCTCCAGTCACCTTTGCACAATGTTTTGCACTATTTAAGCTTCAAGAAATCCAAAATGTGGAAAGTTTACGTTCTAAATACAAACATTAACTAAGTTCACTTGATCTTATAAGCCCTTCAGAAACTTGAAAAAAAGGTGGGCCAAATATGGATGGAACGACGGAAACGCCATTAGAAAAGGAAGTAACTTCGAAACTACTAGATGGGGTCGTAGGTAAAGACCTCAACCAGAGGGTATTCCAGGCTTCACAGAATGTGCACCAGGCAGTGGATACAACTCATTCAACTTCTAACCCCATCAAGGGGAAAACTGACATGCAAAAAGTATGGCATTCAAGTAAAATGGAAGATCGAATTTTATATCGACCTGAGGCGACAATTATATGACAACGGCCGAAGGCAATAGAGAAGGAACTCCAAGGTGAACACAGCCATAAATCTCTGGACTCCAGAAAAGAGAACACCCCGTCAGTTTCATAACGGTTGGTACGAATAACTCACTTCTTTAGGAGCTTTGTGGTATAAAAGGGGACTACAAAAAAAATCAACTCCGTACAAATCGGCTTACGAGAGATTTTACCCCACACTACCAGATGACCCTCTCCGGACACAGAGGATAAATCGCCGATGTCTTCTGTTCATTGTTGCTGTCGATGTCTACGTCTTAATGAGAGCAAGAGAGTGAGTTACCTAGATCAAAAGTGCAGCACATGGGGTTTGGTCAGCACTTTAATAACCCCAATAAAAGTTAAATCCATTTAATGCAAATTAAAATTTATCATGTTGAAATACGTAACACTTGACCCGTTGAATGATCTTCGCAATGCTTGGTGCCTGAGAAGTAGCCTCATGAAATTTCATTAAATTTTATTATAAAAAAAAGGAGCCAAAGCGAACTCTGAACGAAAATTGTTTGCAACCACAACCGAAATATTCAACAAGTCTTCTCAGCTGTTGCCTCAGATTAATCAGAAATCTAACCAACTCAACAACAAGTGTCAATGCCTTTCTCATATCAACTTATACCTATTCAATAACTTAAGAGGGAAAAATACTTAATTCTTGTAAAAATAGTAAATTTGCTAAGAGGAATATTAAGGAAAAAGGATGGGTAAGTGATATCCTTGAAATTAAACAAGGAAGCCAGCCACGCGATAGGCCCTTGACCAACTTAGTGAACGACCTGAAACCACTTGTGCAACATGAAAAGAGAGAGAGAGAGAGTACTGTACGTTGCGTTGTCATCTGAATGTTAACTGCTGATATGAACAAGTGTACAATAAACCAGTTTTTTTTATTATTTTTGGACCGTTAGTTGATCTAGCTTTTATTATGATGGGGATTATATATAGTATTCATCGTATCCTGAGCCTACACTGCATAATTACTTTTAGGCGACACTGATAGAGCAAAGCTTCCAAAAGCACCCTACATGACGTTCTATGTGCAAACAGTCCTCCGGCTTTTTATAATGTATCGTACTGATATAACTGTAATTGAACAGATGTAAAATGAATAACTTTTTCTTAATATGTAAATGAAGGGAATAAAGTAAAAAAATAGCCAAAGGAACACTTACCTTAAGACAAATTTGTTAACTGTGGGTCGTATGAATAATTTCCATAATCTTCGGTCGATGATATTGCTAGAGAAATGCGCAATTTCCTTTATGGCCATCATCCTAAAATGAAAATCATGAAATTTAAGAAAGTGAAAAACACACAGATACAAATACACAAGTAGAGCAAACAGTATATGCGAGACAATATTATAGCAGCAAACACAAGATCAGATATTTAAAATGATAATGTGAAAAACAAAAATGATGAGAGGGCCACTTTTAGACAGCCTTTACTTAAGAGTGCAGTCTTTTTCCATAGGTCTAACTGGTAAGCCGGAGGGAGGAAAAGTCTTCTCCAGTCGAGGGTTGCACTGTATTTTCCTACAAATAAAATAACCCTCATTAAGCAATTACTCACAAATAATGATAAAATGACAGATTTTGCATTCATCTAGCATCATTTAAAAACCAAGACCTGTAGAGGGATTTACTTCGCGGGGTATAAACTGGCGTCGTTACTCTTACTCTAAGATTAAAGAGCTCCACGGTAACCATAATCAGCAAAAATAACGGGTAATATTGCAAATAAAATACCGCCAGCTAAACGGCTAAGACGTCTTTCATTAATTATTAAACACTTTTCCCAAGATGTCGAAACCCTCTCAACCCCACTGATCCTCTTCAAGTCAACGAACGCCATATGCAGTATTAATTGAGTGAAAAATAACCAGGCAGAAAGGATGTTAAACATTGTCATTTGATATATTCCCTTTACTGAAAGTGAGTGAAAATTGCATTTGCATTTTAAAATATAACAATATTCATGCGAGTACACTTTTTTTTCCCTCAATGCCAGACATACTGAAAGACTAGCCCCAATCCTACTCCAATGTCAACCATATCATCTCTTAGATAGTGTCTTCTAATATAGAACTCCATTATGTAGTTATTTCACGGAATCTAGCTTAGAATAACCAGGAAATAACTGTCACATGATTAGACTGCTGGGAGTAGCAACTATACTCTGTTTTTTTTTTTTCATCTGTCCATCCGCCTGTGGTGTTTTGTATGGCAACACTGCGTCCCGGGCTTTAGATAGTTACTTTCAGCTTACATTCAACGATTATAATAATATCCTATTTCGAATATTAACGGTGTAATTCGCATACAGTAAATTATTAAAACTTTTCAGTTGCAAATGTACACCCAGATATCGTTTTATTTACCTAAAACTAGTAGCGTAACTATCTTTAGCCCGGGACGCAGTGTTACCACACGAAAACACCACAGGTGGATGGACAGATGAAAAAAAAGAGGGTATAGTTACATACAGATAAAGAGTGTTCAATGTTGCCGAACAATTACTTTGAAAACTTCACGCAGAGTGAAAGGGTTAGAGAAATGTCCATGCCCGAGTTGTATACAGACGGACTTATGGGTGTGGCTGTAGTGTCGTGCTTTCACAAAAGAATAAATAAATAAAAGTAATTCTAGGCACTAACTCGGCACGGACGGCAAGGAACGTTCCCACGGATACTACAACCACTTTTTTTTTTTTCTTTCTTTCTTTTTTAGGGATTGGGGCGTCAAATGTATTTCGTCCTGTTTAGTACTAGCCCTTGAGGGTTAATTACACTCGGCCCCCCAAAAAACAACTGTAGATGTCTATGTCTAATTGGAGAGAGAGAGAGAGAGAGAGAGAGAGAGACGAGAGAGAGAGAGAGAGAGAGGTAGGTACCTAGATCAGAAGTGAAACACCTGGGATTCGGTCAGCACTTTAATAACCCTAATAAAAGTTAAATCCACTCAATGCAAATCCAAAATTTTTAATTATTTTGAAATACATAACACTTGACCCGCTTGTATTACTGTAAGATGCCAAGAAACTTCTTCATATTCAATGAACGATCTTCGGAATGGTTGGTGCCTGAGAAGTAGCCTCATAAAAAAAAAAAAAAAAAAAGCGAACTCTGAATGAAAAGTGTTTCCTACTACAACCGAAATATTCAACACGTCTCTTAACAGAGAAGCTGTGGCCTCAGATTAGTCAAAAATCTACCCAACTAACAAAAGTGACAATGCTTATATTAACTTATACCTATTCAACAAGTTAGGAACTTGGAGGAAAAAATTACTTGCTTCTTTGAAAAATAGTAAGTTTACTAAGAGGGAATATTAAGAAACAAAGGATGGAGTAAGAGATCATTGAAAATAAAGAAAGCCAGCCAAGCGATAGGACCTAGATCAACTAAACAGCGACCCGAAACCACCTGTGCAACATTGAGAGAGAGAGAGAGATAGAAAGAGAGCAAAAGAGAGAGAGAGAGAGAAACCCACTAAACTGCATTTTTAACAAGGGACCGTAAGAAATGAATTCTACAGCACGTTGCATTGTCATCTGAATGTCAACTGCTTACATAAAGTTAATAATTTTATTATTTTTTTTTTCATTTTTCGACCGTTAGTTGATCTAGCATTTATGATGAGGATTATATATAGCATTCATCGTATCCTGAGCCGACCCGCTGTATAATTACATTTTAGTGACACTTTATAGTGTAAGCTTCCTACAGCACCGTACTATAGTTCTATGTGCAAACAGTACTCCGGCTTTTTATAATGTATTGTACTGATATAACAGTAATTGAACAGATGTAAAATGAATAACAGAATTCCTAATATGTAAATGAAGTGAGAAGTAAAAAATTAGCCAAAGGAACACTTACTTTAAAACAAACTTGTTAACTGTAGGTCGTATGAATAATTTCCATAATCTTCGGTCGATAATATTGCTAGAGAGATGCGCAACTTCCATTATGGGCATCACCCTAAAATGAAAATTATCCAGTTTAGGAAAGTGAAAAACATACAAATACAAATACACAATTAGAGCAATCAGTATATGCGAGACAATATTACAGCAGCAAACACAAAAACAGATATTTAAAATGATAATGTGAAAACAAAAATGATGAGAGGGCCACTTACGTTTAGACAGCCTTCTTACGTGTGTTGTCTTTTCCATAGCTCTTGACTGGTAAGCCGGAGGGAGGAAAAGTCTTCTCCAGTTGAGGGTTGCACTGTATTTTCCTACAAATAAAATAATCCTTATTAAGCAATTAATCACAAATAATGATAAAATGACAGCTTTTGCATTCATCTAGCCTAATTTAAGAACCAAGACCTGTAGAGAGATTTACTTCACGGGGTATAAACTGGCGTCGTTACTCTACTCTACGATTAAACAGCTCCACGGTAACCATAATCAGCAAAAATAACGGGTAATATTGCAATAAAATACCGCCAGCTAAACGGCTAAGACGTCTTTCATTAATTATTAAACACTTTTCCCAAGATGTCGAAACCCATCTCAACCCCACTGACCCTCTTCAAGTCAACGAAAAACGCCATTTTTGTAAACATTTGAATGAAAAATAACCAGGCAGAAAGGCTGTTCAGCCATTGTCATTGATTATATTCCCTTTACTGAAAGTAAATGAAAATGGCGTTGCATTTCAAACTATAACAATAGCCATGTGAAAACACTTTTTCTTCAACGCCAGACATACTGAAAGACAAGCCCCAATCCTACTCCAATGTCAACCATATCTCTAGATATGGTGTTCTAATATAGAACTTCATTATTTGGTCATTTCACGGAATTTAGGCTACTGGGAGTAGCAACTAGTTACCTACAGAAAAAAAAGTCAAGTTGCTGAATTAGTTTGAAACTTCACGTAGAGCGTTAGGGACAGAAATGCCCATGCCCGACTCGTGCACTGACTGACTTACGGGTGTGGCTGTAGTGACGTAAAAAAAAAAAAAAAAAAAAAAAAAAAAAAAAAAATATTCACGTGCACTAAGGTGAATAAACGTACGTATAAATGAAAACTAACGCAAAACTAAACCAAGAGTATAGGGCCATATAACATTTTTTCCTGCCAATCACAGTCTGAATATTAAACAACTGATTATTTAACTAATCTTTTCGTTACAGATCTCTGGGTTTGTTTCACGATTGAAAACTCATGCCATTAATAAGGTTTTTTTTAAAACAGAATTTCACCTTCAGTTTAACTGCAACTGACACGCTGGAACTGCTCTCATCTTTAAAGTAAGACGGATTATCGACAATCACATTGGAACGCTGGGATTCTAACGAAAAAAAAAAAAAAAACTACTATACACTCAAGGGATAAATATCACCAGATATTAACCTAAATTAACACAATTGCTTCAGCCAAGATTTTCTCTTGGCCAATCAGAGACCTCCACCGCACTATATCTATCGCATTCTCTCATAGGCTGAAGCTATGAGATTTGGCCAATGGGTGGCAGGCTTTCAAAGCGATTTCCCGGCTGGTTGGTATGACCAAGCCCGACTTACAAATAATAATTTTTTTTAATGATCGTTATTACCTTCAATATCTAGGGAATACTCCATTACCAGGCAGGTATAGAGTGAGATACCTACAAAAATTAATTAATAAATAGCTAACGACAGTAATAATTTGAAAAAGTCCATCGAAAGGATTAACATACAGAGGATGGAACAGTCTAGAGTTGTAATATTCTTCGGATAACGTGCTGGCAGTCATTGCGAGTAAACCTATTCGATCTGGGAGCAGCTTTTTACTACTTCTGGGATATGGGAGATAAAAATAAATTGATTTTCAATGAAGCTTGCAGTTTGTTTGTGCATTTCTAGTCATTTATGATCTTTAGTTTATTTCGAAGGAAAAAGAAAAAATTCAGGCGCTTTTTATTAGAATTAAGTAGGAGAAACTTTCCTCGGCCTGAAAGAGTAATAGAAAAGTTACTTCGGCACGGCTCGACTACTTCGTCTATGAATACGAAAGAGGAACCTCTCTCTCTCTCTCTCTCTCTCTCTCTCTCTCTCGCTCTCTCTCTCTCTCTCTAGAAAACCAGCTAAGACGAATTAGGCGAGCTTTTAGAGTGAAAGGAAGAAAACTTTATTCCAACTGCATTGTGTCATTGTTCCGTCAGAATGGACGTACTCAAAGGAGCTTAGATACTTTGCAGCGAGAGAAGACGGTTTCCTGAGGTTAATCGACCGATTATCAGTATTTTTAGTCATTTATGTCCTCAGCCGGCGTCGATGTTAATCGGAATAATTTGCGTTTTATACCTGTCGAAAGATGCGGTATGGAAATTAGCATCTTTTGTCGCAGTGGAAACTGACTGCAGAGAGAGAGAGAGAGAGAGAGAGTCACTGCTATGTCACTTTGTCTAACGTCAAAGGCAAAGGCAAAGGCAAAGGCAAATTCAAAGGCAAATATTATTCTATCGATCCCTTCCGGGGTATGAAAATTACAAAATTACACAAATATATATTTTTACACAAAAACTACAAAAAGAAGAGACCAAAAGATTATAACTATATTTATATACACATATATTTAGCAAGTACATATTTAAAGCATAAAAGGTATTCTGACAAAGGAAAGTACATACATCGAATATAATACCAGAATAATGAAAATCCTAGAAAGTATTGAATCTAAAATAGACATTATAAGGTACAAAAATTGTGCAAGTCTTTTCAATTCTCTAGCACTACTTGTATTGAGGAGCAGATTGAATTTAAAAGTGGTAAGTCCTCTACAATAGTAGGGCTTTAGGTATCGCTCTCTCTTATTTCTCTAATCACAGAACAAACTAAAACATAAATGATTTTCATCCCCAACTTCAATGCTGCTACATAGTCTGCAAGGGTGCTGATTCTCCTGCCCAGAATATCTTCCAGTTGCTAGGGGAAGTTTGTGGGTACCACACTTATTTTTACTAAGGGCAATTCTTTCTGGTTATATCTAAATTTATATATACTTTTCTTGGCCAAATTCAGTCTTAATTAGTTTATAATTAGTACACAATATATTTCTTTCTACTTCTGCATGCCACTGTTGTCTTCTTTATATCTTTGAGTTTCATTTCCAGGCTATTTATGATCCACGTGTGATTGAAATTTTCTGGATGTTCCCATATATTTGACATACCACATGTATCAAGGATAGTTTTAATTTTATGGATCCAACTAGACTTATACTCATTCGACAAATACAGAATTCTAAGAAAACGATAAAAAACATTAGACAATTTAGACGCCTTTGATTTTACAATTCTCAACTAAAATCGAAACATCCGTTTGCAAATAGATATTTCAAAATCTACGTCAAAATCAACTGCGAGTAAGCCTCGACGAGGTAGGTGCTCTTCACTCTATTGCGTTTTCAAACCTAACCTTGAGAGGAGGTGGAAATGTGGGTGACTGGAGGATAAGAGGAAGGAAAGGGGTGCATAGAGGGGTGTGGGAATGGGGCTGGGGTGAGTTGCAAAGCATGATTAACTTTTTTCACATTCCCGATTCTGCTGGCGTTCTGACGCCTTGTGCACCAACTTATTCATGGAAGAAAATCACAAAGAAGCCGGACTGACATCCACTTGATATTAGCCATTTTTATAAATCAAAAGGCTTCAGAAAATGAAAAACCTTAATATAATAACAAATGTATTATTTGGGAGTTCATGGAAATGGATTGCACTGGAAATGTTTCGCGCTTTTTAATTTTCCCTTCAGTTACACTTTCTGGTCGTCGTGTAACACCAGGTGAGACGATCAGCCTTTTTATGCTTTACACGAACTTCCCATCGTCCTCTCTGCACCATCGAACACACTAAAACCTCTCCCGTTCAAGCAGCGTCCGATGTTTAGTAGATTCACATCAAGCGTGCATTTGATGTATAGGCCAGTCCCTTACGACGCTCCTGATTGGCTGTTGATAAGCCAGTTACAGGGCTGGAAACTCCCAGTCTCTCGAGGGTTCACATAGTAGGATCTACTTTCCACCTCTCCTGAAGGACACGTCTTTCAAAAGTATCCTTCAGGAGAGGTGGAACATACATCCTTCCTATGTGAACTCTCCCGAGAGACTGAGAGTTTTCAGCCCTGTGATTGGCTTATCAACAGCCAATCAGGAGCGTCGTAAGGGACTGGCCTGGACATCAAATGCACGGTTGATACGAATCTACTATAGTAACCTTGGTGTATACCTGTGTGGTTAATATATATATATAATTATATATATATATAATATATATATATATATATCTATATATTATATATATATATATATATATATATATATAGATATTATATATATATATTTTTTTTTTTTTTTTTTTTTTACTAGCGCGTCTAAAAATGGAAGTTTTTGGTCTATGCTGTGTTCTATGGTAAAGTTTAGTACAGGTTTTTCTGCCAGGATATCATTTAAAGTCTGAATATCTTGCCTGTTGTTTGTTGAAATGAAATATCATCGTTTAATTTCATCGATGTATCTGGCATAAATTTCTGGTTTCTCGTGATTATTTAAAACAGTGTCGTCAAAATGATCCATATCTAAAGGGTAAAATTGCTCAAACAGAGAATTAGTGATGCCTAATCTAATGTGTGCAAATGAAATTGTCAATCGACAACAGTCAGGTTTTGGGTGTAACGGTCACTACAACCTTGTTATCCAATTAACAACAGCGCAACGCTAATAGCTAGAGTCAATTACTCGTATGAAACGGATAATTTTGCAAAACTTTTATCACTGACACAACAGACTTGGTAGCTGTGCTTGCGCAGCTTTTAATTATTCTAACAACAAGAGGTTCCCGCTGAAAATATGCGGTTTGTGAGAATATGGTTTGCTTATAAGAGGACATCTGAGTCCATTACATCCCTAATTCAGCAAGATGTGTCTTCTATTATTTATGTCTACACAATGAGACTAAGGTAACAAGAATTTGCGTCCAAGAAGAATTCGACAGGCACTGTCAGCATGCAATGATGCAAGAAAGAACAAAGGTATGCATTTAGTAATAAACAGAAGTGCGTATTCTCCAGCTTACAGCTTAAATTAGGAATTTTCTGCGCGATCGTTATCCTTATCAAACTGCTCAATAACGAATGTTACCATCACAACTGCATTGAAAACAAAAATATATGTAAAAAAAAAAAATAATTTTGTAATAAGAAAAATCTAACATTCTCAACAAACGGCTTACACGAAACATGACAGAATATCCATGTGCATAATATGATGGTTATTAAGAAATGTTATATAGTAGAAACTAACGAAGGGAAGAAAAAAATTATTACAAAGAGTAACCTTGTCGCTATAAGAATATTTGGAGAAGTTTATGTGGACACGGGAATTATTTGCTTTGTAAATTAACGTACTGTAATTGTCGATAAAGCTTTATGTTATCTTACACGTTTATTTAATCATCGTGACTCGCTGTTACCTACGGAAAATTCTATAAAATTATAGTTGAGACATGTCGAAAGAATAAGTGGAGAGAATCAAAAGCAGGAAGGAGAACAACATAAAGATAACGGATAAAAAATGAAAATAAACCGTGTAAAAATGAATCATGGGAGGAATGGCACTTATGTTTAGGCTGTTTTTTTTATATATTTAAACAAATACTTACAATGGATAAAACACGAATCAACAGTATTATGATAGTAAGACAGGTCTCCAGGTGGGGAAGAGGGAATTTTTGAAAACCATGAAGTGTTTCTTCCTCCCTGACAGATTCTGCATCACTGACTCCTAACCCTCTATCCTGGAGCACAAACACAAACGTTCAAGAATGCGTGTGCACCTGCAAAGCATATTCAAATACTCTTGAACAAACAGTCAAGCACAAATACAATTGCATCTAGTAACGCTTCCCACCTTGCCAAACCTCATAGACTGTATTTCGGTTTTCTGTCATCACTGTGATAATTTGGTAACTGTCACTAAGGAAGTCATATTGGACCCTCTCAAGGTTACCTTTTTACCACTGGAAAGATAGCAAACCATAATGAACTGGTCTTGAAAAAAGTTTTCTTTAGCAACTGTGAGAGAGAGAGACGAGAGATGAGAGAGAGAGAGAGAAAGAGAGGAGAGAGAGAGAGAGACGAGAGAGGAGAGAAAAGGAGAGAAAGAGAGAGAGAGAGAGAGAGAATTTGCTAAAGGGGTTCACCGTAGTGCAGAAAGGATTACCATGTAGAGGTCTTTTTGGTTTAAATGATATGATAGTACACAATTTGGCTGAGCACTGATCATGCACTCACAGTTCTACTTTTTTGTCACCCTCTCTCTCTCTCTCTCTCTCTCTCTCTCCTCTCTCTCTCTCTCTCTACACACACACACACACACACACACACACACACACACACACACACATTATTGTCCCCTGCTTAATTGTAGCAGAAGGAGACAAGTGCACTGTCACACAGTTTACGAGGGTTGAAGGGAATAAGGAGATCAGGGCAACAGTTATCCATAGAGGCTCAAACAGTAATAGGCTACTGATCACATCTCATCAAAGAACACCAACACCATTACTACAACCAACACAATCAAAACATAATAAGGACGTTTCTCAACTGGCTCAAGTAAGGTTATTTCCTTACTACATCAAAGACGGCTTCTAATGGCATCTCTGTAGGGGGCACGAACTCATATATAAGAAGAGGCTACTGCAGAACGCTGAACTTGTGCACGGCTGAAGGCTCCGAGACTCAAGGGAACAATGTTCCTAGATGGAGAAGGTACAACTTCCATCGTTACGGAAAAGAAATTCAAAGGGTCCCCTTCACTGCCTTCCTGGAATTGGGTTTGACATTAACTCTCTCTCTCTCTCTCTCTCTCTCTCTCTCTCTCTCTCTCTCTCTCTCTCTCTCTCTCTCTCTCTCTCCTCACTTACTTTTGTTTTCTCTCAGCGTATTACAATATTACCTTCATGAACCTCTAGCCGTTTTTCAATAAAATGGTGCATGTATAAGATTAAATCACGCAGCAGTACTCCACATAATCAACGAATCTTTGCAAAAACAATGTTTATAAATCATGGGTGTTAAAAATGCATGTTATGAACAAAATCTTTGTAATGTATCGTGAAACATAAATCACCAAAAACTCACATATAACAGGCTATCATCAACACTAGTGACATAATAATATTTGGTTAATACTGAGTAACAGTAGTGGCAGCAGCATTAGTGTTTCTCCCGCCTTATTATGGAAAAAAAAAGGATACCTACATCCTCAAAGTTGAAGCTTTACTTTAATGAATTAGGAAAGTTCTGTTTATTTCGCGTAAGTACTACACTTTGGTGACCGCTTTCCCATACGTAGAGACGAATCGATAGTCTTACAGTAAAATATATTCCAGTTATTGCTTCAAGAAACAACAAACGAGGCACCTCTAAGTCTACCAGAGAATTGCTAATGCATCTTTCGGTATATTTTGCATCTTCCAATCTTGGATGGTCTGGGGTGCAGTTTAGAGCGAGAGAGAGAGAGAGCGAGAGAGAGACGATGAGGAGAGAGAGGGAGAGGAGAGAAGAGAGAGAGAGTCTGTCAACTCCGACGGAAGCAACACAAGGTCTACATTAGTTTGATTAAATTTATAATGAACCAAATCCATCAACTTATCAATAATTCCGATGAGGTATCAAACATATCAAAGGCTTATTTTTTCATGATGCTACTGAATAGAAAACCGATGATGTGGATAATAACACCTCTCTGTTATTACCCTAAGCCAGTTCCCTTGAGTCCCATATTAAAGCAAATGGCTCTGAGGAGAGCAAAGGTTAGCTATAATACAAAACCTTTCTGGAGAATGAAGAGAACCGAGCTCACGGAACGGGTTGATAATAAATAACAATCGAATTTTCAAAAGTCCGTTGAAGTATACACGCACACACACATACACACACACACACACACACACACACACACACACACACACACACACACACATATATATATATATATATATATATATATATATATATATATATATATATATATATATATAAAGGAAGCCATTAGTAGGCAAGTGTCAAAATTTTATCATCCTATGAATTTTTATGAGAGTAATGTTGAAATCGACATAATGCCAGAATTAAGCATACAATAAGAGATTAGGGATACAAGAGACACAATAACGACACAAAAGAGTTCAAAGACTGCACACCTCTACCAAAGCGGAGCGATCAAACACCTCACTCCTAACCAACCCATGGAAATAATGAATTAAATTGTTTACACAAAATCTAGAGCCATTGTAAGATCCTTTTTTTAATGTATGCCCGACGGATGTAAAAGGCTGAGCAATCCATCACCTGCCTAGGAAAATACCCATCCTCCTCAAAAGTGACCTTCCCATCCCTCCTAAAATCTAATCACAAGTTACTGGTCACAAAGACAACCATTTTGTAAAACATTCCTAAACAGTCATGCATACATCTTGGTCAATGCTTTTAAAAACTAAAAGACATATCTACAGAGGAATCCAATCAAAATCTTAACCTCCACCGTAATGAGGAAAACCAGGCTTGCTACAATTACCAATCATCTCCCAGTTAGTTATCTAACAATGACATTTTAGAATGAATGCAAAGACTATAATTATGGAATCTGAGCAAAGTCTGGAATAACACAAAGGTCTTCGCAAATTATGAAGATCGATATTCTCATTAGCGGGGTCATTGCCTCACTGCGGTCCTCAGGAAAAAGAGGTAGTACTTAAGGAGAAAGAGGTACTTTACCCTTGCAATGGAGCAGAGGCAAAGGCAATCCCTTGTGGTCATGGTACCTCAGGATGCTTAAAAAAGCTATGATTTTTAGGGAGGAACAAAATCGACAGCTAAATGGAAGTAAGCTCTCTTGAGCTGGTTAAAGACAGAAAGACACGTTGATGCATTCTGGCGTCGCAAACGGCTAGGTCACTCATGCCAGAAATGTAATGTTGCAAGTAAACTTGGATGAATGAGATTATAAATAAAAAATTCAAATAGAATATACCACATTCCAGGGAGGGAATGTTATCAGTTTAGCCAAACTTTATAAAAAAAACAGATGTACTATGTTCTTGAAAAAAAACGAAACAATTAAAATATGAAGCACAAGATAAAATAAGAGCTAACCATAAAATATGAGCCAAATTCAGTTACCTCTGCGTAAGCTAAATCAGGTTCCTCATATATAGAAATTATGAAAGAAAATTTATTCCAGTATAATAATGAATTTAAAATAAATAATGACGTTTCTATATATTCAAGTTTATTTCTGGCTATTCTACAAACTATAACTACATATTAAAAACTATCAATTGTAATTTACCATTATATTCAACCCTTCCTTTCGTAGCTATGGCACACATGGGTGGTCATCATGCAAAAGTGTGTGCACCAATGCTCTTGCATGCGCAGCAGAATATAATGTCTAACAATGAACAATGTCCACCAAGCAGAAACCTTTGGCGAACGTGCCCTGGAAAGAACTACCAAGACCTATAGTTGTTACTGACTATTTAGTCCATGGTCTTTCAGTCCCCAGTCCCCACGATCGCTGCTTCAATAACAGTAACTATAATCTGTATATAGATTGTTCATATGCAGAGAATTTTGACTTTTACTTGAATATAATGATATCGAGTTACGCTCTCTTGAGTAAGGTTGTGTGTGTGTTTGTGTATGAGAGAGAGAGAGAGAGAGAGTTTATTTATGGAATCATTCTCCTGCACGGCAACACCCATGAAATTGCCAAACGCATTGTATCAGCACTTTCGAAACCTGCCTTTGTTTCCGATACCGAAGGTTCCGCAAGCGCAATTCCTTAGACCGAACGAGGCTTTATCTACGATCCAGTTCTCACAAACCGTAAATATTGAACTTTATTGTGCAAATATATGAACAAAGGCTTAAAAAACGTGACCATCTTACAAAGAGATATCGAACAAGAAAAAGAGTGGCCCCAAATACACATGTTTTCGCCCAACCTTTGGTCATTTGTGTGGGAGGTCATACAGCATATATTTTTAGAGTTCGTTCACTACATATATATCAGTTGACGGTTTTCTTGGTCATGCAACTGTATTTAAAGTGATCATGATAAAACAGATAATTACCAAACTTGCATTTGATATATACCAAAGGAATGAAAAGGCCATACTTCTTCTGTCGCTGGAATAAGTCGTGGTAAATGTAACTCTAATCTTAATACATTTAGGAAAATCTTCGCTACTATCGAATAATTTAAAATGCCAGTTCTTGATATAAAAAAAATTCATTCATAACCAAAGTACTAATAATCTTTCTGAAATTAAAATAATTTAAAGACGAAAAACAACACAGGATGAAAGGAATGCAGGATATCGGAAAACCACAATTACGAAGTAAAAATGTAGAGTACAGAACTGATTTAACATTGTCAAATTTAACGATAATGCATAAATGAAAATTTCCTAAAGCGTAAACGATTAAAAAATGGTTGAAGGCTAGCGCATTTATGAGAAAATACGAGTAAAAACTGAACCTGGTACACACAGATGTGGCCAGATAGCTTAACAAAATATTTTCAGCAATATATTATTTCACTTATGGCCGGGTACCCTGTTCATAGCAACTCTCAAGAATATGAAACTTGAAATTTTAATTTGTTCAAATATATGCTTTCGTTAGAAACACGGGCACACTTATCTACTAGTAAAGGTCTTTCCCTGTTACCCAGACTTGACTATCAATGTAAAATACAGATTTGCATGTTTATTCTTTGAGGCAAAATGAAATCTGTGGGTATATAGACAGACGCGAAATGAGCGGCATGACAAACTAAACGGTACAAAGGAAGAGAACAGATACACAAATTGTCTTCGAAGAGTTCCACAAAAAAAGCTTGCATCTATTAAATCGTGTTTCCTGATTATTCCCTTCCTAACTGCCACTTACCCGCGCAATGAAATGCCTCAGCGTGCAAAAAAAAAAAAAAAAAAAAATGATTGAGAGCAAAATGGTGGGTGAGGAGACGGAATTTCTCTTCAGGGGAATAGAACGAAAATATCACCAACTGCGATGCACCAGTCCATCCTTCCAGCCGTCAGGCGGTTTCCTCTCACACAGAAGACGAAAGAAGCAGTTTCAGAACAGCGAATGAAGGAATGAGAAGCAAGGCAGTGGTGATATCACATTCTTCTTTATAATATAAACAGAAGACGAAAGGAGGAAGATAATCCCGGCAGGAAATCAAAGACGGGCGTTCAGGATTCAGTCTAATCTACTGGATATGAATGGAACATGAAAAAAAAAAAAAAAAACATTCGAGACGTAATCAAAATATAGAAATATTGCATTAGCACGCCCTTTATTCAAATTTGTGTTCATACTTCAAGTTATAAATAACGATTAACATTAATCTTTATACCAAAACTATACACTATTTACTGGAGAATTACTTTCGATGAAACTATTAGATATACATACAATTCTCTTTGATCAAAAAGATAACATTCTCAAGATATTAAATACTGCCTCTAAAGGAAAGAACAAGACATGATTAATATATGCATAAATTATGCAACGTTTCAAGGGTACTATTTCGATTTAGATATTAATGAATGTTGAACAGTGATAAAAGCAAACTAAAAAAATCAGGATTAATAAAGGGAAACCAGATACTTCCGAAATCTGTGGAAGATAATTACCAACCTCAGATTAGAACCTATTTTTATGAAGAATATTTTCTCAGGACATACGGCATAACAGCTGCTCTCTTCTCCTTCTCTCTCTCTCCTCTCTCTCTCTCTCTCTCTCTCTCCTCCTCTCCACTGATATGTTCGGCATCCTCTCTCAAAAAAAAAAAGGAGCTTCTTGGAAGAGTAAAATCTACGAAATAGTAAAACATATTTTTCAAGACACGATTATATAATTACAGAATTCCATTTAATTACAGAATTCCGATGACTTCAATTCTAACCCTACACTCCAATATAAACTCCCCAAGCAATATTCATGGCAACGCAAAAAAAAAAAGAAAAAAAACTCTCAAAAAAATACTAGTGGAAAAATGTAGAACATTCGATGGTCTTGATAAGAAGCGCTATTATGTAAATGTGCGTTTATGGTTGCGGTTTCGCGGGTTGGAACGTTGGAGGGGGGGGGGGGGGTGTTGAAAAAGGGAGAGACATGACGGCTATTTCCGGCAACTGATAAGTGAGTGAGAGAACTTTTTTCCATATAAGACAAACAGCCGAGGCTGACGCCAGAAGTGGCATATAACTTTATTTGTTGAGTAAGAGGATAGAGAGCAAATCTGACCCTATGATCTAATTGCTTATGCTAGTAACTTTAGAATTCAAAATAGGCCTTGGGAAAACGATGTTCAGAAATTTCCCATCTTCTATGTATCCAGGCAACAAGATATGAAAGACACCAGATAGATACAATATTTTGGGGGTCCTCATGAAAACAAAAACAAACAAAGCGGCAGACAGAAGGGCCTTGGCTGACAATTTTCCAAGGTAAAATTTTTCTAGTCAAGGAAACAAAAAATATCGACGAAACGGTACACTATTCATTAGCGTGATATCGGACGGTACTGTAAAGCCTGGGACGCAGAAAAACTTTTAGTAAAATTCTTTAGTCACGAAAAATATAATATGGAAAAACAAAAAATCATAGTGAAAACTAACAGAGGGGTAAAAATTTCTTGACATAAGCAAGCAAAAGAATAAATAAATAAATAGATAAAAAGAATGTTCGTCAAAAGATTTTTTAGAGCCAAAAGATTTTTAGAAAAAATAAGTCCACAATTCTTTGGAAAAGAAATACTGAAAATTTTTCTACGGAACAAGAAGAAAAGAGTAAAACAAGTAAACACTGCGCCGAAGTTTCTTCAACTCAATCGAGTTTCCCGTATATCGTATAATCAAGAGTACCGAAACTAGATCTATCTTTCGGTTGTCTCAGTATATGCTGTATGAGCCGCGGGCCCTGAAACTTTAACCACGGCCTGGCCTATATATGTAAGTGTTTACATAATAAAAATATGGAATGTTAGTCCATATATATATAAAAGTCTAAAACTAAAGAGGTCAACCAGATTGCTTGCAGGAATGTGATCAGACTAGAGACGCTAAAGATGACGTATACAATAAAAGTAGGCTAAGATAACATGCCGTCACCTGTAGTCATTCAATTGTTTATAAACATTAGTCCAAGCTCCCTGCTTGAGACAACTACCGCCTACGTGATCTGTAGCGTGTCTCATTTTGATTGTGTGTTCGTATGAAACTGTGGCATTTGTATGTATGTTCATATGTTCGAACTACTGTCTGTTCCTTCATAACTTGTAACAGAGATGGTAGACAAGGAGAACAGAGTTAGCGATCGTCATTAGAAGATCTGTACCTCTTTACCTAAGCTTTATCATGTAGAGGAATAGGATTAGCCATCATCATTGGCAGAAGCGATCAAGCTATCGTTATTAGAAGACTTGTACAATCATATCTGATCTTCACCATGTAAAACTTCAGAAGAATATATAATTTTTTTATACTTAGTGTTTTCTACAAGAACCTCACCGAACCATGAGTTAACACATCGTCGTAAAGATAATACCGACTTCGTAAGTGATCTACAAAACCCCAGACACTCCATTGAAGATGGAAGTGCAATACCAACCGACTTAGCGTAAGATTATCGCTAGTCTACATTACCTCATAGGGCGCCTTATCATACAAGGCACAAGCCCTAATATTGGTGGCCAGCGGACCAGAAGAACTCTACAACGTCCTACGAAGAAAAAACAGAATAATAAATCATGAAGTCAACGACGACGAAAGCAGCAGATTCTTCAAGCAACCTAGTATCATCGTTAGTGAGCGACTTCAGAAAACAACAAGATTCGTCAAGCAACTTAGTATCATCGTTTAGTGAATAACTTCAAGAAACAAAACCGACGTGTCCTTTTCCTACGACAACGCAAGCTTCGTCTCTCATTAGAATCATTCAAGAAAACATCGTTAGTGAGCGTTTCCGGCACTCCAAGAAACAAACGAACGCGTCTGCAGCATCGGATCTTTCAAGGGCTTGAATCATCGAAACAACGCGCACAGGGGAAACTGAGCCAAACCAGGTCATCCGCTAAATAGAGAAGGAGGACCAAGGCCGTGTGTCGTTATCGGAACACCGTGACTTCCCACAAAAAGCAAGCTAAGTACAATTTTTTATTCATTTGGAGTAACTTTGAGTGTTTCCTTTGCAGGTCGAATTTCGTTATTCCTGTGGCTGAAGTTACGAGACATTCTTAATCTTACTTTTTTACAGAAATTATCTACATCATTGAGATTTCGCTACTGCGAGTTTTTTATCATTGAGTGTCTGTTTCCAGAAGTTCTACTGAAATATCATAATCATATACTATGTTAATTTTATCATTTTGGGTGATTATTAATCCCTTACGTAACAAATCATATTAAACAGTGAATATGCGTTTACGCAGTGGACGTCTGTATTTATACAGATGCATGGATAGGGTCGTTAAGCACCGTAGTGATTAGAAAACACACAAAAACAAGTGGAACACCCGTACAAATCAAGATACATTAGAGGTAACACTATTTCGGGCCATGACAATAAATGCTCCTTTGCAAAGTCCCGATCGCAGTTTTAGCCTTGTTTAGTTGAGTTATATAAAATATCGAACCTCAATGACTCAACTTAACTTTTAAAATACGGCTGGATTGCAAGGAATAACATGCCTATAAAAAACTTTCATTAGGCTAAATGCGCTGACCAGGATCCCTCACTATTTCAAATTTTAGCAAAGAATGAAGTACAAACAGTTAATATTGAATGCAGTAGTGATAACTTGTCTTATTAGTAACCGCTCAGTTCCTAATAGTTCGTCATTCATTGCTTTATACGTAACCAGCAACATAATGCTAAAAACACACAATACGTTGCCGATGGTAATAAAGAGAAGGATCTTAATTATTACAAAAAGAAATAGAAACAGTAGCCCGTTCAGAATCAAACAAGCAAACTCGGTGACTGTGTCACCTAGTCAAGCGGTCAAGGTCAGTTAAATCTGCCGAGTTTTCAAAGCAAAGCAAATTCCACACAATAAGCGACTCTAGCAGAGTGGGGAAAAGCGATGTTGGTTCATACATACCGATATCTTTTTGAATTAAAAAGGATTTTTCCTATGAAACACACGACCGTATAAAGTAATCAGAGCAGGTTTTCGTTTTTTTTTTAATACGTAAGTTATTATAAGTAGTGGTGGATAAAGCCCGACTGTACGCGCCGTAAAAATTAGAATATCTTGTTTATTTCTTTAGTAGACGTAATATCCTGTATTTACGGACTCACCGTCTGTTGTTCGAACTTCTCTAATGAGAAGTCCGGATAAGCGAGCGCTTACAGATACCTCTATAGTTATAAAAAACATTGATCTGTATCTAGTGTAATTGTAAGATTCATCTAGGGGTATACAAAATATTATCTTACATCCTGCAAAATAAGGCGTGTTTATCAAAGGAAAATCCTATAAACCTTCAAACATATTAAAATCCGTTTGAACAAAAATGAGACAGTTAATCAAATAATAACTTATATAAAAGAACAAATACATTTGTCTCATAAATCGTAACATTGTTCAAATGACCCAACAGAATTCTCCCACAACCGCAGTCGTAGTTTGCACGCAAAATCTCGAGAAGCATGCACCCTCGAATGTCTTAGTGCGTGTAAAAAGACTTTGCTGGGAAATGAAATTTTAATCCTTCCCGACACTCTGAAATATAACGGTTTCCGCGAACAAAGCCCTAAAAAGTATACATATCGTGGATACGGAAGTTATAAATATCGCATTTTTTATTGTTGCTAGTTTTTAATCACGCCCAACCAGTCGTGGATGAATCTCTCTGATAATCTATCTAAAGTAATATCCGTAAAGTCATTCAAGCAGAGGTGATTCAGCAGAATTTTTTTTTATCTTCTACCTGAATACCAGGAAGTTTCTCCACTAGCGAGTGATCTCTGGAGAGAAAAACGGATGTCATGAACACAAAACTACGTCTAAGGACAAACATAAAGCTATATATGTACCTTCGTGTAGACTCTCAATGAAATTTCAAAATAGAGATAAATGACGAAGTTGAAATATGTTAGTAATAGGAGCCATTAGGAAATCAAATAGCCCATATAATTTTCCCTCAAAACGTCATGCCATAAAAGATCGACTTGGCGTATCTGCGTAGAGTTTTCTGTCGCTTAAACAAGGAAATGACTCCCGATAGTTTCCAGTGCCATGTAGCGACGACATCTTATCTCTGTTAGGTTAGAATAAATTTTTTCACCAGCTTGGACTTACTTAAAAGCTTTTACCAGATACCATTACCTAAGTGATTGTACCTCATACTCCGTTTTCAGCACACTCAGGGGACATTATCAATTTTTTACGTATGCCTCCGGCTTACGTTGCGCCCCAATTACAATATAGTGTTTGGAGACTTTTAGGGGATAACCTACATGCCTATATGGATGATCTTGTAATCTTTTCTAATACCTTAGAAGTACATTCACATAAAGTAGAGCTAGTGCTACAGAGACAAAGACAAATAATCTCAGAGTAAAATATCTAAATGTGAGTTTTTTAAAACCGAACATGTTTATCTAGGTTTTATGTGTCTGGTCAAGGTCTTAAAAGTAGTCCATGGTAATGGTGTCGGCTATTCATAACTTTCCGGTACTTATTAACGTAAAAGGGGGATACAGCACTTTTGCGCTGTAGTGGGGTATTACAATCGTATGTAAATATGTAACTCTTCAATCATGACAGCTCCTTTAACAGATCTTACGAAGAAGGGCGTAGATTTATTATGGTCTAAAAAGCATCAACAGGCGTTCGATATCTTAAAAGCGGAATAATGCAGCTTACCTAACTTAAAAAAAATCCCTGATTAAATAAGGAATTTTTTTTTTATTGCAACAGACGCCTCAGACCAATGGGTAAGAGGGATACCTAACTTGCATAATATGATTAAACCAGTTCTTCCCTATAAAAAGCTTTTTATTCACGTAAACTAAAGCCTCTGAAAGTAAATATGCAGTAATAGGCAAGGAAGGGCTAGGTATCTTTAACACTAGAAATACATTTTAAGTTCATAATCTATGGCTATCCTGATAAAGTCCTTACTGAACATGAGTCCTTTACCGAGTTTTTCAAAGGCTTTAATCACAGTCCAAAAGGAACTCGGTGACAAATGATCATTCAGGTCTTTGGAGCCAAGATAAGATATCTACCTGGGAAAGCAATTATCATAGCTGACGCATTATCCCGCAAGCCCGCACCATACTGCAAAGAACCATTAATTAGACTAAAAAATATAGAAACATCCGTGCCTATGTTAAAACCGTATCTAAACAAGAAAATTCCTTAACCCAAGAGATCGCGAGCATTGAATATCTGGGTCGGAGCGCAGAACTGTTACAAACTGAACAAAGCAAGTGTCAACAGCGATAAGCAAAACAATAAACACCAAACAATAAACACTTCGAAACGGAAACAGGGTCAGTGGCTAGGCAAAAAAACAATAAACACCTTCCGAGCAGAAACCCTAAAGCAAAAGTATATTTAAAGTATGTGTATCAGAATAATGTAATCAAATGTAATATTATATGTAGGTCTGTGACGAGGAAAACCCGAAGAACACAGCGGATGACTAACGACCAGGTATTAGTAATAATCTCTTTCATACCAATCGTCATAAACTGGTTGCATTCCGTCATCCAGGGTTCCCTACTATGTCACAGAAAGCCAAATCCTTGTTTTACTGGCCTACAATGCTTACCGATATAAAAGCACATAACTGATTGTAACACGTGTCATGAAACAAGGGACACACTAAGACACCTGTCAGTTAAGGGCCTATCCTGTGCCAAATCAATCCTTGAAAGAGTATACGTAGAATTATTAACAGAATTACGAGTCTGACGAGGGAATAAACACTTCTTAGTGTTAATAGTTCCTTGACACGTTATATAGAATTAATAGCACTAAAAACAAACACCGCAATTGAGTGCGTTACGAATATTTATGAGTGCTAAATCAATAAATATGGAATTCAACACATAATAATCTGTGACTCGGGTGGTGTAAATCAATAATAATCTCCTTAACAAGTTGTGTGAATTCCTTTCCATTAAGAAAACCAATAATATATTTTATCACCCAGAGTCAATCGGTTTGGTAGAATACCGGATAATTAAATAGGAAGTGTCAATGTCTTACGAGTTACAACTCGTGATATTGGATCCGAACATGGATTATAGCGGTTCTCGCGGTTTTGAATACCTTTATCATTTATATCTTGTATCTATAGAATTGATGCCGCAAGTAGCCTTATACGGTACGCCGCTAGAACACTTTTCCACATATTCAAGCCAACCATTAATTTTTATCAAAAATAAATATATAAAAAAAATATATAAATAAATAAATATAAAAAATAAAAATAAAATATGGATACAAGTGGAGTCAATATAATACACTCCGTAAGAAGTCGGAAGGGTTACAAATTATAATAAAAAAGGAAAAAAGGAATCACGATAAAATCAATAAGCAAAACGTAACCATAGATAATTAAATATCCAAATATATATGCGTAAAGATTTGAACTCTAACTTAACGCTTTAGTAATGACAAATAAGCTTAAAGTTCAAACACATATCCAAATCTACTGACATATTGTCTGTCCCGGTGATTTATATTCGTAGTCAAAAAAAAAAAAATTAAATAAAATAAAAAAATAAATAAATAAACTAATAATAAATGAAATAAATAAAATAAAATAAAAGAGATTTTAAAGTCAGGAAGTCTAGAAGTGAAAATGTTATCTATGAAATAATCCTATATGAATCTTATACAGGGCTAATAATATATATAGAATTTGTATGGAAACCTTTTTCATATAGTTTGAATAAGGAATATTTAATTTAACATAATTACAATTATGCAGATTTCCAACATGAAACTAATATATTGTTCAATTTTGGTACTGTTTTTTTTTTCAGACATTCTTTTCGTGTGGGTCGAGTTATTAAAAGATAATAAAACTAAATTTATCCTAAAGTAACATTTTAGTATCTCTTACAGCAAGTAACGTAACTCTTAGCTGGTGACGACGTCATCAGTTCTAGAAGGTCTGTCGCGTTTGCCGTATCAGCAGTGATTCCTTTAACCTCAAATATCTGCTTGCACAGGCTTCATCTCGCGCTTGCAAAAGCAGATTGACTGGAGAAAGGAATGCCTAGCCCGAACTTCTCATGGGCAAGGCAGACGTTAGGTACAAGTGTCTATCGGTGTGCGCAATGCAACTTGCAATCATTTTAAAATTAATAAACAAAATAAGGAAATAGAATTTCTATAACATCAAAATGAATTAATTTTTTCTGAACCTCATAGACATTTAGAAGTATCACGATATGGATATGGATTATTTACTTGCAACATTAGCTTATTACAATTCAAGTAAAACATTCATGGGAATATGTCACATTTTCTTGAAAAACCCAAAGTTTATTTAGAAATTAGTTACATAGTGGGTTTTTTTCGTTGCATCTCCTACCTATTCATAAAGTTTTTAAAAAGTTAACCTCAGAGGATGTGCGCGAGAAAATTGAATATGAAACTTTTGTTAGGGCACATAGGATCAGATTTTATCACAACTTAATTTCAGTTAGCATAGAGAAATACAGAATCATGATTAATATTCTCTTTGACTCTTATGTGCTGGCGAATCTTACAATTAGCTCCGTTTTCCACTTCTTTGTCTAGTAATTTACTGCCAGTAATATCGAATTTTCTTTGGGATTTGTATTGATATCTGTTTATTTGTTATAATTATGGATATTTTTACAGTCATCATAGACCTGGATAGGTTCACTCATTGTTAATGCCATGGATAAAAAAAGTTTGTACAGCGGACTCTTTTGAATTCCAAAATATCAGCGAATTCATGTGGGTTAAGTCTGGTCTAAATGGCTCTCTTCCCTCCCCTGTATTTGGATGTTGTCTGAATTTACTTTGCCCTTGTGACAAGTATAATTTAACTTGCAGGCTGATTAATGGAACCTGGTTACAGTATCCTGCAGTACGAGAGTTTCACATCGCAACTTCAAAAAAATCGTTCGTCGCAGCGGACGACTACAGTCAAGTAACAACCGCCTACAATGTGAAAGGAATTTCATGGACTTCTTCGACCGACACCGTATCTCGTCGTTAATCTCGACCGACACCGTATCTCGTCGTTAATCTCGTTTTAATGCGGAATGCTCCGGCGGCTGTCGGAATCGACTACGAATGGGACATACTTCCGACAATTACGACCCGAAGGATATTCAAACTCTACTTTGCTGCCGGGAAGGACTCGTGCTGGGATGAATTGATTCATCGCGAACGTAATCGTGTAGCTTAGGATTCAGAGAATAAGTATGAGCGCAAAATAGAACGTTTGGACCCGCCCAGGCAAATTTTCCCCTTGTTTTAACCATTGGAAAAGGCCGTTTCATTGGCTATAGGTGGTTGTCTGGAACTGTGTAATGGACGAAAAGTTGTTCGAACGCCTAGTTAAAAAGTGAAGTAGTATAACCTCGGTCAGTATCCTATATAATAGAGTATCATGTATCCCTATATATATAAATGATCATAAATAACAGAATCGAAATATATTTTTTGCGTGTACGCACTAGGAATCTATATATGAATGATCATTAATAACGGAATCGAAATATATCTTTGCGTGTACGCAATAGGAATCTATTTAAAGTGCACATATATTAATCATAATTATATGAATCCATATACATATGTATAAACAAATCAGGTAGCCTATAATCAATCTGTTACCTTTTATCTTACCAATAATCTGCAGTTATATATGAGTTAGTATTTGGTTTAATGAATCAGATATATAACATTTAGCATAAAAATCAACGAATCAATCAGCATAAACATTAATAATTTTATCAATTCATATATGAAATTTTTTATCAGTTAAAATATGATTTTTTATCATCATGTTAATCTTCATTTCTATGCAATTGTCAGAGTACATTAGTATTTTCTGTAGCATATGTATCTTAATGAGATGAAGTGAAAAACTGTATCATTATATGTCACGTGATCACTATTATTTACCAATATCATTGATTTTTATATTTTATTACTTGAATCATTCATGTACACCATGGATTTTTATTTACTTATATATATATATATTCACGTAGTGTCTGTATCACACTCCTATAAGTCAGTGCAAGTCAAGTTTGTATATTCAGTAGTTGGTTTTTGGTAGCGAGACCGAGCTGATGTAAGTGTTTACATAATAAAAATATGGAATGTTAGTCCATCCCCTATATATAAAAGTCTAAAACTAAAGAGGTGTCAACCAGATTGCTTGCAGGAATGTGATCAGACTAGAGACGCTAAAGATGACGTATACAATAAAAAGTAGGCTAAGATAACATGCCGTCACTGTAGTCATTCAATTGTTTATAAACATTAGTCCAAGCTCCCTGCTTGAGACAACTACCGCCTACGTGATCTGTAGCGTGTCTCATTTTGATTGTGTGTTCGTATGAAACTATGGCATTTGTATGTATGTTCATATGTTCGAACTACTGTCTGTTCCTTCATAACTTGTAACAGAGATGGTAGACAAGCAGAACAGAGTTAGCGATCGTCATTAGAAGATCTGTACCTCTTTACCTAAGCTTTATCATGTAGAGGAATAGGATTAGCCATCATCATTGGCAGAAGCGATCAAGCTATCGTTATTAGAAGACTTGTACAATCATCTGATCTTCACCATGTAAAACTTCAGAAGAATATATATTTTTTATACTTAGTGTTTTCTACAAGAACCTCACCGAACCATGAGTTTAACACATCGTCGTAAAGATAATACCGCACGTAAGTGATCTACAAAACCCCAGACACTCCATTGAAGATGGAAGTGCAATACCAACCGAACTTAGCGTAAGATTATCGCTAGTCTAACATACCTCATAGGGCGCCTTATCATACAAGGCACACAACCCTAATATATATTGCCAAACGCGCGATTACGGCTAAATCTAACCATAAATAGAATAAAAACTACTGAAGATAGAGTGTTGCAATTTGGTATGCTTGATGATTGGCAGGGATGGTCAACATACCAATTTACCAGCACTCTAGCCTCAGTAGTTCTGAGATCTGAGGGCGGACAGGAAAAAAATGCCGACGGACAAACTAAAATGGAATGCTCATGGGAAAATAAAATGAGAAGTGAATCATGGTTATTTCAAAATACTGGAAAATTAAATCTATCGGTAATGGAAAAAGTTATTAAATTGATCAGTGCTGGGGGAAGGGTGAAAAAAAAAATAAATAAAAAGACATGCATATATTAACTGGAAAGAGGCACTGTTATATAAAACGTGGAAAAACATCTCAATTTAATTTTATTGCAATTGCGACGAGTTCTTAGTTGAATTCTAAATGCTTTCTTTGCTTTCTTATTCACTTTTAAAGAAGATAATTTGATGAATCATTATGCAGCTTGTAAATTAGTGTTAAACAGCTGTAGGGAGGAGAAATCGGGTTATATATATGACGAATGGCAACTATTACCATTTTCTCTTAGGTGCATTAACAAATACACTTACCACAACCTCCTCATTCCGATTTCTTAACATTTTGATTTATTTGGAGCGAGAGAGAGAGAGAGATTTTTCGAGAGAGAGAGAGAGAGAGAGAGAGAGAGAGAGAGAGAAACCCAGCTGCAACCATAAAGGGGGTAACGAGCAACATGCATCATTGCAAAGACAATGTCGTTGCAAGTATCTACAGTGATATCTCAACGTAAGCAGGCTGAGAGACCATCTGTACTGTGGAGGGCAGGTATTTTCAAGTATAAAAAACATACAAAAACAATCCATTTTGCTAGCATGGGAATAAAACAAAAATTCGTAACGCAATTAGTGAAGGGCAGTCAAGAAGTACCAAAAGAAATAATTTTTCATAAATAAAAATTGGACATTAGCATGTGAACTTTTTTTTTTGTATGGATGTTTATTATGTATAGCAAGCGCACTCCCTTCCATTCTTAGCTTGTGTGAAGAATCATCCCCATCTCTCTCTCTCTCTCTCTCTCTCTCTCTTTCTCTGTTGATTAGCAGACAGAGCCATTGCACTACTTTTATCACAACTATGACTGCCATAAACTGCACTGCAACAGCGTTTTCCATTGAGCTTGATGTTTAACACTTGCATAGTTCACCTTTATTGTGTCCGCTAAATGCAACACTGGGGACAAGGATCTTTATGAATCGGATTACGTTATTCAAAGCTGTAATACAGGAACGACCGGCGGTACTTCACAAAGTAAGAATATGAATGAAACTTATTCATAAGATGGAATTATCATTACATAATTATTCCTTGTTAAAAAAACCGAATTCCAAATGCTAAATCGTAAATGAATTAAGAACGGGAAAGAAAATAAGAAATAAACGGAAAATTAAATTCGTAAATAAACAACAGTTGAAATGCACTTATTAAAAACCAAGGAAAAAACTTCTGGTAATCTTGTACCACCTTACCAATGAGCAGATAAAGTCTTAAGAACAGATAAGGATAAGGCCGGAGAACACAGAGGTATTTATGATTTTCATTGCCTTTAGAATCAGGGAAGCCAGCATTCATTCGAAAATGACATCTCTCTTACTTTAGCGACCTTTTCATGCCCAAAAAATTAGCATAAATAGTTACATACTTTGCAAAACAACGAGATTTGAACTTAATAACCAGAAAACATAATGCTATTAGGAACATCAACAAGTCTGCAATTTTTTTTCTACTGCGACCCACAACAAGAACCACACATTCTGAATTGCGACCCATTATCCCATTATACCCACGTGTAATAAAGATTTATTAGACGTTAATAATTAACGACTCACTAGCTTTATTTATTTATCATAGACAATTTATACGTTTATCTTTTTATTCCGCATATATTAGAATTGTATTTATCTATATGTATGAATGTAGAAATAAGAACTATTATGCTTTTGATTGGTAAAGCCTGCTTTGTCACTTTTTTTTCGGGGGTAAATCCGTAATACTGGCGATGACTTATGAGTGCTGTATATTAGAGAGAGAGGAGAGAGAGAGAGAGAGAGTAGAGAGAGAGAGAGAGAGGAGAGACTGGCGATGATTTATGAGTGCTGTATATGAGAGAGAGAGAGTGAGAGAGAGAGAGAGAGAAAGACCATCAGGTGGAATGGTTAGCATTAAAAACCAATTCGTGGAGAAAGGGCTGCTCGCATGTCTGGAGAACGGGGTGGGGCCTAGGGTCAAAACTTCAAAAATTATGCAGCATAACGCAGTGTTGACAAATGAATATTGCTTTGCGTTACTCCTCAATGACGGTAGTGCAAACACGAGTATGATTATGTATTTTCTGACAATAAAATTTTCGTTTTGTGAATGATCCGGGCAACAGCAAGGCCCAATTTTACATGTGGAAAGGCCACAATGAAGCCTCGTATTAGTGAAGTTTTGTCATGGACATAGAATCTTCTTCTTCTTAGTCCTCAGCTTCGCTCATTTCTACATGGGGTTGCCGTTTCCTACTAAAGAGAATCACCGTTCAACACAGCTTAATTTCTAACATGGAAACTGTTATTGAAAGACTAACGTTTTCTGAATGAGATAGTGTTTTGATGTCATCCATTCTATTTTTCTAAACAGAATTCTTATAGAGAGAGAGAGAGATATAGAGAGAGAGAGAGAATGACTAACATCGATACGACTACAGTTTTACAGAGAACAGTCAAGGATATCTTATCAATAAAAGATATAAACACAGTAGGCCCCCACCTCTCTCTCTCTCTCTCTCTCTCTCTCTCTCTCTCTCTCTCTCTCTCGTTGCTTTGCTTTAAATAAACGTATATTTTTGTAGCTAATAGCGGTAGAATTTGAATCTGAAAAATTAATGAACTAGTATATATAGACCCCCTAATACTAAAGAGTTTGACATAGTAATAGAAAAGTTGGAGGATATATGTAGAAAAACAAATCATGGACTGGACTATTCTTCTATCCGGAGACTTTAACTTTCCTTTTGTAGACTGGAAAAAGAACGAATAGGAGATTGTGGTTGTATTTATACATATAAAAATGAGAGTAAAAGTAGTTCAGAAGATAAGAGGCAATTTGAAAAGCTATTAGATATGCTACTAGAATACAACATTCAACAAATAAATTACCTGCCAACAAGAAAGGAAAATACTTTAGACCTAGTTTTGTGAAAGAGATGAATTATGTTAAAGAAATTATAGTTTATAATGCGAGTATTCAGACCATAATGTCATAGAATTAACAGTCCATTCCAAAGCAAGTGAAAACAGATAAGCAAGAAATGAAAAAGTGGGAAGGATATGGAAAATACAACTTCTACAGTAAAAATATAAAAATGGTCAGAAATAAATGAAGAATTAAACAAAGATTGGGATAACATTTTCGTAAGTGATGATATAAGGGTAAATAACGGAGATATATAAAACATTAGAGAAAATAGTGGTAAATATATACCGAAGAAAAGTAACATCAGTCATGCATACCAAGAGAAGAAGGATCTTGTTCCAGAAAATCAGAAAGTGGAAAAAAGGTCTTGCAAAAGAAAAAAGTGCATGGAAAGTTATAGAACTAAAAAGTAAGAGAGAACATGCAGAACAAAGATTATACAATCAAAAGAAAATGAAAAACAGGACTTGGAAGAAAAAACCCTAGTAAATATCAAGCAAAACCCCAACCTATTATACTCGTATGCGAAAAAGATGAATAAAAGAATAGAAATAGGCCCTCTAAGAATTGAAGGGAGATTAACGAATGAAAAAAAGGAAATATGCAACATATGGCAGAACGATATAAGAGAGAATTCACACCTAGAATTGATAATGAAGATAATGATATAGAAGTAAGGGACGAAAATAGTCAATATCTAGCAGACATAGATATTGAATGAAGCTGAAATGAAACAGATGTGGTTTATCTAGACTTTGCAAAAGCGTTTGACAAGGTAGATCAATAATATTAGCGAAGAAAATTAGAAAACATAATATAGTGGATAAAGTGGGAAGATGGTTAAAAGAATTTTTACACAACAGAAAACAGATAGTTATTGCAAACGATGAGAAATCGGATGAAGCTAAGGTAATATCCGGTGTGCCACAAGGTACGGTGTTAGCTGCATTACTGTTTGTTATTATGATTGCAGACATAGACAGTAATGTTAAGGACTCGGTAGTGAGTAGTTTCGCCGATGACACAAGAATAAGTAGAGAAATTACTAGTGGTCAAGATAGGAACGCGCTACAAAGAGACCTTAACAAAGTTTATGATTGGGCAGAGGTAAATAGGATGGTATTTAACTGATAAATTTGAATCAATAAATTATGGAGACAGAGAAGGAAAGCTATATGCATATAGGGGACCTAATAATGAGACAATCACAAATAAGGAAGTAGTTAAAGACCTTGGTGTGATGATGAATAGGAACATGTTATGCAATGATCAAATAGCAATTCTATTGGCAAAATGTAAAGCAAAAATGGGAATGTTGTTATGGCACTTCAAAACAAGAAAAGCTGAACACATGATTATGCTTTATAAAACATATGTTCGTAGTCCACTTGAATATTGCAATATGATATGGTACCCACACTATCAAAAGGATATTGCACAAATAGAGAGTGTACAAAGGTCCTTTACAGCTAGAATAGAAGAAGTTAAGGACCTTGACTACTGGGAAAGACTACAATCCTCAAAATTATATAGTCTAGAAAGGAGAGAAAAAACGCTACACCGATAATTCAGGCATGGAAACAGATAGAGAAATAGCCGAAAACATCATGGAGCTAAAAATATCAGAAAGAGCAGGCAGAGGTAGATTAATGTGCCCAAAACTACACCAGGAAAAATAAGAAAGACACAGGACATTTATCCACTACGCACCAGCATCAATAATGCAGCGTCTATTCAATGCGTTGCCAGCTCATCTGAGGAATATATCAGGAGTGAGCATAGATGTGTTTAAGAAAAAGCTCGACAAATATCTAAGCTGCATCCCAGACCATCCAAGATCGGAAGATGCAAAATATACCGGAAGATGTACTAGCAACTCTCTGGTAGACATTAGAGGTGCCTCACACTGAGCGACCTAGGGCAACCCGAACAAAATGAAAGGTCTGTAAAGAGAGAATACAAATAGATAGATAAATACAATACTCCTCCTCTCCTTTCCATAGGCCCTTTTTGAAGCTATTGCTTATTTATGTTACTCAACCAGCTATAAATAACCTTATAGATCAAATAACACTGTCCCGGAAAGATCGTAATAATGAAGAATAGATATGTAAAAATGTACGAGTAGCGTTACAAATTACGCTCTCCTCAAAAGGGAAAGAAGGACCTGGGCAAAGAACAGAAAAAGCGAATAGAATTAATATTACCATATTTTACAAAGTCAAAAGGAGCGAAATGCCTGATCTGATAAGCTTGTTGGGAAAACACCAAGAGCAACACTAATGGCGATAATGATTGGCGAGATGTAGGAATGGTTTCTTTAGTGGACTAAAAACGGAGGCAATCGATGTATATGACCTGCCTATTGGAAGAACTGCGGTGTTAACAATAATGTTGTTAATGATGATGATGATGATTATAATAATTGAAACGAGAGACCCATCAACAGTGATTTTCAGAACGCCGATTGGATTTTAACACCCACAACCACTTACATGGGCTACAATACACCAAGTCTATTACAGCACAGAAGTGTAAGTCTGATGAAAGCGAATACCAATTCAATCGCGTGTCGAGAAAGACTAATCCAAAAATCGAATGTTAGAGTGTGAAAACGAAAATCCTGAAACCTTCGACCTGGACAGGAAAGTGATTTTACCTCACGAAAATCAACATACGTGAGATTTATGGCATACAGCGTTTCAGTGTTTCCTTTTTCAGTTTTCCTACAGGTAACATAATTAAGTTACAAGTGTTTCACTAACGCAATACATATAACTCTCAAGAAGGACATCAAGTCCATATTCTACAAAGGTTAACATAATATTAGAAAAAAAGGAAAACTGAAGAGGATACAAACGATCAATAAATGATCAAATTTAACAAAAGGTACATTGTACTTCCAAACCTTTCATGTTTATTGCAGCAAAGATCCCCCACAAGACCACAACTTCAGAACAAAATTCACTCTCTACACATTTTAATGAACACATCTGTTCCGCCTAAGTATTTCACAGAGGAAGCGGAAATTTACAAGCATTTTTCGGCTTAAATAAAAAACTTAGTCACATCACTATCCAGTATCAAGTCCTAACACACATAATGCTTGAAAGCAACCAGGCAAGCAAACCCACTGCAAACTGTTTCCCAAAAGCATGAGCCCTGAAAAACAAGACCAAACACTCATAGGTAAACAGTTTGAAAATCTCAAAAAGTCCAAAAAAAAAAAAAAAAAAAAGTGTAATACCACTTAATTTAGTAAGACTTGCGTAAAGGGAAAGCAACGACAATATGCAAGTCACAGATTTAATTAGAACATATAGCAATTTTGCTCTCTCTCTCTCTCTCTCTCTCTCTCTCTCTCTCTCTCTCTCTCTCTCTCGCTTTGTCATGAATACCGGTCGGCTGTTCCAAGAACTACGCTCATAAAAGCAAACAGAATGTTCCTTCTAATACCGAATGCAAGCACTGTGAGCTTAGGTCATCGTAAAATTAACTTTTTGTATATAATGATGAGGTGGACTCCTGTATCACTTCGAATTCTTTTCTGTTGTGATATTTTGGCGTAATAAAACGATGGCCTTACACAAAGTATTCATCAGTGAGATAAATAATCTAAAGAAACACACGAGAACATTCAAATACAATAAACTATATATATATATATATATATATATATATATATATATATAATATATATATATATATATATATATATATATATATATATATATAGCTTAGTGCCAGGAGCCAGGAGTCAATTCATATTAATAACCATCAATGAAGGGAAGAGGACGCACACAGATGTACATGCTGTCTTTATTGCAACGTTTCGTAATTATCAAGTTTAATTACATATCAGGCTGTTAAAAATGAAAAATAAATTTCCTAGTAAAATTGTAAAAACAAAACTAAAAATTAAAAATTCAGAAATGCAAAAGCTAAAAAAGTTATTCTTACAAGTGTACAAAATATACACATTAAAATTAAGGAAGTTAAATTATTTAAAAAGACATACATTGAAAATGAAAGATAAATGAACATAAAATAAGCAAAAATTGACAAAAGATTGAAAACAGCAGTGAACAGTTACAGAACAAAGAATTAAGGACGACCTAGAGGAGTGACAGCGTTAACTAACGTAAACATAAAACATAAATAAACAACACAAGTCAAGACAAATACAGAGGGGAGGAAGACGTATGGTTATTCAACGACGGAACAAGTTGTTTAATAAAGAGCGATTCTAGAATAACAAGGTCGTGCAGGTTGGTGGTATGGCCTAAAATACAGAAGTCTTTACTATCGATATATGTTTTACCTATTTTGGAGTGATTTCTAATATTGGAGTGTTCTGGGTTTGCAATCCTGCTGCCAGTACGGAAGCTTAATCATGATATATATCAATATATATATATATATATATATATATATATATATATATATATATATATATATATATATATATATACATATATATGTTCTTA
This sequence comes from Macrobrachium nipponense, assembly GCF_015104395.2. Taxonomy (NCBI): domain Eukaryota; kingdom Metazoa; phylum Arthropoda; class Malacostraca; order Decapoda; family Palaemonidae; genus Macrobrachium; species Macrobrachium nipponense. Next base: position 65,303,422 of record NC_087202.1, on the reverse strand, counting down.
AAAAATCACAGTAGATGCACGTGACTTTCATAAATAAGCGAATACCACGGGAAATGATAGTCAGGAATCCAAGCGCTTTCGTCTTTATTCAGACATCGTCAAGCAGCTACTAAAGTACAATCGGAGAGGAAGGCCTCAGGTACAAACAAGATCAGGAATACCAGATGGTTAATTATGAAAAGGGTAAAAATTAAAAGGGATAATCCAGGATTATCGGATATCACACGGTCACAAACTTAAACAGATTCTGACCCTAACCGAAATTATAAAGTATCTTTACAGTCCAAAACATGTAAAAACTGAATATATTAATTTTGTTGCTTATATTTATCTACAACTTTTTTCATTATGAAAGCATCAAGTTTAAATAAACCAAGACTTAAATTTAGAACATTTCTATTATTTGACTTGATAAAACAAGATTCAATGATATTCCTTTTAACTGTGTCATTACATGGGACTAAGGCTCTTGCTTGACTCCAGTTAATAGGATGGTCTAAATCTCTCATATGTACAAATAATGCATTCGATATTGCCCAGTTCTCACAGAATATTGATGTTGCTTAAGACGCTGTGAAGTAGATTTGCCAGTCTGTCCGTAATAGATTTTATCACACTTTTTGCAAGGAATTTCATATATGCAGCCTGGAAGATCTTTAGGAGAATTTTTGATTACTAAACTCTTGACATTAATATTACTGAAAACAACATTTATGTTAAAAAGCTTTAAAATTCTAGGAATATCTAAAAACCTTTCATCATAAGGTAATTTTAGAATGTTATGCTTACTAAATTCAAGTTTGTCATTAGTTGAATAAAATGTTTTTCTAGCTCTTTTCCATGCCATCTACAAAAGTCCTTGGGTATTTAAGTTTCAATGCAATATCATAAATAGTTTTAATTTCAGCGTCAATTTAGTAAGCATAACATTCTAAATTACCTTATGATGAAAGGTTTTTAGATATTCCTAGAATTTTAAAGCTTTTTAACATAAATGTTGTTTTCAGTAATATTTAATGTCAAGAGTTTAGTAACCAAAAATTCTCCTAAAGATCTTCCAGGCTGCATATATGAAATTCCTTGCAAAAAGTGTGATAAAATTTATTACGGACAGACTGGCAAATCTCTTTCACAGCGTCTTAAGCAACATCAATATTCTGTGAGAACTGGGCAAATATCGAATGCATTATTTGTACATATGAGAGATTTAGACCATCCTATTTAACTGGAGTCCAGCAAGAGCCTTAGTCCCATGTAATGACACAGTTAAAAGGAATATCATTGAATCTTGTTTTATCAAGTCAAATAATAGAAATGTTCTAAATTTAAGTCTTGGTTTATTTAAACTTGATGCTTTCATAATGAAAAAAGTTGTAGATAAATATAAGCAACAAAATTAATATATTCAGTTTTTACATGTTTTGGACTGTAAAGATACTTTGTAATTTTCGGTTAGGGTCAGAATCTGTTTAAGTTTGTGACCGTGTGATATCCGATAATCCTGGATTATCCCTTTTAATTTTTACCACCCTTTTGATAATTAACCATCTGGTATTCCTGATCTTGTTTGTACCTGAGGCCTTCCTCTCCGATTGTACTTTAGTAGCTCCTTGACGATGTCTGAATAAAGACGAAAGCGCTTGGATTTCTGACTATCATTTCCCGTGGTATTCGCTTATTTATGAAGTCACGGGCATCTACTGTGATTTTTTAAGCATAATGGAAACCACACGCAACTTCTACGCCTTTTCTTTGAATTTTCCGAGCCTTGTTCTATTCGTGACATCCTTCTGTAATGCTGTTATCATCGCTCACAAACTGAAACTCCGACTCAACTTTCTACGGAAGTGATGAACGAGCAAGTGATGCCCAAGTCGATTTTACCAGTGAGAATTCTTCGCCTAGCAGAGCGACCTTTCGACGAGTTTCAACGCATAACATACTTCAGAAACACATCGACATCACAAAAGTGGAAGTAGATGATGCGTTCCGTACACTTAGAAGCAGACGGTATAGCTTTAATCAGACGGTTCCTGTCGATTGGAAGAATCGGATGCTGGATTATTGCTACGGAAAATTGAGAAAGTGCTGCAACCGTCTTGAAAGGAAGCTCCAAGTCAAGCTGAAAAATCTTATTGCTGAAAGCGACTGGACTAAGCATGCCAACGTGGACTTCATGATTAATTTATCTGACAAACCAGTGGATAGTGCTACGACAGCGGCTTTGGGATATGGGTTAAGCTTTGGTGTATTTAATGGTAACCTGGACTGTGTCGACATCTCAAAATCCTTTTGTTATTTAGAAAAAATTGAATCAAAACCTATGCCCTGATGATATCAATATTTGTAAAGGTATTGTGTATGGTGCTATGAGTAAACCTTCTCCCCCTAATGTACCCGTGAGATTTCTCCAGGCTTTTAAGAAAATTAAAGAAGACGAAACAGTGAAGGTGACAAAAGCAGATAAATCTAATGCAGTGGTAATTATATGAAAAAAAAAAAAAAATAAAAGTGACTATATAAGTAAAATAATGACATTGCTAAATGACACTGATACTTATACGAAACTGAGGTCTGACCCTACACAGACAGTTAACTCCCATTTTAATAAACAAATTAAATCCATTTTGAAGGGCTTGGACCATTTAATTAAACAGTTTACACCGCATGCGCCTCCCTACCTTACATGTATGGTTTAGTCAAGACACATAAAATCAATAACCCTATCAGACCAATCATTAGTTCAGTGGGCTCAGTTTCGTATAATTTATCTAAATGGCTTGTAAAAATTCTTACTCCTTTGGTAGGAAATATTTCTAACACGAATGTTAAAAACAATGTTGATTTTATAAACAAATTGAATAGTTTAAATTTGAATTATGATTTTAATATGGTTAGTTTTGATGTTGTCTCTTTATTTACAAAAGTGCCTGTAGATGACTTACTTGAATATTTGGAAGAGGAATTAGAGCGTCATGACATTCCCTTAAGTGTAGAAAATCTCATTAGTCTCATAAGGTTATGTAATTAAAACATACAAAATCACCAAGAATAGTAAATTTTGTTTCAATGGGGAATTTTTTGTACAAAGTTTGGCATGGCCATGGGTAATCCCTTATCTCCTGTCCTTAGCAATATTTACATGGAATTTTTTGAGACAAAACTCTTACCAAGAATTTTGCCCCAAAAAGTTATTTGGTTTAGATTACGGTGGATGATATCTTCTGTATTTGGCCATTCACGAAAACCTCCAGGAATTCCTTAATAATCTCAATAATTTAGTCCCTTCTATAAAATTTACTGTAGAGGAAGAAAGAAATTGTAATTTGAATTTTCTTGATGTAACTGTCCATAGAAATGATAGAAATTTCACCTTTTCAGTCTTTCGAAAATCAACTAATATTGCCTCTTTTGTTCATTACTACTCCAATCACATCAAAAAGTTAAATTCTCGGTTTTTTCTGGGATGTTCCTAAGGGCTTTACGTGTCTGTAGCCCGCAGTTTATTGACGCTGAAATTAAAACTATTTATGATATTGCATTGAAACTTAAATACCCAAGAACTTTTGTAGATGTGGCATGGAAAAGAGCTAGAAAAACATTTTATTCAACTAATGACAAACTTGAATTTAGTAAGCATAACATTCTAAAATTACCTTATTGATGAAAGGTTTTTAGATATTCCTAGAATTTTAAAGCTTTTTAACATAAAAAGTTGTTTTTTCAGTAATATTAATGTCAAGAGTTTAGTAATCAAAAATTCTCCTAAAGATCTTCCAGGCTGCATATATGAAATTCCTTGCAAAAAGTGTGATAAAATCTATTACGGACAGACTGGCAAATTTCTTTCACAGCGTCTTAAGCAACATCAATATTCTGTGAGAACTGGGCAATATCGAATGCATTATTTGTACATATGAGAGATTTAGACCATCCTATTAACTGGAGTCAAAGCAAGAGCCTTAGTCCCATGTAATGACACAGTTAAAAGGAATATCATTGAATCTTGTTTTATCAAGTCAAATAATAGAAATGTTCTAAATTTAAGTCTTGGTTTTATTTAAAACTTGATGCTTTCATAATGAAAAAAGTTGTAGATAAATATAAGCAACAAAATAATATTCAGTTTTTACATGTTTTGGACTGTAAAGATACTTTGTAATTTCGGTTAGGGTCAGAATCTGTTTAAGTTTGTGACCGTGTGATATCCGATAATCCTGGATTATCCCTTTTAATTTTTACCCTTTTGATAATTAACCATCTGGTATTTCCTGATCTTGTTTGTACCTGAGGCCTTCCTCTCCGATTGTACTTTAGTAGCTCCTTGACGATGTCTGAATAAAGACGAAAGCGCTTGGATTCCTGACTTATCATTTCCCGTGGTATTCGCTTATACATATATATATATATATATATATATATATATATATATATATATATATATATATATATATATATTTTATATTGATATATATGTGTGTGTGTGTCATTCGAGCTACAAATGTCCTTTAATATCGAATAATTATATATATATATATATATATATATATATTATATATATATATATATATATATATATATATATATATAAATATATATATATATATATATATATATATATATATATATATATATATATATATATATATATATATATGTGTGTGTGTGTGTGTGTGTGTGTATATGTATGTATACGTATTCGTTAGTGCGTTAAATACAACTATAGAAAACGCGAACACATACAAATTGTCTAGACATCAAGATTTTCAGATATTGAGTCCCTCCTCTTTCTCTAACCGTGCTTCATGGTTGATCAGAGAAATACTGATTTTAGTCTTATTGTGCCTCAAAAAAGTTACAGTGAAACATGAATGAACTTTTCACGATTTTTCCCCACAGTTACGTCGCCAAAGAGAAAAAGTTCTCAAATTATTCGAAATACCTGATGATAAAACATTTTCTCTCTTCTTCACTCACAATTCAAGCCGTATTCCAAAGGAACTATGCTTGTTTGAAATGTTCAGGATGAAAAGAGGTTTCAACTATTTTTCATAATCTTGGGAGGAAGATGGTGAAGAGGAGCCAAAGTATATGTGGTTGCAACCAGGAAAAATGTTAAAAACAGATGTTTGATGGGCGGTCAATGGTACACAATAAAAAGCTTTTGCTCTAGCTATGTCTGTGGCGCGAGGAAAAAATAATTGTAAAAATGCATTGAAGACTAAAAGTGAAACGTGAATAGAAAATACCTTAGACTTCAGCAGGATGTCTGCAAGAGAAGCAAAATTAACTCTGTCATGTAAAGACACCGTCATTGTCTTCTTCAGCACAAAGGCGATCTTATATCTTAAGAGAGGTCGTACAACCAAGCTTCTCGAGTTAGTTAATTACCTGCTTTGTGAAAACTTCCTTTCAAAAGCGGGTAATAAGAAAACAGAAACGAACGCATATGACAAGATAGGTACAGTGATAGTGATAATGATAATGAAGATGATGATGTCAAATGGGAAGAAAATATAAAAAGCACTGTTGTTAATGCCATTTTAACTAAGTCTACGCAAACATTTCCGTGAATATTTCCGGCTCGGCTCTTCCTCTGATTAACTTCCAAGGCTACTATACCGACCTATTTGAGATTAAGTTGAGTTTGAAAAATGTTAGTCATGTATCCTAGGAACTTCAATATAGTAAGTAATCAAAAACCAATTTACAATGTTAGTACTCCGATCGCTATTAGAGCAAGCCTAAAAATAATAGAATAATAATAATGAGAGAGAGAGAGAGAGAGAGAGAGAGAGAGAGAGAGAGAGAGAGAGAGCCCACTACCCTTTGTAATCTAAAAATCAATATCCAAGACTTAAAAACACCTTACAGCAATTTTTTAAGAGCCATAAGAGCCAAGCAGCAACCAGTACCAGATCTTTCGCAAATGTAACCTTAAACTCGATGGAAGTACGACAGCTTAGATACTACTAAGCCTTTGCAGATTCATCAGAAAATCATCTTGCAATAGGATTGACTTGAGATAAGCTGCTTAGACGGGTCGTGGCGCTGCAATACGCGCTGGAAAAAAATAGCTAGGAGTCAGGGGGAAGAAGAGGGCAGTGGATGGGACTTGGAGGAAGCCGGGGATGAAACTCGCAATCAATACGGATAAAAAAAAGGATGCCAGATTCTAAAATTGACTTTGCATCACGGAGAGAGAGAGAGAGAGAGAGAGAGAGAGAGAGAGAGAGAGAGAGAGAGAGAGAGAGAGAGAATTACTGTACAACTTCTACAGTGAGAAAGAGAAAATGATCACACTAAAATACAAAAAATCTAGTCAAATTAGATGTTGGTATCCGGAAATATACACTCAAACGTACAGGTTTACACAGTGATTAATCAGACATTTATCAAAATCGATACTAAATAAGTAAGGATGCTAAGGCACAAAGTGAACTGTTTTATGGCTGCAATGCATCGCATCTTCGTTTGAGCTTGTGAGGTTCTAGTCGAGGAATAACCTAAGGGAGACTGTTCCACAGTCCAACGTTGCGTGGAATAAGAGTCTGAAACCGAGAAGTTCGACAGCTAGGAACGAGCTCTAGACCTTGGCTTGGTACATATGCTGCATATGACGTCGCTTTCGGCAGGAAAAGAGAATCAGTTTCACGGACACCCGAGGTCCGTTACAAGTTCGATATTATAATAAACAAAAAGAATTCATCACCAACAGTTGAAACTGGGGGTACGAATATAGAAAGAAACACTAACAGAACAAAGGCATATTTACAAGCTTACCAACAAAGATAAATGCAGAATGGTTTCTCCTATTTACATAACAAAAATAAAATCTTACAGTATGTGAACTGGGGAAATGGTGTCGTAATGAAATACTTGCTGGCCAGTTTTGCAGCTGTCGAAAATCAATGCTCGAAGTGACGGCTTCACAAAGGAGAACTGTGGAACTTCAAACGTCTTCTTGACTCGTACCGCAGAAAACAATGTCTATCTTGATGCTCGAAGGGCAGGTTGCTCCTCAAAACCACTTTGTAGGACGTTTCTCCTCTGAAGGCTTGCTCCACGTTGAAAATCTCTGTCGTTCTCTCTCTAGCTGGACGACTTGACCAGATTCCGATCAAACTCTTGTGCGCCTTTTCTCTTATCCTTCGTCTGTTTCTTCTTCTCTCTCTGATGATCTCTGCTGGTCTCTCACTGATGATCTGATCTCTCCTACTTCGTCAGTCGTTTATATATGGCGATTTGGGGGCGGGGCCTACCAGCGAACGTCACAGGCTCCCGAGATGACAGGAACGTTTTAGAAGGATCTCGACGAAATGTTGCATCATAAATCGCGGCGTTCCTAACGACACCTCGGCGCCTGTTGAGTTCCATATCCCACCTGACGATTCTAGAACAATCATGAGAACAGGCGCCTCCAACACGTGGGCGAATGCCTCCTTGCTGCAGAACAACTCAAAGAAGTTTTCTTTTCCTTTAACTTATAATTCTTTGCTATAAAGCGATTACCATGACAATCAGGGATCAATAGTGAAAACGAATGTTCTCTGTTAAAATTAAACTTATGAAAAACTGACAAACTAGAGACCATCCCGAAGTGCGTGTTTGATTTAATACCCATTGACTGCAAAGAATGTACTTGGAAAAATAAAGAAAGTCACAAGTTTTGTATCAATACATAAAAACAAATTTGGCTCCTTGGTGCAAAGTATAAGGCCAGATGTGTCAAGGCCAGATGGTGTCTAACATCTGGCCTTATACATTGCACCAAGGAGCCAAATTTGATAGATGTGCTGTGTAACTGCACTCAATATCAATAAAGAAAAAGGAGCTCTACGCCTCGAAGAAATGCAGTTGAATATTGCAAATACAGGAATGAAAACTGGAAGAGGACAAATGGTACACAACAACGACGACAGCTCAATCTTAATATATATTAATTTTGTTACAACTAACTCACATCAAAAGGTTTGAAGCGGGCGTTGGTGGGGTAATGGTAACAGAATTATAAAATAAGATGACAACAAGGTTTTATTCCAGATTCAACACTGACATCATCTCATTGAAAGCTTTGCTAAACGAGAAATAAAGGAAGTACTAATGATCACAAATGAAACAACTTGAAACTAATAATCTTAATGATGAATGCATTTAGGGAAAAGAATCCTAAGGACGACTTTTATGTTGAGACTGGCTCGCAGTATTCCACGATCGTAATTCATTCCGGAGATCAATATTATTTACAGAGGCCCTGGTGAGGGGATCAAGAGTTCCGACTTAGGATTGTCTAGGATTGCTATGGTTGTGGACTCGATCTTTTGTTTTACTGAAGTTTTCCTTCGTTGCTTTTGATATGATTTCGGGCTATGAAACAAGTGAATGCAGCATTGATTTTTTTATTTCCATTAACGTTTACAATGAATTTGATAATTTATACATGATCAGCCTCCATAAAACTGACCTGGTCATTTATTCTGCACTAATGCTGTACATGTGAAAGCGTGTTTACTCTGCTCCCAGAATTAAATGTGATATTTGTATAGATGAGAAAGAGGCCTCAGATTTGACATAAAAAATTCATGGTTATCTCTTTCACTCTATCAGGACATAGATTATGAAAGCAGGTTGCGCGTTTTCAAGTTAATTCGTTTACAGCGGACGTCAGGTTGGATTATGGAAGGAAGCTTTACTCGGAAACTTGAGTCTGACACTTACCAGAGTCAATTTTTCCTCAGTTTACATGGCACTAATTTGTACACACTGCTAGCTTACCTAGAAGAGAGAGAGAGAGGGAGTTCAATGGCTTTCATACTAGCTCAGGCTATACATTCCTTGTGTGATTTCTCGACTTTCACTACCATTATTGTCGTATAACAGGAGTTTGAAATAACTTGATGCTGAACGTAGACCTACACTCTCTACGCGAACATATTAGGAGTTAGGTGGGTAGAGCTCTCTCTCTCTCTCTCTCTCTCTCTCTCTCTCTCTCTCTCTCTCTCTCTCTTCTTTATCTTTTATTTAATCACTGTTAATGTGGCAGATCAACATTACTGTAAACATATATAAGTATGTACATCCAAAAAACTATTACCCTTCTTTCAGTATACAGATATTTTCAATCAACCTATCCAATTCCTTATAACATGGCTATGGAAGTACATGTTAGTTGGTCAAAGTTGATTTCCTCGAAGTTATCTACCTCTTTCGTTGAATGACAATCGCGCCTTCCTTCTGAAATGTTCCTTCAACCATCATATATTAATGAAATAATAATTATAAATTTTTTACTTGTATTCTATAAGGCTCATTCACGAAAACTGAACGAAACAACGACCGCGAGATTCTGAAACACTTTAAGTCCAAAACTTATTAGATTTGGGGAACTGATGAGGGGAAGACAGATCATATAAAACAGAGAAAACTTGCCATGTTTTAAAAAATAAAAATAAAATAAAGAAAAGGTAAACCCTAATAAAAGCGATAAAATTGCCGGGATAGTCGATGAAAAATAAAATTTTTTCGTTAAATCTAATGGCCATGGGCGAACGGAGCACAAACCAGAAGAGTGATTATCCAAAAGGGCTTTCCGAAAATAATTTGAGTGTTTTTCATTGATTCATATTCGAAAAGGACCAACAACACAAAAACTGTCTATGGTATCCATAGAAATACTGGGAACAAATGACTAAAAACATTAGCATCGACAGACTGGAAATTAGAAAAAGAAAAACAAAAAAATGGTCGTTAAGCAGATAAAACCGAATCCGGGACCCCTCAAAAAATATAGAGAACTAAAATAACGAGTAAAATACTGTTAATTCCCCAAAACTAAATAACATAAAAATTTTAATATCTGTTGATGGCCTACGATGAGCGTATTTAACCAAAACGGCCTCGACTTTATAAAGAACCCTCTCCTGATGTGATGACAAACACCTTTTAACTAGAGAAGGTTATGATTCATCACGTACTGTCACGTGCGAAAGCTGAGAATTCCACATTCAGAAAATGAATGGCGCGAACAACTAATGAAAGCAGTTGACTCACGAGTTTCCAACAAAGTGGAACTGTCTGTGAGTTTGTGATGTCACAGGGCAACCAGCACGATCAATGGCACATAAAATATTTTCTGACCAAAACTAAGACACCGGCCGACCTTACGTCGAAATTCAGAAAATCCAAATTGCTTAATTGAGTCAACATTTATTAACGGAGCCTTAAAGTCAATTGTTTCAAGGAGCACCATGAAGAAAGCCTTCCCTTGCGGGGACGAAAATGATCAAGTGGGAAAAGGGAAGGAAAAAAAAAACGTACAAATTTGAAGTAAATGAAGATGCGCAACCTAAAATAACTAAAATCTGTGAAAAAAGAAAAAAAAAAAAAAAACTCATATAAGCGAAGAATGGTAGGTAAAGCTGCAAAAAAAAAATGAACGAGATATTTGGAAAAGTTAACAATAAAGATAAAAAGATTAGCTGATAGTAAGTGTTTAGCTGATATGATAGCAAATGATTATAATACATACAGGTATTTAGGAAACTGACAAATATCAAGTAGATTTCCACCTACAACTCTACTCTGGTAACACAGACTCTAAATATATATCAGAAGATCGATGAATAGGAAAAGGTCTCGCTTACTTACTGTTAAAGTATTTTCCCAAATAATTTTACAACTGCCCAAGAAATCGTAGCAAATCAGACATTGGGGAATGCAAAGTGGAGGAAAAAACTGTAACGAAAACATCCACAGCACGATGGAGATGCTGATGGATATGAAACAAAGTTAATATTGCTCATTAACAACTGCAACAATTTCGCTCGTACTAAGCATAAGCGGTTAGTCAGACTCTCTCTCTCTCTGTCGCTCTCTCTATCTATCTCTCAACCTCAGGAAATTTAGCCAGAATCGACAGATGTTTGGGAAAGGAAAGAGGAGATCGATGCCTGACTCGTTGCTGGGAGGTGTGCAGAGAATATGTAACTTCATGTCTGTTACTCGCCAACTGACAGAATGTTACTGCGCTTGTAAACTGTGATATCGCATCTGAATTCTCATGAATGGCGAAAGTTGTGAAAGGAGTAAACCTGAAATTCAAGTTGCAGGATTATCTAGAATATCGCCTCCTGAACCATAGATATGAGAGGTATTAAAGTGAATTTTTCGTGAATGTACTCAGAGAAAAAGCGAGAAAATACAGTTAACAGGATAAAATTTGCTTCTTTCACCTTAATCCCTATTATATCTATGATTATGGAGGAGATACTCCAGATAATCCTGCAATATGAATGTCAAGTTTATTCTTTTCACAACATTTGCCATTCAGGTGCGATGCCTTAGTTAGTCAGTGCAGTAACAACACGTCATTGGCGATAACAGACATGCAAAAAAAAGATAGGAAACCGTAAAACACGAGAAGGAAAAACGGGGCTGGGAGAGATGACTGGAACATACAAAACAGTATCTACGAGTATCTCACTAATTCTGAATAGCGAGTTACCCTGACAGTCAGTTATATTGACACTTCTTACAATATCCTATAAATAATGATATATTATGAAGCAGGGGTGAACCTTAATTACCTTAGGTAAGTTTCACGATGAATTATTTTAGATAAGGTGCATTATGCCAGAATATCGCGGCCTGTAAGTGATTGGGGCGTTCAGTGAATAAGGGATCAGTAAGACCTTTTGAACCCGGACCACCAACCCGACCTTGGGTCAGGGGGGGAAATGTGATTGGTTTGACGCTTAAACATGCCATATATGAAAAAAATACATGATCATGAAACCTCACCGAAAGAGCTAAGGTAAAGGCATAATATCTTTTACGTGATTGTGAAAAACAGGATACATATATTGACACAAAAATCCTGAACATATAAAGTTATTATGTAAGCATACAAAAATGTGACTACTAAGTTGACAAAAGAACTTGGTCAAGCTCAGAATGTGTCTCACTTAGTATATCAACAACACACTAAGTATGACATGAACACACTCAAAGGTACAGTGATGCTCAAATCTCATGCGACATGTTTCCATAGGATTTCGTTCAAAATTCACTAACTGGCAACCTAACATGCTCCATATCTATTTATATATTTCAAAACTGTAAGAAAATGTCACGTGTAGCAAATTTCAGAAAAATCTCTTTCGAAACATTTTCAAAATTTTCGTTCACACATCGTTGAAGCATTTGACCAAAATGAAGTTATCATCAGCATCAGCTCAAATGTTTAAATAAAAAAACGAAAAAGTTTTCATAACAATAACACTGTTTTCAAAAGCAGCCATAAAATTTTCACTAGTTCTTATTTTTGACTGCTTTTACACTCAGTGCTGAAAAAAATGTAAAAATGTATATACAAAAGTAGAATGCGCCCACCGATATCTTGAAAACATTTACTTTATATGTTTTAGAAGAATATTATGATTTTCATACATAACTATTTGTATAATTCTTAAATATTTCAAAAATGATGGCATACTTGCAAATATTCGCATATGTAAGTATTCTTTTGCCAAAGCCAAGATATTGTTCCTAGGCCTAGGTGTTAGATTTCTTTACTTTACACTTAACAGTCGCATCTCTTTATTAACAATTTCTGGCCAGAAGCAAATGAGGTTATCTACACATTCTTGCACTTCAAGTTACCTTATAAAGAATAATTATCACACAAAAGCGAGCAGAAGGAATTTTAAGAAATAATATTTTAAACCAGTTGAAAACAAGTGTTCCATAACGTTTTGATAGTTAATACTTATGATATTTCGATTAATAGCCATCTTCACCATATAATCAAAATCAGCAGCATCTTTTATTCCTCAAAGAACAGGCAATCTTTGCAAATAAAAACATTATAAAAACAGATTACAAATTTCAGAAGACTTTTAGATACTTTTAGGCCTATAAATCATTTTGCAACATACAGCCAGCTTAAGCGCGGTCTAAAACTTCAACATTCAAAGAAAAACTGGTTGTAATTCATATTCTATCGTATTCGTCAAAGAACAGGTAATCTCTACAAATAAATTCATTAGTAACAGATTAGGCTACATCTCAGAAGGCATAGATTATTTCTTTAGGTCTATGAAACATTTTGCAACATACAGGCAGCTTAAACACAGCATAAACTTCAACATTCAAAGAAAACTGGTTGTAATTCATATTCCTACTTTTGAAAATGTTGTCATGACTGTTGAGCTTATTAGTCTACTGTCATAATGCTGCAGACGTACTAGTTATGTTGACCAGTCCGCAGGAGCCTGTTAAGTGCGCTTTCATTGATGGCACCGCTAACTTCCTTATCACACCGCACTTTGAACTAAGCAACGTTTACAAAAAAATCAGTTCAAATCACACAGATTACGAATCATACAAATGCATAAAAGGGATCATATTTATATAACCATAAGGAAAATAGGGCTAGCTGTGAATTCGCAAAGTTGTCGACATCTATGACATTAGAAAAAAAAAGTTTAACACCTCTTGGCAACGTCACGTTGAGTCTGAGAATCTGGACGCTACAAAAAGAAATCATGTCTCATGAGATTTGAGCCCCACTGTACAAGAAAAAAAAATTAGATGGCCAAAACTATGGATCAAGAAGCAAATAACCCTGGCCTGAGGCTGAAACAATTTACCACAAAAGTAGGCACTAATACAATATAAGAAAACAAGCATTTGATTTGATACTCAATGAACACATCAGATGTTAGCAATACAATGAAGTTAAGCAACATTATCAAGATGAAAGAAGCCTTGTACCCTGGAATAGGCAACAGATCTTGCCCAATGTTAAAACTGATGATGAAGCGTATTAGGTAAAAACAATTCCATTCCTTCTATACAAGCAAAGTTTACCAGAGGGAAAACGCATAATTTTTGGATACACACATAATTACTATTGGTTACATGCAATAGTCTGCTGTGCCCTAAGGCCAGAGTATCCACGGTATTAAAACCCATACATAGCACTTCCCTTAATAATGATTATTTAATCAATTATTACATTGCTGAAGACGAATCCATTTTTGGGAAGTAAAAGGGATGACCTATTTGTAGGTACTGAATATATACCAGTTATAATGTACAAGTATATCCATCAAACAATATGTTTCATGAAAACTCAATGCTTTAAAAAGACAAAAAAAAAACACCCTTATTAGCTGAATAGCATAGGAACATGCGAAAAACCAAGTACATAATGATTGATCTGTTAGTTATCACACATGGATTTTCTCTGGCAATGAGCAAACCGATAAAAGAAAAAAAGTAAGAAAGCAAGGCTACGTTGAAGTAAGGAATATAAACAAAAAGTTGTGTTTCAAGTTCGCGAAGAAGAGAACAACCCGATCATGAATGATGTCTCCAATTGCAACAACCTATTTTGTGTTCTAAACTCAAGCTTCCTATGGATTCTACAGCCGCAAATTTGGTGCATAGTACTTTATTCAAGTTACTACTGCATATGAAGAGAAGAATGGTTGTCTTTAGTGTGTTCTATCTTGAAAAAGGATACGTACAAAATCACTTATGATCGCCGTAAAAGAAATTATGATGTATACTTGCCAATAATACTATTATATGAAAACATATGAAATTATACAAACATACACAAAATTGCATATGAATATTAACAAATATAAATATTTATATCCATTAGTTGCTGTCTTTCTTTCCATTTAAAAGGAAGACATCAAGAAAGAAAGCCCGGGTTTTTACTTTCCTTGTGTGCTTTTCCTACAATGATATATGTGGTGTGGGAAGAAGGTCGAAATTAACAGACAGTAACTCGAACCTCACATTTTAAAAATCCTGATGTCAAGTGGTTCCATGACTTCCAGTTCAGATGAGGAACCTTCAAAGCCTCAACTTTTGTCTTTTCTACTTGGTATTCAAAATGGGTAATGAAGACGAGAGAGAGAGAGAGAGA
>NC_087202.1:65275981-65285981 GCF_015104395.2 Macrobrachium nipponense | reverse complement strand
ATATTATATATATATATATATATATATATATATATATATATATATATGTATGATTTTTTTATGTATTTACGCTGCTGTACGTAACGCTTAGTTATTAATTCAGAAATATCCCATTTGACTAGGGTATAGTGGGTATAGCCCAGTATGGTGAGTAGTAACAGATTTTTAAGGTGCAGTCTGCTGTCCCTTATTTAATGAGACACCATGGAAAACATCTGGCAGAAATAAGGACTGTTCCCTTCTAGTTAAGCCCTAAACCTAATTAAACCTTTTGCACCTTATCTCCAGGTAAACATTCTCAGGCCACCACCTGAAGTCATGCCTGCAGCACTGTTTTCTGCAATAAAAAGGGCAAAACAATAGAAGTCATCAGTCAGTCTACTTGAGCTTTAACATTTTTGCCAGACACGGTTTTCCAGATAGTTATGGTCTACCTAAATCATACAATCTTCTATCCAAGCAACAAAAAGAAGCAAATAATGGTATGTCCTCCGACTTGAGGAGAGATAGTTCTTAAGCTATTATAATTTTTTTATCTAACTCAGTATTTCTCTCCATACAATTCATAATGTAATTCGCCCTTTTCCTCTGACTTTGCAGCAGTGTATTTATTTGCAGCAGTGTATTTATCAGTGCCAGTGTGTATACCTCTCTAGAAGTGCATAAAGTAATGCCATTCCCTTGTTAAAAGTGAATAGAGTATTGCAATCCAATTTACCTACGTATTAACTCATTCTAAAGAGAGATGTTGTATTATTATTGGACTCCTTTGGAATTATTTCACTTCCAGGAGTGGTGTCAGTGTCATTTACAAAGTAGATGTTTCAACTTTGTTTCCTGATGTACTAAGAGAAGTCTGCCCTACTGGGGAGATAAAATTTTATTGCTCTTAGCATACTAAAAACCTCTTGTACATGGTCCATTTATGTACACCTTGGAATTACTTAATGTATTCATTTTCAATCCAGGGATTTATTGTACATTCACATTTTAGAGAGATCTATCAAATTTGATTTACCATTGTGCTAATAAATTAAGTAAGTGTTGAGAAACTGGTTTTTCACTTGGCGACTACCAATTACTATTTTTTTTTTTTCTATGGTTATGGTATTTTGAGGGTTTTATAGCAAGGTCTATTTGTTTATCACAGTAAGTAAACCCCAGCACCTCTCAAAATATAAAATAATGGCGACCTTGCCAGGATCTCTTTGAGTTTATTTAAAAATTAGTTTTTCTTGCTACTCACTCATAAGAATTTTCTACCAATAGTACAGCAGTATGAAACACTATCAACAGGTAACCATACTTTTTGATAAACGCCATCAAAAGGCAGCAAGCAAATATTCACTATTCTTTTGGGAAAGAAGCAATATTTCCGGAAGAGTGAGGGGAGGTCTTTATGAAACAAACAATAATCATAAGAGGAGTGTCTAAAGTGGGTTATGGTGAATGGTGCAGTCACTTTGAAGAGGATAAAATATCACCCCGTGAAGTGGCACACTATTTGTGCGTAAAATAAAAATTAAAAAATAAAATTCAATAGGGTAGTTCAAATAAAACCGGTGAAAACAATGGAGTGTCATGCAAGGGAAACGGGGTAACAGAGAGGTTATCAAGGGATAAAAAAAAATCCACAGAAGTCTAATACACACAGAAAAGCTATCATTTCTGCCATAGCAGACAGAATGAGTCTGTCTTATATACACTTCCATAATTTGTAACTATTCGTAATATCTAAACAGAGAGAGAGAGAGAGAGAAGAGAGAGTGGGAGTGGGGGACAATGAAAAATGCAGACATGGAAAGTTAGTAGGAAGAAATAAGGGATTATCCACTTGAACAAGAGTGGACTTATGAAAGAAACGCTGGCGGTAGAAGGATTCAATTATGATGGGTAAAAATGCCAGGGCGGGAACCAACAGAGACAGTAATCTTTCTGTCCACACGAGAGAGAGAGAGAGAGAGGAGAGAGAGAGAGAGAGCGGAGAGGAGGAGGAGGAAGGAGGAGGAGGAGGAGGATAAATTACTACAGCATTATACTCTGGATTGTTCCAGATGGTGCAACCCTTCCGTTTCCATTAAGTCCTTTTGGGACCCTTCGGATAGTCCATACCCTGCAAAAGACTATACCACAAGCTCAATACGGAAATAAAGGATTTCATATTATAAAATAATAATAAAACCTCGAGGGTGATCGCATATAACGCACTCATTAACTGCTATGAAAAATTATGGAATGGAACATTGGTTATATTTTTGAAAGACAAAATCGCTTTTGAAATAATGACTCACAGTTTTAAGAACATGAAAAAAAGATGTACAGTAAGGGAACAATCCCAAAACATCCAAGGATTAAGCATACGACCAAAAAGATAAAGAAGACTGCAGCGAAAGGCAAGAGGGACTGAAGATTACCAGGCTGGTTATCTCAGGGATTAGAAAAAGGAAAACAACAGATGTAGGGATGAGTACATATATTACACCCATATGCAGCTGCTATCTCCTTAGTACACAGGTACCTGTTGAAGATGACGGTATTGTTCTTTATATTAAATCAAATAATCTGGAATATATACCATGTTGTCTTATGGAAATATAACACAAACCTGTAAGAATATACGTATATACATGGGAAAGTTGCGTGGTTACTTTGTTGTGTTTGTGTATTACTTACGTTTTTTTTTTTTTTACCAATAATGACATGATCATCAGTTACTCATATACAGTGTGGGTAAAGAAAAGGTATGGAACAATGAAATATTCTCGTAAAGACCATTAAAAAATCTGTAAAAAAAAAATATAAAATTGAAGTACTTAGGTATAATATGCAATAAGTAGCATGAATGCTTAAATATAAATTGGCCAAGACACATAAGAAACAATAACCCTGACCACCACAATCAAAACAAGTAAAAATATGCACCGAATTTTCTGCTGGGCAAACGAGTTTTCTGTACAGTGCATAATGGTATATGGAACTTTCAGCCACGACCCGTTGGTGATCTGTGTTGCTTGGACCTATAGCTCTGCAAGACGTACTATTGTGGCTAACTTTAACATTAAGTAATGTAAAAATTACCGAGACTAGAGGGCTGCAATTTAGTACGTTTGATGATTGGAGGGTGTATCATCAACATGCCAATTTGCAGCCCTCTACCCACACTAGTTTTTAAGATCTGAGGGAGGACAGAAAAAGTCCGGACAGGAAAAATGGTGGGACAAGCAGATTCAGCCATCTCAATAGTTTTCTTTTATAGAAAACTAATGAGACTTGAAAGGGGTTAAATATTATTCTGGCTGCCTTTGAAGGAAAACCCTATGGGGGCAAATGGGCAGCGTATTGTAGATTGATCAAAGGAAACTGGAAAAAAAAGGAAAAAGTAAATAGGTAGTCAGGGGAGGACAGAAAAATGAACTGAATCCCAAATGATTCTCCATTTTTCAATGTTAAGACTTGCTCCGACAAAGTCTAGAAAACTTTGGACGTCCTCGACTTGAGGTTCTTTCATCTTTCATCGGGAGTCTTCCCCAATCCCCCAACGTC
Organism: Macrobrachium nipponense; assembly: GCF_015104395.2. Classification (NCBI taxonomy): domain Eukaryota; kingdom Metazoa; phylum Arthropoda; class Malacostraca; order Decapoda; family Palaemonidae; genus Macrobrachium; species Macrobrachium nipponense. The sequence continues at coordinate 65,282,438 of NC_087202.1, read as the reverse complement.
TCTCTCTCTCTCTCTCTCTCTCTCTCTCTCTCTCTCGTCTCTCTCTCTCTCTCTCTCTCTCTCTCTCTCTCTCTCTCTCTAAATACGAATACATGAAGTTCCATATCCGGTTCAAACCGACGGGATGGGAATAAATCTTTAAAGCTCCAGGTATTATCTTTAGTTTTCTCGATCTCCAGATCTAAAAACACATCGTACCCTGAAGTTAGTGCCACTGGAAATATGTCCTTCAACTCAAGTTCATCCTAGTTCCTAAAAAGATAAGTCGCACTTGTCCCCAATTCCGATTACAGAACAGTTCATGGGGAGCTATGGCTCTTCCAAAGTGAAATTACATTTTCCCATAATTGATTGACACAAAATTTGTTCTTTGATCAAGGAAATTTTGAAGGTAGTCAGGAAACACTCATTCGATTAGTAGTACTTAATTAAAATACGCTCTTTGGCAACAATTCCCGCCGAGTATTCAAGGGAGTGTGGTTCCGAGAAGCAAGGAGAAACTAGGAAAAATATTGCCGATTAACATGATGTACTTAAACTAACATTTTTTTTGGTACCACTACAAATATGAAAAAAAAAAACGAAATGGTTGCTGAGTAATCATCTATTAAATCGAATAAAGCCGAGAAACGGAACTAACAACGTTACACTCAAATGCGCTGAACAACAACTAAAATACTGAATTATTTAACAGAAAACGAGAAATGTCACTAACTTACAGAGTTCTGTACTGGCGTCCTCCTGAAGAAGAAAGGTCACAGGAACAGCTGCATACCGAACCTGAAAGACCGGAAATGAAGTAAGTCTGAAAGTAAGGCCTTTCATAATTCCAAGGAAAAAAATAGCAATTATAGATAGCTTCAGCTTGTGAATAATTATTATAAACCAAATAAAATACACAAGAAAATAACGAGATCAAATCTAGTCCGCCATAGATATCATAAATACCTGAATAATGACGTAAATTGTGTACCCATTTGGCAAATTTAATGATATAATTTGAATATTTTTGCGATTGCATCGAACATTACATACATTATTTGCCATTAATGATAAAAGTACTGATATAATAAATGACGTAACGATAATCAGAATTGTAAATTAAACAAATTTTTTACATGTACATATAGCATCCCAATGCAAGAAAAAGAATGTGGGCAATATGTTTTATCGTGCAATTGCTGATATTATTAGTAATAATCTATATATCATTGGAAAATTAATCGACATGGTTGTGCATGGATGTTTTTCACAACAACTTACAACAGTTATTGGTTTAGGTAAAATTTGCCTTATTACTTTGACATTCTATTTCCGTTAGGTTTCCTATTTTGAAAACACTGCCACAATTATAAACTATTAAACTCTACACTGACATAAAATAAGAGAATGTCCCAGGCATGATATTCATTTTATTTTATAAAAAGCCCAAACCAAAGAAAGTTACAGCCAAGCAAGTTCTCTATAGAGTAAACAATTCAGCATGGTATTCTAAAAATACTTCAGATGAAGCAGAATTTTCCTTCCCCCAGATAAAGATATCGACTGATAAGGAATCTGCCTTTGCGTACATGCATTTGCTAATTTTCATATTTTGAGTACCTTTCTGATCCAAATTATCATTAGAGTAATTTTGAGTACCTTTCTGATCCAAATTATCATTAGAGTAATTTTGAGTACCTTTCTGATCCAAATTATCATTAGTCATTTTGAGTGCCTTTCTGATCCGAAATCGATATTAAAGTAATTTTGAGTACCTTTCTGATCCAAATTATCATTAGAGTAATTTAGAGTGCCTTTCTGATCCGAATAACATTAAAGTAATTTTGAGTACCTTTCTGATCCAAATTATCATTAGAGTAATTTAGAGTGCCTTTCTGATCCGAAATAACATTAAAGTAATTTTGAGTACCTTTCTGATACCAAATTATCATTAGAGTAGTTTTGAGTGCCTTTCTGATCCAAATTATCATTAAAGTTAAGCAAAAAAAAAAAAAACACCCCCCCCCCTTCCTGCGGAACATTCTATCAGATGGTCAAATTTGCAAACTATGGAAGATCCCACAGACCTGCATGCTGATAACGGCAAAAGACAAGATATACATGAAAGAAGATCGTAGAAAAATGAAAATGAAAACGATAGCATAATCACATAATAAAGGAGACGGAAATATTTCAAAAGGAGTGAAAAGAGGAATATTCTGTTTGTGAGTATAAAATTATTTGTTCCAATCTAAAGCCTACGGTTAAACCTACAATAATGAAGGCGTAAATATATATTAAAAAAACACACAGCTAATAAGTCAAACGTATGACACATGACAGAGTCCCGATAAAATTGCTCTCACGTTAACATTAAATATTCACTTGCATTTGATATAACTACTTACCTCATTAAATTCCAAGAATCTAATTTTGACGCCTCTCAGCAAACCTTCACTATATTTATTTTTGATAAAGGACATAGGACGATTGAATAGAATTTTATATTTTATATCTACTGGTCCCTCGACCTTTAGTAAATAAAAACATGTATATAGCGAAACGAATTCTGGACTAGTATGGATCGATATGAAGTGTGTGTATGCATATATATATATATATATATATATATATATATATATATATATGTGTGTGTGGTGTGTGTGTGTGTGTGTGTGTGTGTGTATATATAGATATATATATATATATATATATATAGATATATATATATATATATTTATTAAGTAGTTTCAAAGAAAACTTCCATCGAAAGAGGAGAATGGAAGGAATCCTCCAACCAAACCAACCGTATTAATAAAGAAAAGCCTCCTAAAGAAATAAAATAGGAATAATAACAAAATTATAACTTTTATCGGTTAAGTATAGCCGACAATAATAGACTCCAAACTGTAATGGACCAGACGGAGAGAGAGAGAGAGAGAGAGAGAGAGAGAGAGAGAAGAGAGAGAGAGAGAGAGAAGTGGTTCCCAAGCAGTTATTTTCAGGTCTTCAACGATTATTACGTGTAATCAAATTTTAAAGGTGTCCTGGAGGATGAGGAAAGTGAAAAGGGAGATCAACAGAAAAACTGACTCTGACAATGCTCATTAGAATAAAAAGAAATAATATAAAAACAATAAAAAAAATTCCAATCTTGCCTTCGCTAATGTAGGTGTAAAAGTTTCAGTCAATTCAATCGTGCCTGTATAAAAAGAAGAAGAAAAAAACCATTCGCAACAAATATCTTTGCACTTAAGAAAACATACCTACACACATGTATACACATACAGAATTCTGCCCATTGCGGTTAACACTCCACAAAGAGGAAGGAAAACTACGTAGTGTACTGGTAATGGTAAAGGAAAACAATAAGGATCAACGATTAAAAACACAAAGTATGTTAATTTAAAAATAAAAAAAGGTTCTCACATATTTTGTTTTTAACTGTAAAACGTTTCTTTTAATCATCCACCCCGGGGTGACTTTAGAGAAAGAAGAAGAAGAAAATGCTACATAGAATGGCAATGCTAGCTCTGGTTATCCCCCCCTCAGTGGCTCTTTGGCTCTTAACTCAACTAAGCAAAGAGACGATGTAATTCTGTTACAATATATATATATATATATATATATATATATATATATATATATATATATATATATATGTGTGTGTTGTGTGTGTGTGTGTGTGTGTATATATATACATATATGTATATATATATATATATATATATATATATATACATATATATATAATATATATACACACACACGCACACATATATATAAAGATATACAGAGATAAGGGCTTATAGTACGAACATAATATATGGTGGGCAGAGTCAAAGTAATAGGGTCTGCTCAACTCGGCAGTGGGGGCGGAGCTAATACTGTGATGTCACAGGAGTAACACTTCCCGTGCTCCTCCATTGAATTACTTAAAGAACCTTTAGTTTTCACACATTTAATCCATATCGCATGGTTTTTTTTTTTATAAAATCTTGATAAAATCTGTAAAGAGGTCACATGCTTGATGTTTTTTGATACCCATTCAAAGTATATAGGGTCTGCTCAATTCGGCAGTGGGGGCGGAGCTAATACTGTGACGTCACAAGAGTAACTTCTGCTTCTCCATTGAATTACTTAAAGAACCTTTAGTTATTACACATTTAATCCATATCGCATGTGGTTTTTCATAAAATTTTGATAAAATCTGTAAAGAGGTCACATGTTTGATGTTTTTTAATACCCATTCTTTCATTTAGTCACCAAGTCTTGTTTTATTTAACATAAAATATACCAGTTTCAACACACATACCTACTCCAGCTTTCTTTATATGTTTACTCTTTACTTATTTATTTACTTTCCTATATACTGGTTTGCTGTATTCTCTTCAAGTCCATTTTTTATAACATGACAACTCTCTCTCTCTCTCTCTCTCTCTCTCTTTCATGTAGTAATATTATCAAGGTTATAAATAATTCTTAAGAAATGTATTTAGTTCTGTCTCTCTTTCATATAGTAATATTATCAAGATTGTAAATAATTCTTAAGAAATGTGTTTAGTTCTGTCACTTTGTTCATACCTCACTTTGAAAAGCAACTTTTTTTTATTTATGCCAAAGGTTAGAATGATAGATTAATTATATTTTCCAAATCTTATTATGAATACCAATTATTATGCAATAAATACAAAGAAAATGTGGATACAGGCAATGTAAAAAATGGCAGTTGCATTTGCACGACTTAACCACAAAAAAGAAAATATCAAAAGTACAAGAATTACATCATATACGATATAAGGTATCAAAGGAATAAATGATGAAGACAGTGATACTGGGAACACATTTCCAGCAAATTTCTTATTAGCACTTCATATCACAAATATATATACTTCCGAACACATAAGTTTACATATAACACAAACTGTATACATAAAAGTATTAATTATGCATGCCTCAAACGATTATGATATTTTCGGAAAAAAGTACTAAAAGGTATTCTTCAGTCTGGCTGGATGTAACTGATGACGTTACACAAGGGGCGGGGCTAGATTTCAGATCTCCCATGAACGCATAATTTTTTATAATTTTTGCGTGCGTAGATATTTTTTTCTGTGCGCGATTATGGGTTTTGAAAAAAATTGTGATTGTAATGTGTCATATACAGATTGAAAGGGCATTCTTTGTACATTTACATGGTATATGGCAAAATGTAATAAGATAATAATTATGTAAGAGAAATGTGGTAAATATTTATATAAAAATTAAAATTTTTTTTGGTCCGTCTTTGACTTAGAATTCCTCGAAAATTTCTCAGAACACCTGTCAATTTTATTTATGCATCATATAGTAAATTTTATCAGCTTTCTAATCCATTTTTCAGTTTCTTACTATCATCATCCCTTAGTCAGATACGCTACGAAACGTAAATATATGTAGGTTGACGGATGAAGTAATTGCACATTTTTGTGTGCGTAGATAATTTTTTCTGTGCGCGCTTGTGGGTTTGAAAGTAATCTTAATTGTAATGTGCCATATATCATTTGAAAGAGTATTCTTTGTACTTTAACGCAGTATACGGCAACATGTAATAAAAAAGAAAAATTTATATAAAAAACGCCATCACAAAAATGTTATATAAAAATGCTATCGTAAATATAGTTTCATAAAGATATGGTCCTTTTGTAACCAATAACGTTTTCACAAGGGGCGGGAATAGGTTTTTAGTACCGCCTCGTGAGGAACCCTATTAATTTGACTCTGATGGTGGGTATAATTCCGAAGGGAATACAAAAGTTACGGAGATCACAAAACGGTCAACAGATTAACACTGAAATCTACCTATTGATAATCCTCTTTATTTTGTCTTTCAAATCCCTCTGAAACAAATGTTCCATTCCAGGGTCAAAAGAAAATAATCCTGGGCTTAAATTAAGGTTATTCTCCCAGGACAACTGAATCACAACAGATTCCAAATACTTTCCTGAAATAGTTTTTCATTACTTCGTAAGATTACAGTGCTTTCCACCCAACTTATTCTGTGGGATTTTTTCACGCAGATCAAAAATTGAACATTGTTAGTCTGACCTGTTCTTACTGAATATTTATGTGTTTTTTTAATCAGGTATTCTTTACTGGTCTGACCTAGGGAAAATACATCACAATCCATACAAGGAACCTTGTTTACAATATTGCTATTTCTTCGGGGGCTATTTCTTGTAAGCATTTTTTTTTATTATTGTATGTGAAGGATAAAAATGTATATATATGTATGTATATATTTATATATATATATATATATATATATATTATATATATATATATATATATATATAGATATATATATATATATATACCCATAAAAGTATATTATTAACCCTTAGTCATCTTACAAAAATCCTATACAACTGTTAAGTTCATAGTAAATTCAAAATATAACTGAGATCCAACCATTACAAAAATGATATTAAAAAAA
>NC_087202.1:65255981-65268481 GCF_015104395.2 Macrobrachium nipponense | reverse complement strand
CCAAAATATCAGAAGAAGATACAGCTGATGTTTTAAAAAGATATCCATGAAAAACCTATGCGAAAACGGCTGGAATGGTTAGCAGAGCAGACAGCAAGAGACTGGCAATCCAGTGAAATTCTTGGAAGTCCATGCAAACCAGAACATCGTAAGTAATCAGTTATTAAAGTGAATATTTTTCTGTTCTAGAACATAAAAGGTGAAAAGTAGCTACTCCGACTCTAGGATATATCTAACAAAATAAGGAAAATGCTGTAAAATATAAAGAAATTCGAAGCTGTGCAATAACACATCAGGGTAACTCCAACCAGCCAGCAAATCTCGCAACTCTTTTGAAAGGTTAATATCGACGGCAAAAAATCCAATTCAGTTAAAGCGAAGCCCGAGCCCTGATTAAAGATATACTTTATAGAAAAGCCCAAAATGTCGATCTTACTCATTTCCAAAAGCAGAGAAACTTATGTCTACGATAAAAATGCCAAGAAAAAAATAACACAGATAATGATGCAACGTGACACCGATACAACCATACCAGGTGTGAAGGGGGATCAAAGACATTTACTTAGGTAAGACAACAACAACGCAGCAAACCAAAGTTAAATTCAGTAAAATAACAAACGCAGAAACACATAGTATATACATGCATGCAAAAAGATACTGACAAATACTTTACACAGACAATAAACAGGCATAAGCAAATATATAGCTAATATGTGCATAACATTACAGTAGAGACGGTCACTAATAGGTTATATTTATACATACACTATATATATATATATATATATATATATATATATATATATATATATATATATATATATATATTTCTGGACAATCTCTTGCTCGTATATATACACGTATAATACACACACATATATTATATATATATATATATATATATATATATATATATATATATATATATATATGAATAACTTGATCACGAAGTATATAAAACGTGATGCTATGTATAAATAAAGGTTTTTGCCACCACAAAGGAAAATTGAAAAGCGAGATAGCCGAGAACTTTCGGTCTAGCACGACCCTTTACTAAGGCATAGCTGAACATACAGAGGGAAACATAGTAAAAGTAGGCTTAATATCCAAACTGACATTACAGATTAGCAATAAGGTCGATTTCACTCAACAGAAACGATGAAACACCTGAGGGCATGAATAGCGATTTTCAGGCAGCCACTCCTTGGAGGAGCGAAACACGTGGGCAACAGATGATTCATCCAGAAAACAATACATTTTGAAAAATCAAGGAGGCATATATATATATATATATATATATATATATATATATATATATATATATATATATATATATATATATATATATATATATATATATATATATATATATATATATATATATACATTTATGATAGATATAATTATATAAATATATATATATATATATATATATATAGGATATATATATATCTATATATATATATACATACATATATATATATATATATATATATATAGTATATATATATATATATATATTATCTATATATATATACTATATATATATATATATATATATATATATACACGAGCAAGACACTGCTAGAAATAAGTGATATTTTCTCTCTCTCTCTCTCTCTCCGTTTTTTTATTTTCAGAGGCTGAGCTGATTCCGTTGTAATCAAGAGCTTTTCGCGGGCTTTATCGTGTCCCAATTCGCCACAAAAAAAAAAAAAAAAACAGGGGTTGCTGAGGCATTCGAAATATTTTACTCCTAGCCTTTTCTTTTCTCTCAGATCCCGCAGTGTTCCAGAGGATATTTCCGTTCTTGTGGCCCTTTGGTTTCATGCCACAGTATTTAGAACGGAGGAGAGAAAGGGAGAGCAGAAGGAGAAGGGAAAGATGATGATAACTTTCGGTCTCCATGAATCACATGTTTGCGTTCTCATCTCAGCGGTTATCTTCTGACGTTCTCACCAATTTCTCTTTGTCTCTCTCTCTCTCTCTCTCTCTCTCTCTCTCTTTAAGTTTAATAAGAACATGAACAATACACGAAATTCTGCGACTGCCACACGCAACAAAGCAATCAAAATTCGTTGTAGAACGAGAGTAATCTTAAATATGACAGGAGAATATTTATACATACATAGGAATAATTATCACATGACCGTGATTCATATGAATTATTCGAGCTCAAATGTCCTTTAATATCTAAGTCGCTCTACCTCGGAATTGATATATTTTCATATAACGTAACGCCGAAGGAAGAATTCTTTAGTGATAATAATTTCGTCCTCTCGTGGGTTCGAAACAACCGCCCAGTGGACAGAGAAGGACTTCACTTGTTACCCGCATCGATAACGTCACTGAAGTCCTGATTTTTTCTCTCCGCTTAGCAGTGGTTCGAACCCACGAGAGGACGAAATTATCAATTTAAAAATTCCCCTTCGTTTTACATATATGAAAATATATCAGTTCCGAGGTAGAGCGAATTAGATATTAAAGGACATTTGTAGCTCGAATAATATATATACATATATATATATATCTATATATATATATATATATAATATATATATATATATATGTGTGTGTGTGTGTGTGTGTGTGGGTGTGTGTGCAATATATATATATATTATATATATATATATATATATATATATATATATATTATATATATATATATATATAAACTAGGCTTCCCTCGTTTATAATTATACTTACAGAGTAATTCATACTTTTTCCAAACGTAGTCCTTCGGTGCTCTACAGTTTCCATCGACTTCAGGTAATCATGACTGGTTAATTTCGGCTCAGGTAAAATATACGATAAAATATAAGCATATAAGCATCAACAGTTTTTATCTTCCTTAGCTGCAGAAACAGCTTTGTTGAACTAGTAGGCGCTTTATAAGGCGAGTATGGGGAGCGCTTCAGTGGCGTGGTCGGCTTGGTCTTGGCCTGCCACCTCGGTGGCCACGAGTTTGATTCTCGGGTATTCCATTAGGGCGTCAGAGATGTGTATTTCTGGTGATAGAAGTTCATTCTCGACGTGGTTCGGAAGTTACGTAAAGCCGTTGATCCCGTTGCTGAATAACCACTGATTCCATGCAACGTAAAAACACCATACAAACAAACAATATGAGGAGTAGTAGTCACCGCTGCGGTGATATATCACTGTGCTAGGTGACTGGCCTTTCATTCACTTTGCTGTATGACTGTGGAGCGGTTCTTTCCTGATAGTGCTTTGCTGTAAATAATAATGCCCCTATGTTTAAGGGCCTACAATACTGCTATAAAGCACAACGCAATATTTTGTAATGTTTCTCTGCTTTTCATACATTATAAGCATTGCAGTCTGTAGAATCATTCTTTAAAATTATGGACTTTTATGAAAACGGTTGCAATTCCGAGCCATGACAAATTACAATTTTTTATACGGAAAAAAGTATATATATATATATATATATATATATATATATATATATATATATACAGAGAGAGAGAGAGAGAGAGAGAGAGAGAGAGAGAGAGAGAGAGAGAGAGAGAATAACTACAGTTCTAGTGCCATGCAACACCATATCGCTCACCTTTTCCCGGCATTTATGAATAAAGGCAAAACTTTGTTATGGCCAGTCGTTATGCTTGCCAAGGATTAGACTTCAATACGAGATCGTGATTAATTATCGGCAGTCAGGCTAAACCGTCTCGGTCTGAATTGGAAGGTCAGCTAATGCGGAAATCAGAGGACGCGATCAAACGTGCTTAGGACAATAGCGCCGATAAATCACAAATTAATCCTATCTGTTTCCTCACCTACAAAACATGAATTATTATGAGAGTATCAGACTGTCAAATAGGACAGCAATATAAGAGAGGGACAAGACAGAAATTCCCTGCCATTGTTGAGAGGCTAATCTGGGCTGAGCGACGGTAAGTCCCGACTCTAAGATCAGTTTAATAAGCGATCGGTTCCCATACATTAGCAGTATAATCAAGAGATGCAATAAACTCGAAAACAAAATAAAACTACTGTTAGGCCATTGCGTTTCCAATTTCGGTTAAAATGTGCCACATAAACTAAAAAAGACGGGGGCGGGGGACGTGGGGGAGAGGTCGGTTTTGAATAAGATATGCCTACGATGGCAAAATGCTTAAGCATGTTTATTATTACACAAACACGGATACAGAGCTTGCATATAAGGAGGAAACTAGATTGCATATCTCATGAAGAGACAACACAGGACAGAATACGTACGGTAAGGTAGGCCTTATGCACGGCTATCCACTGTAAATATACAAGTCACTACTGGAAGAGAATACTGAATATATCATTAGCAGATCTTTGGCTTTATAAGTGCGGACGGACAGTCAAAACCATCTCAATAGCTTTATTTTACAGAAAATCAAAATACAAAACTAAACAAAGTTGAAGGTTATCACCTTTGCGACAGAATTATGCCCCAAAATGACGTATCATTTCAGGTGTACAGGTTACTCATGCCGGTTTGCCTTATGCATTTAGCCTCTTGGAGGTAAAAAAAAAGTAAGGGTAAACATTCAGTATCTTGTAATTCGGGTCAGTGAACCAATTTAACTCTTCTCTGGTGAGTAAAATATCATGTTCTAAGCTGGGCAATGACTATCAATTTCATTAACTTTGCGTATTTTTACATATAATAAAATGTAATACAACGAACTAACGTAATAAAGAGGAACTTAGCATGACGATTCCTGCTATTCTGTGTATGTGTGTGATCCTAAATGGAAAAGAAAAGCTCATGATAACAGATAAAATACTGAAACTAGAAGTGAAGCCAAGTCATGGATTCCACACAAAGTAACATGTATGTATGCATGCGCCCCAATTTTTTAAATATATGAACGAAAGGAACAAAAAACAATCCGTAAGTTATACATACATTATATATATATATATATATATATATATATATATATATATATATATATATATATATATATATATATACATACATATATTTATATATATTCATCTTTTGTCAGCGACAAAAACCATAAGATGAGCGACTGGGCCCATTTGAAACCGAATACAGATTTTAATTGTTAAAAGCCACGTCCAAAAGAAAGGAAAAACAAGATGGAATGAAATAGGCCTAAATGAGATTTCTGGTGACTTGACGTTTGACCCAAAATCGTGAGGTTTTTGGTTTTTGATTAGCCTGAATGAACAATTAGCAAACCAAACCAGTGCCATGAAATGCAAATTAATATTCCCACAAATTCCTAAGAGTCTTTTCTACATAAGCATGCCCTCAAGAACCTGAACAAAGTGCTGGAGGCCATAGACAAAATTAAAAGAACAAATCAGTTATATGGACTACATTTTTTTGTAGCCCACCCACCAACACTCAATCCCAAGTTTAACCCATTTTTTAACGTATTCAGAGAAGTCCGGTAATCTTATGAATGCCTTAGGACGTCCACAATTATATAAAAAAAAAGCCTTGTTTCAGAAGCATGTTGGCTCCGAAATAACTCCGTTGCGGTAACTTTTCCCATTTATTTTCAGTTTAGTCTAGTCTCGCTCACCATACAAGAACTTTCTTGTATTTCCCACACCATTCTTTACTCTTAATTATTACCAATTACTTTACCTACCCTACGTAATGCCCCCCAGTTTAGGAAAACTTGAGGACCTGTCGTATATAAAACAACAAATTATTTTTCTTTACATGCTGTCTTATAATACAAGTTCGGTCACCTAAAAACCCTAAAAAAAAAACTCCATTCTGATATTAGGTTCATCAGTACCCTGTTTTCACCGCTATCACCCAAATACTAGGGTTCATGGCTAAATTAAAAATTTCAAAAAATGAGAAATTTGTTCAACTCTCCGGCTTCAGCAGAAAAGATTCTTTTACACCCAGTTTGGCTATTCACCTTTAATCCTGAGACGAGAGAGAGGAGAGAGAGAGGAGAGAGAGTAAAATGGTAAATGTTATAACCGACCTAATATATTTTTTCCTCTCCTTTCTTAACAAGCCATTGATTAAAAACTTAGAAAAAAGGATATAAAAAAAAGGTTACTTTCGCCCATGCATAGAATAAACAGGTTTTCCCATGCCCGGTTTTAATCAATGATATTGAATCTGAAAGCAATTATTTTTTAAATATGGAACTTACACATAAACTTCACCAAGGTTTGGCCATGTCCTTTTTTTTAAAAGTTTTTTTTTTTTTTTTTTTGTTTTTTTCTTTTTTTTTCGTTCGAGGCTTGTTTCCTAGTTAAATAACTTCGCTGGAGTTTTTCGGTCAACGGGGAAAGAGGGCCCATATCCAATGAGGAGGGAGAACTTCAGCTTAAGTCCAGCCTTGGTACGCTTTATGAACTGTCCTGTAACAAATTTTAACGAAATCAAACCTACCCAAGTACATTCAGCATGGTAAAACATTTAATGGAATAAAATTTATTTCATTTATTTTGTTTTTTTGTTATTACTGTGGCATAAATCTGATTTCCTTTCCTTTTCCCTTTTTCAGTTTACTCCAACATTATTTGCTGGCATGCAATTGACCAACGCAAACGATCCCCCAAGGAAGCGTCCTTTCATGAACATTTTCTTTATCCCAATATCAAAGACGATTTGTCCAGATTACTCTGAAACGTGTTTCACGATTCAAGAATTCATTTTCCAAGATACGAGGGCCGGCAAATATCTAAACACTATAGTAGATTCACATCAACCCGTGCCTTTGATGTATAACGAGTCCCTTACGACGCATCCTGAGTTGGCTGTTTAATAAGCCAATCACAAAGGGCTGGAAAACGCCTCATGTCTCTCTCGAGAGGTTCACATGGGTAGGATCCAATATTCCCCTTCCCCTTGTTGAGGGAGGGAACGTTATCGTCAAAAGGTATCCCCTCCAGGAGAGGTGGGTAAAATACACCCATTGCTATGTGAACTCTCGAGAAATATTGAGAGTTTCCAAGCCCTGTGATTGGCTTATCAAAACAACCAATCAGTGGAGCGTCGTAAGGGACTTGCCCTAGACATCAAATGCACGGTTGAATGTGAATCTACTATAGCTTCATTCCATTTCTCCAACCTTCCGCATATCACCATTTCCAATCCTTTTGCTTCAATATTCACCTTCATTTGACACTTGTTTTACGGTATATAATATTTTCTTTTTTATATCTTTTTTCGTATTCTAAAGCCTACTACAAAACCATAATTATTATTTGTTTCTAAACGTTTCAAAAAATTTACATCTATACAAAATGAAAACAATTTTTCATAAAACTTGCATTTGTTTTCCTGGATAAAGATACAAATAAAGAGTCTTTACCTTCATAAGCCTTGAATTATGAGAACAAAGCGATTATGAACAAATCATTTAAAATTATTATCGGTAATTCCATTTCAATTTGAAATTTAAAACAGTATCAGAGGTACAAAAAAATTAAAGGCGCAGAATGATCCAACATAAGAATGAAACTACAGCTTTCATTTATCAGGCAGACACGAACAAACTAACATGGATGCTTTCAAGGGGGGACTGTGTGCTCACTTCCCTTTGTTCTCGGTCTTGAATTCAGAGAGAAGGGAACGGGAGGGTGGGAGGGTGGGAAGACAGAAACCAAGATGCTTGAGAAGATGTCGTCAACTTGGTGCTAGGTACAAGGCAACAAGCAACCCGGGTCGGGTTTTACCAGAAACTGTTTAACTGGCAGGTCTAATGTTTGGCCAATTCGACATGGCAATTTTGAGCACTTACTAAAACGCGAACGTCTACATTTGAATTCTGACCAATATTTCTTAAGAAAAAGTCCTTTTGTTTCCAACAATTCTAATTTCGCAATTCGTATCGAACATAGGATTTAATTTCTTCAGGATGAATTAGCTTTATGTTTGCATTTTATCCCCAACATTAACTTTTAGGTTATTTTCCAATTTTTAACTAAATAACTGTTTCCTGAGGCCATCAACTGAGTAGTAATCCATCTTGAGGCATTTAATATCTTATTCGAAAAATTTAGATTCCGTTCGTCGAAAACAGATGTCTAACTAAGAAGGAGTGGAGTAAGTCTGGGCGCGGAGAAAAAATATATTACCCATAACACCACCTGGCCATCCATCCATAGTTGACTTCGAATAATGACTGGATCGTTAAGCACCCTTCACAAACATACAAACAAAATCGCCATTTATCGTCTCAATAAGCCAGAGATCCAGTTATCATTATCAGATACGAGATTGAGGAGGAGAGAGTAACAGGTCTATAGTATGTGTTTTATAAACTGGTGGTTAAAAAGTGAGGCAAAGCCTATTTGTAGTATCAAAAGAACTTATGGCCTTTATTCTTAAAACTGGAATTAACAGGGAAAGATTTCGAAGTTACCACTTTTAACTTATTCACGTCCCTTCCACATTATTTTTCGTCTTTACTGAAAAAAAAACCCTGATGTGAAAATGCTATCTTACCCAAGTTATTACATTTTGAAATATTATGGTTGGGAAGGGGATAAAATAAATATTGAGGAAAGCTTTTCCATGACCATAAAAGCAAGAAAAAACAAAAAATTAAACAACATGGTATTGTTAGTCAACATTCAACGTAAAATTTGGAAAGTATTCACAGATTGCCAAAAATTCAGTTCTAAAAAGTTATTGAAGAAAAGGAAAAACGGAAAACGGTCAAATCAAATCAAAATCCAAAATAAATAAAAAAAACTACATAACATTGTTCTTGAAAGAAAAAAAAACCTTGCAGGTACAAAATTACAAAAAAATAAAAAAAAATTATATACCAAAAACATTAAATCTTCACAATCAAAACAAAAAAAACAAAACAATTATACTGTAAAACCAGAGAAAATGGTCAAAACTAATAAACCAAAATTTTAGGATCAAACCTCCAAATTAGAATTAATTTCCAATCAACACAAAAAACTTAGAGGAATACATGACATGTTTTGAGTTTGTTATCTATGCAATCAACAACAAAACTCCCATATTTCAAAGGACCGTTTCCGTAGTTGGAACGATAAGTGCTAAAATTAATTAATTCTAGGGCTAGCAACTCCCTAATAATCATTAATTAGTAATGGTTGTGGTGTATGGTGGGTGTGTTTGTTTTGATTGCAAAATTACAGCAAAAGGGACCAAAGGGCAGCGATGCGCAATTAAGCAGGCAAGGTCCAATTCAATTTTCATATTCAGGAATTTTTGTTTTTTGACCAGGGGGATACGGACGCAACAATTTTTAAAAATTCACGGCAAAGTATTCAAATTCCTTTCCAGGGAATAACCCGCGTCCAGATATTTTCAAGCTTTTTAAAGTGAAAAATAAGCGCCTCATTTTGCAAAGCATTTCATAATGAAAACGCCTTTGCCATTTTCCAATTTCAAAAGCCAATCTTTACCAAAGGTGGGTGATTGTTTTTTTGTGACGACGCTGGTGGGGGCTGTTTCACAAAAAAACCTTTGCTTTTTCATTGTTTTATTCTTTTTCCAACACTTCAACTAGACGGTTCGGGCAATTAGAAGGGGCGAATTCACATGCATTTGTTTTATGGGCAACATTTTTCTGCATCTATAAAGCTTGAGACAACCCTCATTGAAAGTCTCTGTCTAGTGGGTCTAGGTAGGTTGTGAAAAGAGAAACCGCACTACCCCTCTTTAACAAAAATCAACCGCGAATCTTGTTTTTATTTTTTATCAAAATATTTTCATCAACGTTATTTTTATATCTAAAATATTTTCATCAAAATTGTTTTTATCAAAACGCTACGGAGGAATGAAACTGGGTACATGAAGCAAGTTAACTCCATAAGATATTGTGTTCATTTTTAAAAAACTGAACGACCAGAAAGTTACCATGATAACGGGCTAAGAAAAAATCCACGCAGACGACTAAAGAGTCCATTAACAAGACGAGAGGACTTAAAGCAATTACTCATATTTTGTTCACCGACTTCCAAACTCTCATTTTGAGATGATAGACATAATCTGTAATGGGGGGCTTTATAGCAAAGGTGCTCTCCTTGCCCATAGATCGGGAATTATTTCCCGAGATTTGGAGACGGCTTCATCTCCACTGGTCGCTTCAAAT
Organism: Macrobrachium nipponense; assembly: GCF_015104395.2. Taxonomy (NCBI): domain Eukaryota; kingdom Metazoa; phylum Arthropoda; class Malacostraca; order Decapoda; family Palaemonidae; genus Macrobrachium; species Macrobrachium nipponense. The sequence goes on along the minus strand of NC_087202.1, from coordinate 65,258,402 downwards.
CTGTTCACATCGAAGTGGAAGTGCATGTGGAAACAAAAGGGGAGGTTTTTTTTCTTCCATTTTGAAATAAACGGGAAGAAAGAGTCAGGAGGAGAGAAAAGTTCCGTGGACTCAAGAATGCCAATCTGCATGAAAACGGGATATCAAGTTGATTTTTATTTTGGGGGCGGATGGGAAAGCAATTCGAATATGATCGGGTAGAGAAGAGAGAGAGAGAAGAGAGAGAGAGAGAGAGGAGGAAGAGAGAGAGGAGAGAGAGAGAGAGAGGAGAGGAGCTGGATGGGTACTTCAGCATGGCGGGATGCAAACTGTGCAATGCTGACTGTAGAATCCAAATGAACAATGAAAAACGTAAGTCCTCTCGGACCCTTTCCATTTGTTTTTTAGCCTTGATCATGTTTACCGCATTTCAAATTTAAAAGGATCGCCCAAGCACCGTTCAGTTTATCCTATCTTTCTATCTGTCATGGACCATAATATATATATATATATAAGTATATATATAATATTATATATATATGAATATATATATATTATATATCTATAATATATATTATATATATATATATATATATATATATATACATATATATGGCCAGACAGATAGAAAGATAGATAAACTGAACGTGCTTGGGCGATCCTTTTTTGTTTTAAATTTTGGAAAATGCGTACATGGAGCAAGCAAAAAGGAAAGGTCCGAGAGCGGACTTAACGGTATGTTCATTGATTTCTCAGTCAGCATTCACAGTTGCATCCGTCATGCTGAAGTACACCAGCACCGCTCTCTCCTCTCTCTCTCCCCTTTTCCTCTCTTCTCTCTCTCTTCTCTCTGCTCTCTCTCTCTCTCCCCGATCCATATTTTCGAATTGCTTTCCCAGGCCGCAAAAATTTAAAAATCACTTGGATATTCCCGTTTTATGCAGATTGGCATTCTTGAGCACGGAACTTTTTCTCTCCTCCTGTCTCTTTCTTCCGTATTTCAAAGAAAGGGACGAAAAAAACCTCCCTTTTCCCCTTTTCACAAATTGCGACTTCCCACTTCGATGGTAAACAGATTTGAAGCGACAGTGGAGAATGCAAAGCCGTCTTCCAATCTCGGGAAATAATTCCGATCTATGGCAAGGAGAGCAACTTTGCTATAAAGCCCCCCAATTTACCAGATATGTCTATCATCTCAAAAAGAGTTTGGAAGTCGTTGAAACTATGAGTAATGCTTTTAAGTCCTCCTCGTCTGTAAGGGACTTACGGACTCTTTAGTAGTCTTGGTTATTTATTTTTCTTAGCAAACCGTATCCCCCCCAGTAACTTCAGCTTCAGTTTTTAAAATGAACACAATAAATCTTATGAATTATTTGCTTCATGTACCAGTTATTCCATCGTAGTATTTTGATAAAAACAATTTTTTGATGAAAATAAATTGTATTATAAAATAAAAAAACTTTGACGAAAATGAAAAATTTGATTAACAAAATAAAACGATTCGTTTTTTTTTTTTTTGTTAAAGTTAAAAGGGAAGGGTGAGGTTTGCGTTCCTTTTCACAACCTACCTACGACACAGACAGAGACTTTTAATGAGGGCTCTTCAAGCTTTATAGAAGATTGCAGAAAAAATGTGCCATAAAACAAATGTCATGAATTCGCCCTCTTACATTCCCGACCGTCTAGTTGAAGTGTTGAGGAAAAAACAATAAAATCAACAGGTTTTTGTGAAAGCCACCAGCGTCGTCACAAAAAACATCACACCCTTTTGTAGGATGGACCAGTTGTGATTTATAATCAAATATTGCAGACATGGGGTAATGCCCTATCCTCTGTTAGTGTATGGTATGGTTATGGAGTATTGTCTATTACCAGGACCGATGGCCCAGGAAGCGAGTAATAAAAGTAGAGATGTCAGACATCCGAGGAATAAATTAAACCATTTTCATCGCCCCAATGGTAGTCGCCACTGGAGTTGTTTGTTTTTTGGTGAAAACCAATAAAAGAATCTCAACAAATTCTTCCACAGAATGCTATAATTGTCAATTTGATCATGTTTTAAAATATTACGTTCCTGTTGCATGAATGTTTTAAAGGGAACCCTTAGAGACAGATTATTAATTACCCTTTTCAGAGAAATACCTTAGCCTACCTTATCTGCAATCTATGCAGGCAAATAGCGTAATAATACAAATGCATTGTGGCCTCCTACAATGAGCAATAATTCGCCACATGTTTTACCAAAGATGGAAATGGGTTAGTAGACAGCAAGGAGACCTGGCAACTCCAGTGAAACTTCTTGGCAGTCCATGCAAACCAGAAAAATCGTAAGTAATCAGTTTATTGAAACGTGAATCTTTTTCTGTTCCTAGGAAGATAAAAGGTGAAAAAGTAACTACTCCGACTCCAAGGATATATCTAAAAAAATAAGGAAAATGCTGT
>NC_087202.1:65223481-65250981 GCF_015104395.2 Macrobrachium nipponense | reverse complement strand
CGGGTCAGTGAACCAATTTAACTCTTCTCTGGTGAGTAAAATATCATGTTTTAAGCTGGGCAATGACTATCAATTTCATTAACTTTGCGTATTTTACATATAATAAAATGTAATACAACGAACTAACGTAATAAAGAGGAACTTAGCATGACGATTCCTGCTATTCTGTGTATGTGTGTGTGTGATCCTAATTGGAAAAGCTCATGATAACAGATAAAATACTGAAACTAAATGTGAAGCCAAGTCATGGATACACACAAAGTAACATGTATGTATGCATGCGACCCAATTTTTAAATATATGAACGAAAGGAACAAAACACAATCCGTAAGTTATATATATATATATATATATATATGTATATATATAATATATATATATATATATATATATATATATATGAATAACTTGATCACGAAGTATATAAAACCCTTTACTGAGTAAAGGGTCCGAATAGGACCGAAAGTACTCGGCCAACTCGTTTTTTTATTTTTTTTTCCTTCGTGGCAAAAAAACCTTTATATATATATATATATATATATATATATATATATATATATATATATATATATTTATATATATATATATATATATATATATATATATATACATATATACATATATATTCATCTTTGTCAGCGACAAAAACCATAAGATGAGCGACTGAGCCCATTTGAAACCGAATACAGATTTTAATTGTCAAAAGCCACGTCCAAAAGAAAGGAAAAACAAGATGGGATGAAATAGGCCTAAATGAGATTTCGGTGGCTTGACTTTGACCCAAAAGCGTGAGGTTTTTATTTAGCCTGAATGACATTAGAATCAAACCAGTGCCATGAAATGCAAATTAATATTGCCACAAATTCCTAATTATCTTTCTACATAAGCATGCCCTCAAGAACTGAAAGTGCTGGTGGCAATAGACAAAATTAATGAACAAATCAGTTATATGGACTACATTTTTTTTGTAGCCACACACACTCATCAGTAATCCCAATTCTTTTACGTATTCAGTGCAATAGGAAAACTTGAGTCACTGTCGTATATCAGCAAAATTATTTCTTACATGCTGTCTTATAATACAGATTCGGTCATCCCTAAAAAAAAAACTCCATTCTGATTAGTTCATCTGTACCCTGTTTTCCGCTATCACCCAAGTATTAGGGTTCTGGCTAAATTAAAATTTCAAAAATGAGAAATTTGTTCAACTCTCCGGCTTCAGCAGAAAAGATTTCTTTTGCACATCTGCTATTCACTTTAATCCTGAGAGAGTGAGTGAGAGAGAGAGAGAGAGAGAGAGAGAGAGAGAGAGTAAAATGTAAATGTTATAACCGACCTAATATATTTTTTCTCTCCTTTCTACAAGCCTTTGATAAAACTATTAGAAAAAAGGATATAAAAAAAGGTTACTTTCGCCATGCATAGAAAACAGGTTTTCCCCATGCCCGGTTTTAATCAATGATATTGAATCTGAAAGCAATGATTTTTTTAATATGGAACTTCACATAAACTTCAAAGGTTTGCCAATGTCCTGTTTTTAAAGCTTTTTTTTCTTCAGGCTTGTGTCCTAGTTAAATAAGCCGCTGGAGTTTTTCGGTCACGTGGAAAGAGGGCCATATCCAATGAGAGGGAGAACTTCAGCTACGTCCACTTGTACGTTTATGAACTGTCTGTAACATTTAACGAATCAAACCTACCCAAGTACATTAAGCATGTAAACATTTAATGGAAATATTTCTTTTTTTTAGTTATTACTGTGCATAATCTGATTCCCTCCCTTTTCTCATTTTTCCTATCATTATTTGCTGGCATGCAACTGACAAGCAAACGACCCCCCAAGGAAGCGTTCCTTTCATGAACATTTTCTATCCAATATCAAGACGATTTGTCCAGATTACTCTGAAACGTTTTACGATTCAGAATTCATTTTCAGGTACGAAGGGCCGGCAAATATCTAAACAGCTATAGTAGATTCACATCAACCGTGCCTTTGATGTCTAAGCAAGTCCCTTACGACGCTCCTGATTGGCTGTTGATAAGCTAATCACAGGGCTGGAAACGCTCAGTCTCTCTCGAGAGTTCACATGGGTAGGATCAATATTCCCCCTCTTGTGAGGGATACGTCTGTCAAAAGTATCCCTCAGGAGAGGTGAAACATACATCCTTCCTATGTGAACTCTCGAGAAAGATTGAGAGTTTCCAGCCCTGTGATTGGCTTATCAACAGCCAATCAGGAGCGTCGTAAGGGACTGGCCTAGACATCAAATGCACGGTTGATGTGAATCTACTATAGCTCATTCCATTCTCCAACCTTCCGCATGTCACATTTCCAATCCTTTGGCTCAATATTTACCTTCATTTGAACTTGTACGGTATATAATATTTCTTTTTTATTATCTTTTCTCAGTATTCTAATCCTACTAAAACCATAATTATGATTTGTTTCTAACGTTCAGAATTACATCTATACAAAATGACAATTATTTCATAAAAATTGCATTTTTCCTGGGTAAAGAACACAAATGAAGAGTCTACCTTCATAAGCCTGAATTATGAGAACAAAGCGATTATGACGAATCATTTAAAATTATATCGGTAATTCCTTTTAATTTGTAATTAAACAGTATCAGAGTAGAAAAAAATTAAAGGCAGCAATGATCAACATAATAATGAAATAAAGCGATACATGAAAAACTGCAGAAGAAAGGAAAAGATGCAAGTTGATACATTCATTATCAGGCAGACACGAAACTAACATGGCTGCTTTCAAGACTGTGTGCTCACTTCTTTGTTCTGTCTTGACTTCAGAGAGAAGGGACGGGAGGGTGGGAGGTGGGAAGACAGAACAAGACGCTTGAGAGATGTCGTCACTTGGTGTACGTACTAGGCAACAAGCAACCTCGGGTGTGACCAGAAACTGTTTAACTGCAGGTCTAATCTTTGCCATTCGGCATGGAATTTTGAGCACTTACTAAACGCGACGTCACATTTGAATTCTGACAATATTTCTTAAGAAAGTCTTTTGTTTCCACATAATTTCTAATTCTGTATCGAACATAGGATTTAATTTCTTCAGGATGAATTAGCTTTATGTTGCATTTTCCCCACATAATTTAGGTTATTTTCCATTTTTTACTAAATAACTTTCCTGAGTATCACTGATAGTATCCATCTTGCGCATTTAATATCTTATCGAAAAATTTAGATTCCGTTCGTCGAAAACAGATGTCTAACTAAGAAGGAGTGGAGTAATTCTGTGCGGAGCAAAAATATCTTCCCATACACAACCGTGGCCATCCATCCATAGTGACTTCGAATAAGACTGGATCGTTAAGCACCTTCACAAACATACAAAATCGCCATTTATCGTCTCAAGCCATAGATCCGTTATCATTATCAGATACGAGATTGAGGAGGAGAGAGTACAGGTCTAGTATGTGCTTATACTGGGTAAAAAGTGAGGCAGGCCTATTTGTAGTATCAAAAGAATTAAGGCTTCATTCTTAAACTGAATAACAGGGAAAGATTCGAAGTTACACGTTTTACTTATTCACGTCTTCACATTATTTTCGTCTTACTGAAAAAAAAACCCTGAGTGAAATGCTATCTTACCAGTATTACATTTAAATATTGTTGGTTGGGAGATAAAACAAATATATGTGAAAGCTTTCATGACCTCAACAAAGAAACAAAAATTAAACACATGGTATTGTAGTCACATTACCGTAAAATTTGGAAGTATTCACAGATTGCAAAAATCAGTTCTAAAAAGTTTATTGAAGAAAAGAAAAACGGAAAACGTCAAATAATCAAAAGAATAAAAAAATACATAACATTGTTCTTGAAAAACCTTGCAGGTACAAAATTACAAAAAAATATTATATACAAAAACATAATCTGTCACATCAAAATAAACAAAACAATTCTACTGATAAAACCAGAGAAAGTGGTCAAAACTAATAAACCAAAATTTTAGGATCAAACTCAAATTAGATTAATTTCCATCAACACAAAATTAGAGGAATACATGACATGTGCAGTTGTTATCTATGCATATACAACAAAACTCCATATTTCAAAGGACGCTTTCGTAGTTGGACACATAAGCCTAATAATTAATGTCTCGGGCTAGCAACTCTCTAATATCATATTAGTAATGTGTGTGTATGGGTGTGTGTTTGTGATGAAAATACAGAAAAGGGACAAAGGGCAGCGATGCGCAATAAGCAGGCAGTCCATCATTTCATATTCAGAATTTTTTTCCGATACGACGCAAAGTTTTTAAAATTCACGGCAAGTATTCAAATTCTTTCCGGGAATAACCCGCGTCAGATTTTCAACTTTTAAAGTGAAAAATAAGCGCCTCATTTTGCAAGCATTTCATAATGAAAAACGCTTTCATTTTCTACGCCATCTACAAAAGTGTGATGTTTTTTGTGACGACGCTGGTGGCTTTCACAAAAACCTGTTGATTTTATTGTTTTTTCTCAACACTTCAACTAGACGGTCGGGAATGTAAGAGGGCGAATTCATGCATTTGTTTATGGCACATTTTTTCTGCAATCTATAAAGCTTGAGAGCCCTCATTAAAGTCTCTGTCTAGTGTCTAGGTAGGTTGTGAAAAGAGAAACCGCACTCCCTTCTTTAACAAAAAAAAAAAAACCGAATCTTTTATTTTTATCAAAATATTTTCATCAAAGTTATTTTTATATAAATATTTTCATCAAAATTGTTTTTATCAAAATACTACGAGGAATACTGTACATGAAGCAAATAATCCATAAGATATTGTGTTCATTTTAAAAACTGAAGATGAGTTACTGATACGGTGCTAAGAAAAATACACCAGACGACTAAAGAGTCCGTAAGTCCCTACAAGACGAGAGACTTAAAGCATTACTCATAGTTCACGACTTCCAAACTCTTTTTGAGATGATAGACATATCTGTAATGGGGGGCTTTATAGCAAAGGTGCTCTCCTTGCCATAGATCGGAATTATTTCCCGAGATTGGAAGACGGCTTCATCTCCACTGTCGCTTCAAATCTGTTCCTTCGAAGTGGAAGTGCATGTGAGAAAAGGGAGGTTTTTTTCGTTCCTTTGAAATAACGGAAGAAAGAGCAGGAGGAGAGAAAAGTTCCGTGCTCAAGAATGCAATCTGCATAAAACGGGATATCAAGTGATTTTTATTTTTGCGGCTGGGAAAGCAATTCGAATATGATCGGGGAGAGAGAGAGAGAGAGAGAGAGAGAGAGAGAGAGAGAGAGAGAGAGAGAGAGAGCGGACTGGTGTACTTCAGCATGCGGATGCAACTGTGAATGCTGACTGAGAAATCAACCTTTCCTCCTTTTTGCTTGCTCATGTACGCATTTCAAATTTAAAAGGATCGCCCAAGCACGTTCAGTTATCTATCTTTCTATCTGTCTGGCCATATATATGTATATTATATATATATATATATATATATATATATATTATATATATATATATATATATGTGTGTGTGTGTGTGTGTGCGTGTGTGTGTGTGTGTGTGTGTATGTATGTAATGTATGTATGTATATAAGGCAATTTCTATCTGTTATACCAAGGAAGGTTTTAGTCGAGATCCGAAATTCGCGGGCTGTTTCTAAGTGGGTCATAACCCTTCTTTTTCAAACCCCTTCATTTGTTAAAACTTTCAGAGTTGACATCTATGTAGAAGTGTTTCTATGGTACAAACAGGGTCCCCACAATATGGGGGCCATAAGGCACCCTCAGGAGTCAGGGCGGGCAACCACCCCTGGGAATTGAGCCTCAAGAGTTTTCCCAAAATATTAGGGCAGGAGGACTATTCCCCTTCGACTTACGACTAGGGGAGAAGGGGGTCGTAGCCTACCCACCCCGACCTTGATAGCAGAGGGTGCAGAGACCCCCTTTTGGGAATTAGAGCCCATAGGGTCAAAGATGGGCCCACTGAATTCAAATTTGGTATCTTGAATTAACATAAATGACAACAAATGCATTTAACATCAATATCAGAGTTTAACTATAGGCTAAACTTTATCAAGGGCTGGTTAAAGGGGGTCTCATGATGAAAAACTTTCCCAAGCAACCTTTCGCAACATGTATGCACCTGCCGTCGGTCGGCAGTGCCTGACTGAGCTGGTCAAAGATGTAAGTCCAGGTAATTTAGAGTGAATATGGTTTCGATAACATGTCCGAAGGACGGGTACAGCTACTAGTATGTGTGCATATCCTATATATATATATATATATATATATAATATATATATATATATATATAATATATATATATATATATATATATAGTTAGAAATGCATAAAATTGAACGTTCCTGGGTGGTCAAATGTAAAATGCGGACATAGTTGGTCATAGTTTACTGACCAGTAAACTTTTTCGTTTTAAATATTCTTGAATTTATACCAATTATCACAAATTTATATAGCATGAATTAATAAACATGAGGATTCATTTAGCTAATTATATACTTCTTTGCGTTCGTAAATTCAAGTCATGAACGAAGCAGAAAATATCCAAAGTAGTATGGCATAAGTTGATGTACAAGAAAATTATAAACTTCTTCAACAGTGAAAGTTAGAATTTATGAGACGACATCCTACGTTTCATCAACGTTATTCTGCTCTCAGAGTCAACAAACATAAGATAGAGAAAAACAGGAAGAGAGTGGAGAAGGGAAACAGCATAACGCATACGGAAGTCCGCTGCCAACCCCTGATCAGATATTATATTTGTTTCATTACGGATATCTTGATATCTTCCAAAGGCATAGAGTATAATCAGTAAGACTTTAATGCAGGAAGAATCCAATCGGGGAAATGAAAAAAGATGTCATCAGTTAGATTATGGTCCCTTTTCGTGAAATTCTCAGGAAGATCCCAGAACTGGTATTGTGATTTAAAAGCAAAACACGTTATGAGCTTCACTGCAGACACTATATACGATAATAATTGGCGCAGTGACAGGCTGAAACCAATCTAATAAGAGGAAAGAAATAAATCCATCATTGTAGAGCTGCTAATAGTTTCTAAATGAAAAAAAAATATATTCAACTATCTTGAATAGGTAACGTTTACGGGATCAAGATCTGGCGTGGTTCCCACATAAAGGGGTTATCCCGTACCATACATAGAATTCAATAATGCGTATTATAAAAAATCGCGAGCTCGAGACTAGCCATCATAAAAAATTAAGCTTTGTCACAAAAGATAGTCGACCTCTTAGCGTCGGTCATCGGTGTTGCAACCGGAAGCAATACATTTTTCATGACAGTGATTAAAAATACTGGTCAAAGGAGAAAATTGAAGATAATTCTAAGACCCTCTGGGTATTTCTTTGCTACGAATCGTATTCGTGATTAACAGTGACAGAGTTATGTTGGAATAAGGTCTTTATTCTCTGAGTTATATTAAAAATCCAATCATATATTTAGAATGATGACAAAGTTTATATAAAAACTGTATTAAATAGAATAAGGTAAATATAAAACAAAAGGGCTATTTTGTCATAGAATATTGTGTATGAAATCATTTCAGAATTTTACGAATTGTAATTGAAATTCTGGCAGCAGTTTACACGAATAAAAAGCACTTCATATGAAGGGTTTCACAATATGACAATAACAATTTAACAAATTACGTTTGCCTGCATTTTCTTGTAACATAAAATCATTACTAAAACGCCACTAGAAAGGAAAATGAATATAGTTCCCGACATCGAAGAAATTTTCTCTCTCTCTCTCTCTCTCTCTCTCTCTCTCTCTCTCTCTCTCTCTCTCTCTCTCTCTCTCTCTGTCAACAGCGAAAGCAAAATCTGTAAACGACCGCTGCAGTCTGAGGAACAATAACAAGCTCAGTTTCCACTGCGGCAAAAGGATGCTAATTTCCATACCGCATCTTTCAACAGGTATAAAACGCAAATTATTCCGATTAACATCGACGCCTGCTGAGCACGTAAATGACTAAAAATACTGATAATCAGTCGATTAACTTTAGGAAACTGGCTTCCCACGGCTGCAAAGTATCTAAGCTCCTTTAAGTACGTCCACTCTGACGGAACAATGGCATAATGCAGTTGGAATAAAGTTTTCCTCCTTTCACTCTAAAAGCTCGCCTAATTCGTCCAAGCTGGTCTCCAGAGAGAGAGAGAGAGAGAGAGAGAGAGAGAGAGAGAGAGAGAGAGAGAGTGGTTCCTGTATTCATAGACGAAGTAATCGAGCCGTGCCCAGTAACTTTTCTATTACTCTCTCAGGCCGAGGAAAGTTTCTCCTATTTAGTTCTAATAAAAATCGCCTGAATTTTTTCTTGTTTCCTTCGAAATAAACTAAAGATCGTAAATGACTAGAAAAGCACTGACAAACGGCATCTCACCGTTTATCGCCATCCAAACAATTCATTAACCGACAGGCAATAAAGAGCCTTCAAGTCAGATGAAGGATTTCAAGGAAAATAACGACTTTATGGGAGTTGACAAAACCTTAGGGAAATTGAAGAGACATGAAGGGAAAATAAAGGGACTTCAAGGGAACTGAAGAGACTTTAATGGAAATAAAAGGGCCTCAAGAAATGAACAGACTTCAAGGGGAAATAAAGGGACTTCAAGGGAAATGAAGAAGACTTCAGGGTAATAAAGGAACCTCAAGGGAAAAGAACAGACTTCAAGGGAAATAAAGGGACTTCACGGGAAATGAAGAGACTTCAAGAGAAATATAGGGACTTCAAGGGAAATAAAGGGACTTCACGGGATATTAAGAGATTTAGCAAAGAGATTTGATCTTTCTGAAGATAGTATGAATAATTAACATTTTGACCTATCAAATCCTTTCCCTACGGCAAGTCACCCAATACCTTCTAGTGAAAAAGAAAGAAAAATCCATGTTTGATAGGAAACAAAAAATCATTACATATTCTAGGGTTGAAATAAAGGTAAAACTTCAGTATTCCTGCCTTTTTATGAAAAATATGGGGTTGTGTATGCATATTGACCGTTCCGTTGATTAATAATTTCTATAAACCCTGGAAAAAGGTTTTGAAATGACCTGTATATTTAGGAAAATATTCGATAAAAGCATAAAAATACTATAAAATATATTATTACTTGGACTGTTCATATCCGCTAACATATTGAGTTCTCGGTCATTTATTTTACCTATTAGCTTTATATGTAATGGGAACGATTTTTATCACAAGCGTGAAACTTTCGTGTAATAAATCCACAGAATATAGTGTTACAAGCATAACTGACGACAACTGGTATATGAACAGTCCTCAAGTCCATGTCAGCTGCATTGCTGATCTTGATTAAAAAAATTTTAGATGGATGAGAAACACAGAACAGCTTATCACATAGAAAATACAACGTGTTGCACTATCAATTGTAATGAGCAGCTATGTTGATCTTGATAATTATATGATAAAACTTAGGTAAATAAGAAACACGAACAGTTTATCACAGAGAAAATACAACGTTGTTGCTCTATCAATTACTGAGTGTTCCGGCCTGTGATAGTAACCTGCTCCCTGCATGGAAATATCATTTCCTGTGGGCCTGTAAGAGTACAAATGCTGACATATCTTTGAGACAATTTACGTTAGAATGAAATGCCTCTTATACATGTGACTGTGAAGAACGAGCACATTATTTTCAGCGGAGCAAAGGTAAATTATGCCAGAAGTTGTCAGTATCACCCGACTTAGTGGTCCACACGCCAACAAACCACTTCTGAGTCAGGGATGCGAATCCGTAACTCATAAGGAAAACATAAATATTAAGTGAATATATAAGCATGTGTGTGTGTGTACGTGTATGCATTATATATACGCCGCACATACACTCATACATATATATATATATATATATATATATATATATATATATATATATATATGTGTGTGTGTGTGTGTGTGTGTGTGTGTGTGTGTGTGTACGCATGCATTTTATTATATATATATATATATATATATATATATATATATATTATGTATATGTATATATATATATAATATATAATACATATGTATATATATAACTATATATAAATATATATATACATATATATATATATATATATATATATATATGCGTGTGTGTGTGTGTGTGTGTGTGTGTGTGAGTATGCATCATTTATATTTATATATATATGCATGCGCACACCCACACATATATATATTATGAGTGTGTATGTGCGCGTATATATAATGCATATATATAATGAAAAAACTAACAATAGCATCTGACCATAGTAGTTTGGTAATTATGACAAAACCTCCCTACATTATTGAAAGAAAATGTGAATGTTCCATGCATTTACTAATTGCAGAATCTACATTCTAGTTATGCTTACTTACTTTATTAAAGAAATAATCTCTTGCTCTCTCTTATGATGATTTTAATTGCTACTTATTTTTCGAGAGAAATTGATATGTATGTTCTATGATGAAAGGGTGATTGTCAGATGCTTTTAATCAAAACTGTAAATTATTGGTTAGCTATGGATTAAAAAATATCAAACTACATTACTAGCTTTAACCGCCATCAAATGTTTCTTTAACTATTAAGTTGTTGAAACAATTTAATAAAATATATTTATAACGAACATTTATTTTTATGATGATACACATCATATTTGTTATACAAAAATTGTGGACTTTCCATCTACCTAGTCATGACGCTTCAGTAATTATTAGATCTTTTTACCATTTTAAAAATTAGGTCATAAAATATGTCATTTCAGAGGTGAGAAGCAGAGATTGGTTATTTGGTAAGTTTATGACCAAGGCATGATCTTTGGTTCCTTGACGAGTTCAGTGTTTATGTAATCATTTGTGAGTGCATGCATTAATAAAAAGTACGGAATTAATAACTTTTATCAAAATGTTCTAAACGGATTTTTATATCGTACGGTAATAAGCGTATTTAGGAGTCAGAGTTCACGGAATATATTTCAGTTAATTACATCAGACAATAGCGCTCATCGAAAATTACAGGTTGAAACAACTTCATCAATAAACACTTCATGAGGACCAATTGTCCCGACATACAAGAAGACTATCTTGACGTGTAAAAACTTGATTCTTAATAAAAACATTTTGAAGTCAACAACATAAGCGATATGTCTTAAGTGAATAAGAGATTTCCACAAACGAAAACTTTTTAAGAATAAATGATTCATAACTGACGAAGAAACTTGAATTAGAAAAGAATTGCAAAGTCTGCAACTCTTCATTGAAATGCAAATTCCCACCGTAAGTACCTACATGTAGTGATGACACACGAACACTTATACGAGAGAGAGAGAGAGAGAGAGAGAGAGAGAGAGAGAGAGAGAGAGAGAGAGAGGTAAGTTTAACTTTTAGATAAAAAATGATCTGAGAGGGCCAACGGGTACAGAAACGCATCTCTACCCTCAAAATGCAGCAACGGGCTTTACCAAAAGGCAAAAGAGAAGACCAGAAGCACAATGAAATTCAAAATAATAAAGAAATAATGAATTCGAGTGCCTTGCCGAACAAGGACGACTGATTGCCTGATTTAGGAGCTCCCAGGAGCTGGTATATTCTGATCACTGCCAATGTTTATTACTTGGGGCTTCCAAAGGGAAGATGTGGCTGGTGGCAAAATGTATACCGCTCGGAAAATATGAGAAGAATCTCTGGAAAAAACACAGTGCACAGAAATATAAATTTATCCTTTCATTTTAGTAAAGTAAATACACTACCCAAGAAGATAAACAAGCTTAACGAGATAAATAATAAAATGAATAGTAATTCGTAATAAACAGCACCTAAGTCCATGTATTTTATTTTAAAAACAAATAATATGCAAAGTAATTTTTTTAAAGCTTGTACTTCAAATAACGGAACCAAGTAAAATGAACCGATGAATAAATATTTCATAGGAGAGAAAAAACTAAGTTTTACCAAGCGTATAGCAGTCTTACCTACGCAGAGATGTTATCAATCGAGATAAAGGTTGCTTTACGTTGACTACAGTTCTCTGGGGGGTGACCGCGTTTAACCTGAAGACAATGCGCAGAAACGTGAGAGGACTTGTACATACAACCTTGCGATTCGAGAGGGAGGTCTTCATAACAATTAACTAAAAGTCAGATTCCTTCCATGCGGGTGGTAAATTAGACTTTGTGTGTGCGTGACACATTGACTCAAACATGCAAATACATATACTACACACAGACATACATCATATATATATATGTATATAGTATATATATATACATAGATATATATATATATACTATATATATATATACTATATATATACATATACATATAATATATATATATATATATATATATATATAGATATATAGATAGATATATATATATACGTATATATAGTATATATATATATATAGATATATATATATATATATATATATTTATACATATATATATATATATATATATATATTATATATATAGATATATATATATATACATACTAATATAATATATTATACTATATATATATATAATATATAATAATATATATATATACTATATATATATGTATACATATATATAATATATATATAGATATATATAATAAATATATATATATATAATATATATATAGATAATATATATATATATATATATATATATATATATATATTATGTCCGATGATGAATTCCTAACAAGCTTATCCAAAATGTTAATTTTCCAATTCATTCATCAATGATCTATTGCAGAGAGTTGGAGAAGGAGATACGAAGAAATACGCTCAGGAGAGAATTACGTTGCTCTAGTCTTCAACTATCATAAGTTTTCAATTCAGACAAAAAGGAAGGTGAATGGATAAAAGGTTGGAGCTGAGGTTGAAAACAACGTTCCAATCAATTGAAATTATGATCACAAATTACAAGGGTCTAATTCATTCCAGTATTAAACTAATGATTCAGTCACAGTCCTCGTGATTATTATGCCGTTCACTCAGCTCTATTGCTTAAATAAAGACCAAAATCCTGCACTACTGATATCGCAAAAAAAACAGAAAATGAACATTAAACCAAGGCCTTGGGATATGAATATAACTGAACATGTGCTCAGATGAAATGTTCGTTAGTTTGTTTGCTTGAGAAAAAGGTGGATGTTTTGGCAAATGGAGTAGATAGGATTTCACGTGATATGTTGAGGTACACTAATGATAATCTGCTGAATGACTAACCAAGATTTATGAGATATGTCTGTTGAGAGAAAGATTCTGAAAGATGGGTCAGATGAATAATTGTTTCGCTCCAGAAAGGTAGTGGTGCAGGCCCGTAACCAAAATTTTTTAATTGGGGGGGTAGTTTTTTGCCCCAAAACTGGACATTTTCTTCTATAAATGTCATTACATATATATAAGTATATGCTAGATGAAATACTTGAAGATGTTATTTTAGTTATATTACCCGATTAGATGTTTATTCAAAGTACTGATTTTGGTTAACAGAATTTTAATTATAATGTTGAAAGTTTGTACTGAAATTTCTTCAGTTTTATTGATTTAATTCCATTATTATGTTAACAATACCATGCGTATTACTTCATTTTTTGTTATGTTATATACTTTGACTTAACAAAAAAAACAATAATTATTTATTACTTTGTAAGTACAGTTCAATGAAAAGGATAGTCACAGAAAATATGGACTTTCGCCCGCTCGGTAAGGGCCTGTGGTGATCGGGGTGACCACAAAAAGGTGGGTATTAGGATTTCAACTGAGAAAAGAGGCGACAGATGACGTAAGGGTTCATAGAGGAAGAAAAGTATGAGTTTGGACAAGACGGGTGTGTGGCTCAAGTGGCTGTGAGGAAACAAGTTATGTGAGACATTGGAAGAGAGAAAATCGGTAGGTGGCAAACATGAATCTGAAAAACAGATGATGTGGAAGAGAAATGGGTGAGTTTTAAATATCATTTGTCCATAGGATGTACACAGGAAAGCGTCTGGTTTAGTTTACAGGCTCTATTCAATACTTTTGAAGTAGTAATGTGAAAGGTCAGCGCAAGGGCAATAAATAAAGATGCTGATTGTGAATCGAGCATAGAATGGAAGCTTTTTCCACATGATTCAGTGTTGACTGGGCCTAGTGTACAGAAACTAGTAAAAGAAAAAGTCTGAAAGCTTTTAAAATAGAAAGAATGAGTATATATGCGGAAGAGTAAGATCATGTAAGTGAATGGAAAAGATGAATAAAGAGCACTGAATGTCAATGGAAAATAAACTGATTCGTACAAGTATTAGAGGCAAATATAATGGAAAAAACAAAATGGTACAAATTAAGATAATAAAAGTGTGAGGAAGATATAGCAAGAATTGTCTATGAGCTTGAATAGAGATCTGGAATGTTTATATAAGCCAAGGTGAAAATGTATGAGAGTATTGGTGACTAACAAACTTTCTTTGTGGAAATTAAGTGTGGATATTGTTTGTGAGAGAAAGAAAAAAATTGAAGCTGCTGATAGGAATTGTTCGAATAGCAGCCCGGACTGAGAGGCACTGTTTAATATTGCATACATAACAAATCATTATTATTATTTTTCTTTTGTTTTGCTCTATCACAGTCCTCTAATTCGACTGGGTGGTATTTATACTGTGGGGTTCCGGGTTGCATCCTGCCTCCTTAGGAGTCCATCACTTTTCTTACTATGTGCGCCGTTTCTAGGATCACAATCTTCTGCATGAGTCCTGGAGCTACTTCAGCCTCTAGTTTTTCCAGATTCCTTTTCAAGGATCTTGGGATCGTGCCTAGTGTTCCTATGATTATGGGTACAATTTCCACTGGCATATCCCATATCCTTCTTATTTCTATTTTCAGGTCTTGATACTTATCCATTTTTCCCCCCTCTCTTTCTCTTCAACTCTGGTGTCCCCATGGTATTGCGACATAAATGAGTGATACTTTCTTCTTGATATTTTCAATCAACGTCACGTCTGGTCTATTTGCATTTGTATCACCCTATCTGTTCTGATACCTAGTCCAGAGGATCTTTGCCTGATCGTTTTCTATCACTCCTTCAGGTCGGTGCCCGTACCACTTATTACTGCAAGGTAGCTGGTGTTTCTTGACAGGCTCCAGTGGAGGGCTTCTGCTACTGAATCATGCCTCTTTTTGTACTGGTTCTGTGTAAGTGCCGGACATTCGCTTGCTATGTGGTTTATGGTTTCATTTTTCGTATTGCACTTCTACATATGGGAGAGGTGTTATTTCCATCTATCGTTCATTGGACATATCTGGTTCTTAGGGCCTGATCTTGTGCCGCTGTTATCATTCCTTCAGTTTCCTTCTTGAGCTCTCCCCTCAGTAGCCATTGCCACGTGTCATCGCTGGCTAGTTCTTTAGTCTGTCTCACGTATTGTCCGTGCATTGGTTTGTTATGCCATTCCTCTGTTCTGCTTGT
This sequence comes from Macrobrachium nipponense, assembly GCF_015104395.2. NCBI lineage: Eukaryota > Metazoa > Arthropoda > Malacostraca > Decapoda > Palaemonidae > Macrobrachium > Macrobrachium nipponense. Next base: position 65,235,557 of record NC_087202.1, on the reverse strand, counting down.
TTCTTTCTCCTGTCTCTGTATATTTCTGGGTCTTTCGTCTACTTTTATCAGTCTTTCTTCTCATACACTCTTGAGCCACTCGTCTTCACTGGTCTTCATATATTTGTCCCAGTGCTCTGTTCTCGATGTTGACGCAGTCCTCTATGCTTAGTAGTCCTCTCCCTTCTTCCTTTCGTGTTATGTATAGTCTATCCGTATTTGCTCTTGGGTGTAGCGCTTTGTGTATTGTCCATATGTTTCATCGTTCTGGTCTATGCTGCGAAGTTCTGCCTTCGTCCATTCCACTATTCCTGCGCTGTATCTGATTACTGGCACGGCCCATGTGTTTTATGGCTTTTATATATTTTCCGGCGTTTGAGTTTTGACTTGAGTATCGTCTTGAGTCTCTGCATATATTCTTTCCTGGTCGTGTGCTTCTCTCTTGATGTTTTATATCTCCTCCTTCCATTATTCCCAGGTATTTGTATCCCGACTCATCTATGTGTTTGATGTTGTTCCCATCTGGTAGCTTTATCCCTTCAGTCCTTGTTACTTTGCCCTTTTGTATGTTGAATAAGGCAAATTTTTTCTATTCCAAACTCCATCCTGATGTCCCCAGATACAATCCTTACAGTCTGGATTAGGGTATCTATTTCCTTGATGCTCTTACCATATAGCTTGATGTCGTCCATGAACATCAGATGGTTAATTTTGTTGCCTCTTTTCTTCAATTGGTACCCAGCATCCATCTTCTGCAATACTTTTGTCATGGGGAATCATGGCTAACTACGAAGAGTAGGGGGGACAGTGAGTCTCCCTGGAAGATCCCTCTCCTGATATTAACCTCTTGCTAGTCTTATTCCAGAGCTTGTAAGTATTGTATTCCAGTTGCGCATTGTATTTTTGAGGAAGCTGATGGTGTTTTCCTCTGCCCCATATGTTTTCAGACACTCTATTAGCCATGTGTGTGGTACCATGTCGAAGGCTTTCTTATAGTCTATCCATGCCATGCTTAGGTTGGTTTTCCTTCTCCTACTGTTCATCATTACCATTTTGTCTATCAGGAGCTGGTCTTTTGTGCCCCTACACTTCCTTCTGCAGCCTTTCTGTTGGTGGGGGATTGTGTTTGTCTCCTCTAGGTAGTTGTATAGCATTTTGCTGATGATACCTGTTAGTAACTTCCACATTATTGGTCGGGAGGTGATAGGCCTGTAGTTTACTGGCTATAATTTCCCTTACTCTTGTCTTTCTGGTTACTAAGGAATGTTCTTCCTGTGGTCATCCTATTTGGGCGCATGGTGATTTTGTCATACAATGCTAGAGTTTTTCTGCTATTCTTGGGTGTAGGGCCTTGAAGTTTTTGAGCCAGTATCCATGGACTTCATAGGGACCTTGGGCTTTCCAGATGGGCATTTTCTTTAGTTGGTCTGACTGTGTGGGCTGTCGTGATGTCATGAATCTTTGTTTTATTCTCCCTGTTTCTTCTTCCTTAGCTTCCTGGAGCCATGTTGCATGTTTGTTGAGTGATACCGGATTGCTCCGATGTTTTTTCCCAGACCCTCTTACTTCAGGAATTTCTTGGTGGTTGTCTCCTCTTAGTTGGCTGATAGTCTTTTCTGGTTGGTTCCGAAATAGTTTGTTCTGTTGGTATCCCACTTCCTGTTCATGTACCGTTGGATCTTATGTGCTTTGGCCTTAAGCCTCTGTTTACATCTTCTATTGTGTGTTTAGTAGTCCCCTCTCTTGTACTTTGTATTTCTCGTTCAGTTCCTCCCTTTGTTTTCTTGCTTCTTAGCCTTTTTTCTGGCATCTTTTTCAGTTTTACTCAAGTCCGATCTCATCACCATGTTTTGCCTTTACAGGCGACTTTTCCAAGGCGGTTGCTGTTTTTGGTTTCTGTTGGGTTGGTTGTGCTGGTGGTGTTGGTGTTCGTATCCCCATCAGTTCTGCTACTAATCTTGCTCCTGCATATGTCAAGTTATCTGTTTCTGTGATATTGGTGGTGTGTATTAGTCTCAAAATTTCATTGACCTCACTTGTTATTAATATTATTATCATTATTATTATTATTATTATTATTATTATTATTATTATTATTATTATTATTATTATTATTATTATTATTATTATTATTGGACACTTTTTCAGTGTCGAAAATGATGATAATGGTAACAGGTCCATTTCTTAAACACCATCAACTCTCACATCCTATAATATTGTGGACCTGCAAATACTATTATTATTATTATTATCATCATTATTATTATTATTATTATTATTATTATTATTATTATTATTATTATTATTATTATTATTATTATTATCATTATTATTATTATTATTATTATTATTATAAAAGTCAAAAATTTTAACTTTAGATAAATGAGGGTTTCCGAAAAATATTTTGCACTTAAATAGTTTCGTTGAATTTCATTGGTTGCAATTCTCGTACACTGTCTGGACCTGGGAATTTTCAAGCACCTCCTTCAACTTTAAATTTCTGTTACTTGGCGTAAAGCAATTTCTTCTTGATGCTTAAACCAACGGTCAATGTCCATTCGAGAAGAACAGACCGAGCTGAAGGTTCAGTGTTTTATAAAAGTCACCGGCAGTGAACTTTTCACTCTACCTTAATTTTTCACGAAAAATCCTTTCAAGATTAAACCTCTTGGCGCTTTTAAGAAATATGTCATTTCTGTCTCCATATTGACATATTCTGAATATCAAGACGCCACTCAAAGTCAAAGCATTTTACAGATAAAGCATTGATTCTTAACTGGAAGGCACTTAGTTCATGGTCTACCCAGAGTTCCTGAAAGGAAGTGATATCCATACCCATCAGAAGATAGGGAAAAGTAACGGAAACAGTAAATTTGACTAATGAGTTGACGGTGGAAGCTGGAAGGCAATAACTACGCGAAGCAGTAGAGAGGGCAGTGGAGCCAGGCTCATGATGGCAAGGGCAGGGAGGCGAATGCCTCTGAAGAGCAACTTGCCGAGATACAGCCTCTTCTCAGGAAGCCCAGGATTTTCCAGTAAGCAATTAAGATGAACCAGCGTTCTTTATGTGGTATTTGGGTAATGTAAATAATACCAGAAGGTGAATAACCACATCAAAAAGATAAGAATTACCATCATTCAGGTTTTCGCAAACTACTTAAAAAAAAACTTTGAAACACCAACTTATTCTTTTTTGAAGGTCATTACAGAGTTGAGTTAAAATTACTATATATAGAATATGCGCTTAGGAGGTTCACTCTAATCTGCAGTTCGATAATGTATGTATATGTATAATGGCATGGCCTACGGCGAATGAATAAAAACAATACTAGCTATATTCTTGAACCAAGTAACAGCACAAAGAGAAAGTGAAACCGAACGTGCACAGATTTTGCCGTCGAAGCATCATATGCCGAAAAGGATCTTCCAAGAATCCTTTGCAAAAATGACAGCAGCATCAAACAGACATTATTAAAAAATTAGAACCCGAAAGTTTAGCCACGTCAATTCTTGGAAAGAAAATTGAACAAAAGTACCTAGTTTGGTTCGAGAGCCATTTACTAACTATCCGAAATTTTAAAACTTTAAAAACTATTTTCCTCGTAATTAGATCATTATGCCACTTCACTGATACTCCCTAAAATGTTAATCAAACTCATAGTTTTAACTATTTAATGAATTCTAATGAAAGCGTTCTTGGTTCGCCTATAATCGAGAAAAATATTTATCTTTGATTCACTAATGAACAGTAACCTTGTGTTCCTGGAATCATCTATGAGATCACTTAGCATTTTTTCTGGGAACGGTAAGTTACTTCTGTAATATTATGTTAACTGGAAACATACATTTTCATATAAGCTAGGAAACAAAGATTTTTTTTCTTTACTTCACCAACTCTTGTGATGCTCAACCGGATTTTTACACGAATCGACACAATACTTTTCTTGGACCCGCTACGTTACTCATAAAATGCCTGTGATTAGAGGTTCTTTGAAGGAGAAGAATAACTTACGCGTTTAATTTTATTTCCCAATTTTCGCAAACTACTTGAAAAAAAAAAACAAAAAAAAACTTAGAAACAACCAACTTATTTTTTTCCATTGAAGGTCACTTTCTGATAGCATAGGATCCCAGGCTTTTGCTTTGAGTAACAAACAACTGACTGCTCAATAGAAATAACTGGATTATATTTTTTCATTTGTTAAAGTCAAAATCATTTAAACGTGCGTCTTAAAATAAGCTCAAAAATGAGCGAAAATACGTCTCTGTTTATTTGGAATACGATGCAAAAACAAAGTTTCTGTGTTTCCTCCTCAGATAACAACATGCGATCCCTTCTCTTGGGAATGATGTGTGCTTTGTTCGCTAAGATTAATGCCATGCTTATAAAGCATAAAAATAATGATTGTAGCAGAGAGAGAGAGAGAGAGAGAGAGAGAGAGAGAGAGAGAGAGAGAGAGCCTGACAAAAGATCTATGATGGCAATACAACTGATGGTAATGAGAAGGAAGGATGTGTGGAAATGAACAATAAGAATAATGATGGAGTAACGACGGAAAGCCAGCTGTCCCTCTAGATTTGCATGCACTTCACATCAGGTCGAAATAATGACAGATGTAATTTTTATTTGCAGCAATGACCTCTTCACCCCTTGACTTTCCTCACCCAACACAATACACGGTATTTCTATATTCGAGCGGGACATAACGTCGCAAAACTTCTTAATAATAGAAAAAAAAGTAGCAGTGATGAACATAAAGACCAAAAACGCAGCCTGAAAAAGTAACAAGAGATTCGTTATGATTTGCATTAACAATTCCGATTTAACAACGAGAAGTGCAATTCAATAGAAGGTTGAATATCACAAAAATAGTTTTAAAGATGGTATACTGTTCATTCATTTCTACCATCATTAACGTCATCGACATGTATTATTGTTGTTGGTGCAACATTAACGAGATTGCTGTTGGCGACTGTACCACAAAAGCAATGCTGTCAGCATCATAAGCATCAATTACAATAAGGTCAACACGGACAAATAACAATTGGGCTGGACTGCAAAGGGTCTTGACTATAAAGGATTCCCCGAAAACAACAACGTAATCGTCACACAAGAGAATAATTAATCAAGTAAACCAAAACTGGCGTTAATATATCATGCGGTGAATCCAGTTTTGATAAAAATCTCCTATTCTTGCGCTACAACGATATCATATATTCCGTCTCCTCTTTCCTATATTAAATACTAAGTAATGAATATTGCAAATATGCATGAGAGATACAGAAGAAAATGGATCTAGATGCTCGTAAGAACATAAATGGGAGGCATTAATCAACACTTGATAAATACCTCCAACGTTGTGTACATGCTCTCTCTCTCTCTCTCTCTCTCTCTCTCTCTCTCTCTCTCTCTCTCTCAAGTAAATGATGAATTATTGACAGCATTGCATGATCTTGACAAAATAAAGATGAACAACAAAGGAAAAGAAAGTTACAATGCGAAGAGAGACCGAAACAGAATGAGCGAATAATGTAAAACACACCTTCCAAACCATTGTTTATTTCGATCTGCATCGACAACACCGCTTCCCACAATCTCTTGCTCAGTGAACCAATGGCAAATTTCAGTCTTCCTCCCCCCCCTGAGATAGTTTTTGTTTTTACGCTTTTATTTCCGTACCGCCAATTCAGATGCTTAATTTCACCGAACGTTTTGTGAGATTGTAATGCAGGCAAAGAAAATTCCAAATTATTTCCCCATCGCCTGTCCCCCATAATTGCGAATATCTCCGTTTTGCCTTTTCCCAGCAACTCAGGGATCTACTATAAGAAGATATTTTGGAGGCCTATCGAGCGGTCAACTTTATTAATGACCGTTCGTTTCTAATGGCTAAGGTTAACCGCTTAAACATCGACCAACGGATGTGTTCTATTTTTGGCAAAAGTTAATTCGTATTCGGCCTGATAACTAAGTGAACGATGTAAAGCTATCTCGTTTAAGATCGTCACGACAATGGACAGTCTTTTTTGTTCTCATTTTCATTAACCTCAGCAGTTTCAGTAATCCAAATAAAAACTTACTGTCTTTCCAGCTCAATGAACTCATCAGAATTCAGTTTGTTAAGATGTCTTTCCAGTCTGTACTCTTGCTGCATTTAAAAGACTTCAATGACAAATCCGTACAATAAGAGCTAAAGTAGTTTTGAAAGACGTGCCATTGGTCTTAGCATATCACACAGATATATTTTACCGCTTATATTGCATATCTCAGCGGTGTTTCAAAATACGCAAACACGAAAAGTATATTTACCCTAAAATACTGACAATATGATCTCATATCCACTGATCTGTAATTTGATGTACAAAAATTTAATTCATTGACGCGTCCTCATTAACAAAAAATACGAAAAATAACTTGTAAGGAGAAATAATAATAATAATAATAATAATAATAATAATAATAATAATAATAATCAATAATAATAATAATAATAAATAATAATAATAATAATAATAATAATAATAAATGCCAAACTGGAAAGCCCAGGTCCCGATGAAGTCCATGGATACTGGCTCAAAAAACTTCAAGGCCCTACACCACGAATAGCAGAACAACTCCAGCATTGTATCTCAAATCACCAAGCACCCAAATGGATGACCACAGGAAGAACATCCTTAGTACAAAAAGACAAGAGTAAGGGAAATATAGCCAGTAACTACAGGCCTATCACCTGCCTACCAATAATGTGGAAGTTACTAACAGGTATCATCAGTGAAAGGCTATACAACTACCTAGAGGAGACAAACACCATCCCCACCAACAGAAAGGCTGCAGAAGGAAGTGTAGGGGCACAAAAGACCAGCTCCTGATAGACAAAATGGTAATGAAGAACAGTAGGAAGAAGGAAAACCAACCTAAGCATGGCATGGATAGACTATAAGAAAGCCTTCGACATGATACCACACACATGGCTAATAGATGCCTGAAAATATATGGGGCAGAGGAAAATACCATCAGCTTCCTCAAAAATACAATGCGCAACTGGAATACAATACTTACAAGCTCTGGAATAAGACTAGCAGAGGTTAATATCAGAGAGGGATCTTCCAGGGCGACTCACTGTCCCCACTACTCTTCGTAGTAGCCATGATCCCATGACAAAAGTACTACAGAAGATGAATGCCGGGTACCAACTCAAGAAAAGAGGCAACAGAATCAACCATCTGATGTTCATGGACGACATCAAGCTGTATGGTAAGAGCATCAAGGAAATAGATACCCTAATCCAGGACTGTAAGGATTGTATCTGGGGACATCAGGATGGAGTTTGGAATAGAAAAATGCGCCTTAGTCAACATACAAAAAGCAAAGTAACGAGAACTGAAGGGATAAAGCTACCAGATGGGAGCAACATCAAACACATAGGAGACAGGATACAACAAATACCTGGGAATAATGGGGAAGGAGGAGATATAAAACACCAAGAGATGAAGGACACGATCAGGAAAAGAATATATGCAGAGACTCAAGGCGATACTCAAGTCAAAACTCAACGCCGGAAATATGACAAAAGCCATCAAACACATGGGGCAGGCGCCAGTTAAATCAGATACTGCGCAGGAATAGTGGACTGGACGAAGGCAGAACTCCGCAGCATAGATCAGAAAACCAGGAAACATATGACAATACACAAAGCACTACACCCAAGAGCAAATACGGACAGACTATACATAACACGAAAGGAAGGAGGGAGAGGACTACTAAGTATAGAGGACTGCGCAACATCGAAACAGAGCACTTGGGGCAATATCTGAAAAACCAGTGAAGACGAGTGGCTAAAGAGTGCATGGGAGAAGGACTAATAAAGCAGACGAAAGACCGAAATATCAGAAGACAGAAAGAGACAGAGACAGGAGAAAGACGAAGAACAGAGGACTGGCACAACAAACCAATGCACGGACAATACATGAGACAGACTAAAGAACTAGCCAGCGATGACAATTGGCAATGGCTACAGAGGGGAGAGCTAAAGAAGGAAACTGAAGGAATGATAACAGCGGCACAAGATCAGGCCCTAAGAACCAGATATGTCAAAGTACGATAGACGGAAATAAACATCTCTCCCATATGTAGGAAGTGCAATACGAAAAATGAAACCATAAACCACATAGCAAGTGAATGCCCGGCACTTGCACAGAACCAGTACAAAAAGAGGCATGATTCAGTGGCGCAAAAGCCCTCCACTGGAGCCTGTGCAAGAAACATCAGCTACCTTGCAGTAATAAGTGGTACGAGCACCAACCTGATGGGAGTGATAGCAACGATCAGGCAAAGATCCTCTGGGACTATGGTATCAGAACGGATAGGGTGATACGTGCAAACAGACCAGACGTGACGTTGATTGACAAAGTCAAGAAGAAAGTATCACTCATTAGATGTTGCAATACCATGGGACACCAGAGTTTGAGAGAAAGAGAGGGAAAAATTGGATAAGTATCAAGATCTGAAAATAGAAATAAGAAGGATATGGGATATGCCAGTGGAAATTGTACCCATAATCATAGGAGCACTAGGCACGATCCCAAGATCCCTGAAAAGAATCTAGAAAAAACTAGAGGCTGAAGTAGCTCCAGGACTCATGCGAAGTGTGTGATCCTAGAAACGGCACACATAGTAGAAGAGTGAGGACTCCTAAGAGGGCAGGATGCAAACCCGGAACCCACAGTATAAATACCACCCAGTCGAATTGGAGGACTGTGATAGAGCAAAAAAAAAAAAAAAAAAAAAAAAAAAAAAAAAAATAATAATAATAATAATATAATAATAATAAAAAAAGCGTTCATTTGCAACATGAAAGCATACACCGCGCCAAATGATTGTCAACTCATTACCGAAGGTCAGAAACAGAAATAAACAGAACCTACTTGCATACACAAATATAAGTAACCACACAAAAAATAAATAGTAATTAAAGATTCAAGCAACAAATCACATTTTCAACGACAGTCACGTATCCGAAATGACGTCATCATAAGCTGGAAAATCGAGAAATAAGATTTAGCATCCTGATACTCCTTAAGACCAAGAAACAGGATCTGTAAAGGGGAGGTGACCCCCTTCCCCAAGCATTACTACTTGTGACCTAACCGCTAATTTCAAGGTGTCTGGGTTGATTCAGAAAGGAGAAGTGAATTTGTGATTTGAAGAAGCGTATACCATCCAACAGGGACAGTGGCAATTTATATATTGTATGGTGTTTTTACGTTGCATGGAACCAGTGGTTATTCAGCAACGGGACCAGCGGCTTTACGTGACTTCCGAACCACGTCGAGAGTGAACTTCTATCACCAGAAATACACATCTCTAACTCCTCAATGGAATGCCGAGAATCGATCTCGCGGCCACCGAGGCGGCACGCCAACACCATACCGACCGCGCTAATGAGGCCGTCAGTGACAATTTAGTTTCTGAAACAAAACGAGGTTTCAAAGTGAAATGAAAACAAAATTTCGGTATGAAAAAAATTAGAAGACAATAAGTATGTGCAGATCTGATTTCAATGCACGTTTCCTAAGTTATATGATATTATAATATATTAAAAATCGTGAATATTTACTGAACATAAGATCGGACAAATACTAATGCTTCACTCGTACTGCTCGCAACCACTGTAGTAAAGGAATCATTTTCAACAAAGAGAGGTTCTTAGCAGATAAAAAGGAGAGTAGGAATTTCATTGAAATTTATATTACTTTGTGCAATATATAGAGGTTATACATGTGTTCATACGAAAAGAGAAAGAGATTTAGTATTTTGTACCCACAACGATCCTGTAACTCTGAACACTCCAATGGCCAATTCATAAAAGGCGAAATTGCTGATCAAATCTGTACTGCAGTTTGCCTCCACAAAGGATTCATTCATATCTGTTATGCAGTGATCGAATGCGCATTTTTGGCGTTTTCGCTCCATCGGAGGATATTTCCCAAACAATAAAAGTGGTCACACGTGACCAAAAATATTTTTTTTTTAATTATTCAACAGCTGAATATCGCCGAAATAAATCTTCATTTTCGCTCATTGTTTGATTGCATTTACGAAAACATACTTAGACAGCTGGATATGTGACAAAACATTTCTAAAACAATTTTCTATTACTTCGAGTAAAGGCTTGTCTTTGAAGAAATACGCGATGTAAACATGTGGATACAGCGATTTTTTTTTATTTTTTAAACAATAAATTTCGAAGCATGCTACATATAACATCATTTGTATACATAACGGTATGTATGTGCTCGTGAAAGAATGCATGTAAAAAACATTTCTTTATCTTGCTATGGAAATCTTTTGACAAAATAAAAAAAAATTACAATAGATGATAATCTAAACTGGTAATTTAATCGATTTTTTATTTTCTCCTTGACGAAATGACTAGGATCTCTTTCTGTCAAAATTGTGAAAAATATGTAATCCGGTAGTGTCCAAAAACTGATCGAGTTATCTGATGTTCGTCTGAAGATACTTGCATCTAAAAGATTTAAGGGTCCTAGAGAGAGAGAGCGAGAGATGAGAGAGAATGAGAGAATGAGAGAGAGAGAGAGAGAGAGAGAGAAGGGGGTGGGACGCAATTCTATCATATGCATATGCATGCGTAATAGACCGTCTAGCAGTCACAGCCTGGATGATTTTTTTTTTTTTTTTTTTTTTTTTTTTTTTGACATACACGTAGTAAAAATAAAAAAGTATATTTTCAGAATTCGGAATACTTAAAAATTGTGAATGCTGCAGCGCCCAGGGGCATCAGCACTTCGGACGTAAAGGTCATAAAAGAAGTTGGAATCTAATTACTCCCATGTTCTGGTGGAATGAATCACACCAGTAGCATTCACTAAATTCAAGGCTATTACACTTTTATTCTGATAAAGGAATGTATTCTTAAATCTTGTTTTCGCAGAACGCATGATCTGGATTATTTCCCTGTGGAAAATAACAAGTGAAGAGAACTTATTTCGAACCTAACCCTTAAAAAAAAAGGAAATGTGACGGGTAAACAGTTGAAGATTGAACGATAATTATAGTTATTGTACATTCAAGATCCTCCCAATCTCGTATGAAATTTGCCAAAATCAATATCGGTATCTACATTTTTCCGCTTACTGCTCATGTGAGCTATTTCAATTTTACGTCCACTCTCGAGTGTTTTATCTCAGTTCATTAGCCGAATATAATAATAATAATAATAATAATAATAATAATAATAATAATAATAATAATAATAATAATAATAATATAATAATAATAATAATAATAATAATAAAAGACGGTTCTTAATCCAGAGTAATCGACTTTATTCTCATCCTAACATGGTTTCTATCATTTTCCTTTGCTTCCTTCAATTTCTAGCACATCTTTCTCTGTTGCTGATACCCTTCTGCTGGTTCAAGGTTCCTTTGCGTCAGTTTTAATACATATCTTTTCCTCCTACTCTCAAACAGCTTTATCATTAACTTCCTATCAATCATCTGCTCTCTCCACTTCTGATACGTTCTCTTAATAAGAAATGCAATTGCTTCATCTTAAAGTACCGACCGTTTCCCTATCTTATACCTATGATTAATATCACTCTTTTGAAAACTCCATTCCATGTTTTCTCAAGCATACATAAACATACTGTGACCATACGTCTGTTGACTCGGACATTCAAACGAGAAAATTCATAAGCTATTTACACGGTTATCTAATCTTTCTGACAGCCTACCCGTGTTTCTGTCTCATAACTGTCAGAGAACCGGTATCCTTTTCATGCAATACGTTATATAGTCTAGTACCAATTTTGTTTTGTTTCCTTTGCCATATCTTTATGGAATGGAATTTGTGGCAGTGATATGAATGATATGAATGTTGAAGCCTCAGAGTTAAAGGCAGATTTCTAGATTTCTTCTAACATACCAAATATCATTTACGTAACTTTGAGATCATTACTTTACCTTATTGATTTTAATTTCATGAACTTTTTATGACAATTCCCCAGGCCCACATTCCATATAATTTGAGTTGTGTAAGATTACATAGTGTGTAAAATCACGATTTTTTGTG
>NC_087202.1:65189429-65222981 GCF_015104395.2 Macrobrachium nipponense | reverse complement strand
CACAAAAAATCGTGATTTTACACACTATGTAATCTTCACACAACTGAAATTATATGGGAAATGTGGGCCTGGGTTAATTGTCATAAAAAGTTCATTGAAATTAAATCAATAAGGTAAAGTAATGATCTCAAAGTTACGTAAATGATATTTGGTATGTTAGAAAGAAATCTAGAAAATCAGGCCTTTAACTCTGAGGCTTCAACATTCATATCATTCATATCACTGCCACAAATTCCATTCCATAAAGATATGGCAAAGGAAACAAAACAAAATTGGTAACCTAGACTATATAACGTATTGCATGAAAAGGATAACCGGGTTTCTCTTGACAGTTATGAGACAGAAACACGGGTAGGCTGTCAGAAAGATTAGATAACAGTGTAAATAGCTTATGAATTTTCTCGTTTGAATGTCCGAGTCAACAGACGTATGGTCACAGTATGGTTATGTATGCTTGAGAAAACATGGATGGAGTTTTCAAAAGTGATATTAATCATAGGTATAAGATAGGGAAACGGTCGGTACTTTAAGATGAAGCAATTGCAGTTCTTAGTTAAGAGAACGTATCAGAAGTGGAAAGAGCAGATGATTGATAGGAAGTTAATGATAAAGCTGTTTGTACGCAGAAATTTTATATACTATCTTATTTTTGAAGTCTAAAAGTAAAAAATATGCAAGAGATATAAAAGAATAACCTATATTTCATAATACATCGCTTCAGCACCTCAACAATAAGCTCCCCAATGTACACTTCGTCTTGGTATTGGAACGAAAACAATAAGGGAGACATCCGTTGCACTTCCACATTAATGATGTTATAAAAGTGCACCCAGAAACGGACCATTCCGCGTCACCTGCACATAGAACGAGAGAAAGGCACTACAAAAACCGTAAACCATATTTGTTAAAGCATCCAAAATTATTACTTAAATTATAAACGTCTCAAGATTCAAAACTTAAACTCAAAACACTCAATTTACGAATCTCACCAAGTCAACGACAATTATCACTTAACACCATCCACGATAATTTAGTATAGGCCCAATCCAACGTTCTAAAAAAATAATATTAGCAGGATTTAAAAAATTAATTATGGATTACTCGAATGGTTGAGGAATATAAAACACAAACCAATAAATAAGGCCGGGTAACCTTACAATTAGCTAACCTGCATCTTATATCCACCGGCAAGCTGTCCGTATGCGATGTTATGCAATAAAGTCTCCGTCCTGATGTGGGTCCCATGAACTGTTTACTCTCGGTAAATCATCTTAAAAGTGTTGCCAAATAATATAAATAATCCCAGTGACGGCGAAATCCGTCCTGCTCGAAAGTGCTGATATCTTCAAAAAAATGCTTGAGTGTGCACTTCTTTGTAGGACCGAGTCTGGTCTGCCACTGCTTGAACTACATAGCTTTCAAGAAAAGGAAAACTTTCACCTCTCCCGAAGATCCCAACACTGTTCTGTAAAAGGGCAATTCTTCGGCAGTAACTAGTTAAACTAGCTGGTTCGGGGAGCTAAAAGGCATTACAGCTACTGTAAGGTAATAATGGCCTTTAATGAAGTTAACTGAAACTAATATCTAGAAAAATATGAAATTTTATATTGCTTATATTATTTTTGTAGAACAATTTAAAATTTAAAAGTTAGAAAAAAGAAAATATAACTAATATTTTGTACACTCCACCAAGAGGGATGCAAATTTTTAACAAGAAAGAAAATAAAAAAATTTGCATACAAAAAATAAATTCTGAAGAATTAGGAAAAAATTAGCATAAAAATATTTACAGGCCGGGGAAACCACGAGCCACTAAACTAGATCATTCATAAACAAATTTTGGGTTTTTCTTTTACTCATTAAAGCAGCCTTTCTTTTTGATCGAGGTTTAACAATGTTAACATCCTTTTTTATGTCAACTAACCTTTAAAATCGGAATAAGAGTCGAGGCATGTCTTTTTACAACCTCCCTTGATTTACCCTTCAATACTACGGCTCCAGTTACTTCACCGTTATCATTTTTAATTATTTGTTTTACCATGGCCAAGGGGTAGTCATTAGGTTTAGTATGCACCTCCTTAATAAGAACAATATCATTCACTTGCAAATCAGTGTTAGTGACTGGAATATAACGACCCTTTCTATCAACTGCCTGAGAAATTAATGTTCCTAAAAACTCACCATGATAAATTTCAAATAACTCTGAACGAATTTTTCTTAATTTAGCATACTGACACTGTATAGAAGTGGAAGGATTTACCTGATGCTCATAGTCAGGATCCTCGGATGGTATGTAGTGTAAATCAGGAATTAAATTTAAGGAGGTTAATCCATATCCCCTAATAAGATGCTCAGGAGTTATGGGTTCAGGCAGTTCGTCAGAAATATCTCTTAAAGATTCCTTAAACGCAATGGGTCTCCTATTAGCTAAATGAATGATATTAGCAACTAGAAATTCAAAATCCAAAAATATGATAAAACCATTATTCTTAATAGATCCAAAAGAAGTCTCTTGACCAATTTAACACACCTCAACCAATGACCCTAACGCACTACAACCTTTAAAGTACTGTTGAAAAGATAGTGGTTTTACATTATTGCTTTCAAAATAAACTTGAACTTCTGGATCTTGTAAAAAATCAGTTATTAAATTAAATCCAGCAGTAAATTGAGAACCTAAATCACTTATACATAATTGTGGTACTCCAAATTCAAAACAATGCATCTGAAATGCGCGCAAAAATTCTTTCATAGAAAGATCATGACAAATTTTAAGGTTGATAGCTCGTGACCATGTACAGGTAACACAAAGAAGCCATACTTTCTCCTTTTGCTGATTTTTCTTAACATAAAATGGACCAAGGTGATCAATAAAAATATTAGCAAAGGGAGTGCGAGGAGGATTTGACCGGAATTCACGATATTGACTTTGATTTAACTTAATAGTTCTAGCATTGAATCGTTTGCAATGAACACATTGTTTTAAACACTTCTTTATGACAAAAATGGCATGGAATGTAATAACTTTTTCTAAGTTCAGAAAGGACTGCATAACAAACCCAGAATGAGCAAGCTGAACATGAATGTCATTAACTATGATGTTTGTTAAGGCACTATTCTTTGAAAGCAAAATAGGAAATCCTTGATTGGAGTTCACGTGCCATTTTTTAAACTTACTCTTAACTCTAAGGACTCCTTGTTGATCTATAAAAACATTGAACTTTGATACCACGGTTGGAATATCATCTAAGGTTTTACCTCCAACTTGGAAATACAGAACAACATCAGAAAAACGTCTTCTTTGATCATCTCTAATAATTTGACATGTGGCCTCTACCAATAAATTAGGTTTTTTATTAATAGGTATCTTAGCTTTAATTTTCCATAGCTGAAAATAATAAAGAACTCTACGTTGCAAAAGAACCAGTTTTCGGAAACTAGAAAAGTTACATGGATTCAACAAAGAATCAGAAAATTTCTAAATTAGCTGACAAACTAGTCAAAAGAGAAACTGAACTAGGTTCGTCAGATTCTGCAACATTATTACTGCTATGCTCAACTAATGGATTTTGGAACAACAACTTCGCTCAGATCCTGCTCAATTTCCTTAAGTAAATCAAGATTTGGGCCCACCAAAAAATTAGATTTCAAAAGCTGCCTATACGATAAACACCTTGTGACACAATCTGCAGGATTATCAATACCTGGAATAAACTTAAATGTAACAGGCTTGATATCGCACAATTTCTGAATAGACTGTAATCTATTGATAAACAAAATTGGATCGTTTTTGCAGTTTGTCTAATTTAGCCACAGCCAAGTGTAACCAATGAATGCAACATAGTGAATCTGTATAAAGACAAAGATCAACCATAGCCTCAGGTTTAATGCAAGAAGGACCAGACAAATCTCGGTAAATCTCGATCAAAGTTTCGACACCCAATATTATAGCATTTAATTCCAAAGAAGATATAGATTTATTCTTTAATTGCAAATTAACCATTCGGTTTTTAGCAGTTATCAAACTTAATTTGCCAGTTTCAATACACTTGATATAAACAACACAACCATAAAGTGAGTGACTGGCATCAGTAAATGCCAATTAATATGTATTTAGATTTTCTAGATCCAACAAATCTAGGATCTGAATAGTTGGTGCAGAATTTGCAGTTATATCAAAGTAAACTTGTAGAAGTCCCTCTCCAACTCGGTGAGCATTTGTTTAAAATCCCTGCTTTTATTATTATTATATTCGGCTAATGAACTGAGATAAAACACTCGAGAGTGGACGTAAAATTGAAATAGCTCACATGAGCAATAGCGAAAATGGAGATACGATATTGATTTTGGCAAATTTCATACGAGATTGGGAGGATCTTGAATGTACAATAACTATAATTATCGTTCATCTTCAATGTTTACCTGTCACATTTCCTTTTAAGGGCTAGGTTCGAAATGAGTTCTCTTCACTTGTTATTGTCCACTGGGAAATAATCCAGATCATGCGTTCTGCGAAAACAAGATTTAAGAATAAAATTCCTTTTATCAGAATAAAGTGTAATAGCCTTGAATTTGTGAATGCTACTGGTGTGATTCATTCCACCCAGAACATGGGAGTAATTAGATTCCAACTTCTTTTATGACCTTTACGTCCGAAGTGCTGATGCCCTGGGCGCTGCAGCATTCACAAATTTAAGTATTCCGAATTCTGAAAAAATACTTTTTTATTTTAACTACGTGTATGTAAAAACAAAAATCATCCGGGTTGTGACTGCTAGACGGTCTCTTACGCATGCATATGTATATGATAGAATTGCGTCCCACCCCCTTCTCTCTCTCTCTCTCTCTCTCTCTCTCTCTCTCTCTCTCTCTCTCTCCCTCTCTCTAGACCCTTAAATCTTTTAGATGCAAGTATCTTCAGACGAATATCAGATAACTCGATCAGTTTTTGGACACTACCGGGTTACATATTTTTCTAAATTTTGACAGATAGAGATCCTAGTCATTTCGTCAAGGAGAAAATAAAGAATCGATTAAATTACAAGTTTAGATTATCATCTATTGTAAATTTTTTTGATTTTGTCAAAAGATTTCCATTGCAAGATAAAGAAAAGTTTTTTACATGCATTTTTTCACGAGCACATACATACCGTTATGCATACATATGCGTACAGTCGTGTACGTGTCAATTGTAACATTATTTACTGTGATGTTATATGTAGCATGCTTCGAAATTTGTTGTTTAAAAACAAAAAAATTCGCTGTATCCACATGTTTACATCGCGTATTTCTTCAAAGACAAGCTTTTACTCGAAGGTAATAAAAATTTGTTTTAGAAACGTTTGTCACATATCCAGCTGTCAAGGTATGTTTTCGTAAATGCAATCAAACAATGAACGAAAATAAAGATTTATTTCGGCAATGGTCAGCTGTTAAATAATAAAAAAATATAATTTTGGTCACGTGTGACCACTTATATTGTTTGGGAAATATCCTCCGATGGAGCGAAAACGCCAAATATGCGTCGATCACTGCATAACAGATATGAATGAATCCTTTGTGGAGGCAAACTGCAGTACAGATTTGATCAGCAATTTCGCCTTTTATGAATTGGCCATTGGAGTGTTAAGAGTTACAGGATCGTTGTGGGTACAAAATACTAAATCTCTTTTTCTCTTCGTATAAACACATGTATAACCTCTATATATTGCACAAAGTAATATAAATTTCAATGAAATTCCTACTCTCCTTTTTATCTGCTAAGAGCCTCTCTTTGTTGAAAATGATTCCTTTACTACAGTGGTTGCGAGCAGTACGAGTGAAGCATTAGTATTCGTCCGATCTTATGTTCAGTAAATATTCACGATTTATAATATATTATATATAACTTAGAAACGTGCATTGAAATCTCTGCACATACTTATTGTCTTCTAATTTTTTTCATGCCAAAATTTTTTTTCATCTCATTTTTAAACCTCGTTTTGTTTCAGAACTATATTATCACTGAGCGCCTCAGTAGTGCGGTCGGTATGGTGTTGGCGTGCCGCCTCGGTGGCCGCGAGTTCGATTCGCGGGATTCCATTGAGGAGTGAGAGATGTGTATTTCTGGTGATAGAGGTTCACTCTCGACGTGGTTCGGAAGTCACGTAAAGCCGCTGGTCCCGTTGCTGAATAACCACTGGTTCCATGCAACGTAAAAACACCATACAATATATAAATTGCCACTGTCCCTGTTTTGATGGTATACGCCTCTTCAAATCACTCTCATATCACAAATTCACTTCTTCTTCCTTTCTTAATCAACCCAGACACCTTGAAATCAGCGGTTAGGTCACAAGTAGTAATGCTTGGGGAAGGGGGTCCACCTCCTTGGTCTTAAGGAGTATCAGGATGCTAAATCTTATTTCTCGATTTTCCAGCTTATGATGACGTCATTAGGATACGTGACTGTTGTTGAAAATGTGATTTGTTGCTTGAATCTTTAATTATTATTATTTATTTTGTGTGTGGTTACTTATATTGTTTATGAAAGTAGGTTCTGTTTATTTCTGTTTCTGACCTTCGGTAATGAGTTGACAATCATTTGGCGCGTTGTACGCTTTCATGTTGCAAATGAACGCATTTTATTATTATTATTATTATTATTATTATTATTATTATTATTATTATTATTATTATTATTATTATTATTATTTCTCCTTACAAGTTATTTTTCGTGTTAATGAGGACGCGTCAATGAAATTAAATTTTGTACATCAAATTACAGATCAGTGGATATGAGATCATATTTTTAGTATTTTAGGGTAAATATACTTTTCGTGTTTGTGTATTTTGAAACACCGCTGAGATATGCAATATAGGCGGTAAAATATATCTGTGTGGATATGTCAAGAGCATTACTTATGCTAAGACCAATGGCACGTCTTTCAAAACTACTTTAGCTCTTATTGTACGGATTTGTTATTGAAGTCTTTTAAATGCAGCAAGAGTACAGACTGGAAAGACATCTTAACAAACTGAATTCTGATGAGTGCATTGAGCTGGAAAGACAGTAAGTTTTTTATTTTAATTACTGAAACTGCAGAGATTAATGAAAATGAAAACAAAAAAGACTGTCCATTGTCGTGACGATCTTAAACGAGATAGCTTTACATCTTTCACTTAGTTATCAGGCCGAATACGAATTAACTTTTGCCAAAAATAGAACACATCCGTTGGGGTCCATGTTTAAGCGGTTAACCTTAGTTTCAATTAAAGAGCATTAGAAAATATCTTCTTATAGTAGAACCCCTGAGTAGCTGGGAAAAGGCAAAACGGAGATATTCGCAATTATGGGGGACAGGCGATGGGGAAATAATTTGGAATTTTCTTTGCCTGCATTACAATCTCACAAAACGTTCGGTGGAAATTAAGCATCTGAATTGGCGGTACGGAAATAAAAGCGTAGAAACTATTTCAGGGGAGGAAGACTGAAATTTGCCGTTGGTTCACTGAGGCAAGAGATTGTGGGAAGCGGTGTTGTCGATGCAGATCGAAATAAGAATGGTTTGGAAGGTGTGTTTACATTATTTCCGCCCGTTCTGTTTCGGTCTCTCTTCGCATTGTAACTTTCTTTTCCTCAGTTGTTCATCTTTATTTTGTCAAGATCATGCAAAGTTGTTCATCTTTATTTTGTCAAGATCATGCAATGCTGTCAATAATTCATCATTTACTTGAGAGAGAGAGAGAGAGAGAGAGAGAGAGAGAGAGAGAGAGAGAGAGAGAGAGAGAGAGAGAGAGGACAATGTACACAACGTTGGAGGTATTTATCAAGTGTTGATTGATGCCTCCCATTTTATGTTCTTACGAGCATCTAGATCCATTTTCTTCGGTATCTCTCATGCATATTTGCAATATTTATTTACTTACTATTAATATAGGAAAGAGGAGACGGAATATATCGCTGTAGCGCAAGAATAGGAGATTTTATCAAAACTGGATTCACCGCATGATATATTAACGCCATTTTTGGTTTACTTGATTAATTATTTTCTTGTGTTGTTGTTTTCGGGGAATCCTTTTATAGGCAACATCCTTTGTAGTCCAGCCCAATTGTTATTTGTCCGTGTTGACCTTATTGTAATTGATGCTTATGATACTGACAGCATTGCTTTTGTGGTACAGTCGCCAACAGCGACCTCGTTAATATTACACCAACAACAATGATACATGTCGATGACGTTAATGATGGTAGAAATGAGTGAACAGTATACCATCTTTAAAACTATTATTGTGATATTCAACCTTCTATTGAATTGCACTTCTCGTTGTTAAATCGGAATTGTTAATGCAAATTATAACGAATCTCTTGTTACTTTTTCAGGCTGCGTTTTTGGGTCTTTATGTTCATCACTGCTACTTTTTTTCTATTATTAAGTTTTGCGACGTTATGTCCCGCTCAAATATAGAATTACCGTGTCAAGCGAATCCAGAAATAAAGAAAGAAAAAGTGTGAGGAAAGTCAAGGGATGAAGAGGTCATTGCTGCAAATAAAATTACATCTGTCATTATTTCGACCTGATGTGAAGTGGCATGCAAATCTAGAGGGACAGCTGGCTTTCCGTCGTTACCCCATCATTATTCTTATTGTTCATTTTCCCACATCCTTCCTCTCTTTACCATCAGTTGTATTGTCATCATAGATCTTGTCTCTCTCTCTCTCTCTCTCTCCTCTTTCTCTCTCTACTCTCTCGCTGCATACTCTCCGTCTCTCTCTCGTCTCCTCAATCTCGTCTCTCTCTCTGCTACAATCATTACTTTTATGCTTTATAAGCATGGCATTAATCTTAGCGAGCAAAGCACACATCGTTCCCAAGAGAAGGGATCGCATGTTGTTATCTGAGGAGGAAACACAGAAACTTTGTTTTTGCATCGTATTCCAAATAAACGGAGACGTATTTTCGCTCATTTTTGAGCTTATTTTAAGACCCACGTTTAAATGATTTTGACTTTAACAAATGAAAAAATATAATCCAGTTATTACTATTGAGCAGTCAGTTGTTTGTTACTCAAAGCAAAAGCCTGGGGTCCTATGCTATCAGAAAGTGACCTTCAATGGAAAAATAAGTTGGTGTTTCTAATTTTTTTTTTCAAGTAGTTTGCGAAAATTGGGAAATAAAATTAAACGCGTAAGTTATTCTTCTCCTTCAAAGAACCTCTAATCACAGTTATTTTATGAGGAACGTAGCGGGTCCAAGAAAAGTATTGTGTCGATTCGTGTAAAAATCCGGTTGAGCATCACAAGAGTTGGTGAAGTAAAGAAAAAAAATCTTTGTTTCCTAGCTTATATGAAAATGTATGTTTCCAGTTAACATAATATTACAGAAGTAACTTACCGTTCCCAGAAAAAATGCTAAGTGATCTCATAGATGATTCCAGGAACACAAGGTTACTGTTCATTAGTGAATCAAAGAAAAATATTTTTCTCGATTATAGGCGAACCAAGAACGCTTTAATTAGAATTCATTAAATAGTTAAAACTATGAGTTTGATTAACATTTTAGGGAGTATCAGTGAAGTGGCATAATGAACTAATTACGAGGAAATAGTTTTTAGAGTTTAAAATTTCGATAGTTAGTAAATGGTTCTCGAACCAAATTAGGTCACTTTTGTTCAATTTTCTTTCAAAGAATTGACGTGGCTAAACTTCCGGGTTCTAATTTTTTAATAATATCTGTTTAATGCTGCTGTCATTTTTGCGAAGGATTCTTGGAAGATCCTTTTCGGCATATGATGCTTCGACTGCAAAATCTGTGCACGTTCGGTTTCACTCTCTCTTTGTGCTGTTCCTTGTTTCAAGAATATAGCTAGTATTGTTTTTATTCATTCGCCGTAGTCCATGCCATTATACATATACATACATTATCGAACTGCAGATTAGAGTGAACCTCCTAAGCACATCATATATTATAGTAATTTTTAACTCAACGCTGTAATGACCTTCAAAAAAGAATAAGTTGGTGTTTCAAAGTTTTTTTATGTAGTTTGCGAAAACCTGAATGATGGTAATTCTTATCTTTTTGATGAGGTTATTCACCTTCTGGTGTTATTTACATTACCCAAATACCACATAAAGAACGCTGGTTCATCTTAAATTGCTCACTGGAAAATCCTGGGCTTCCTGAGAAGAGGCTGTATCTCTGCAAGTTGCTCTTCAGAGGCATTCGCCTCCCTGCCCTTGCCATCATGAGCCTGGCTCCACTGCCGTCTCTACTGCTTCGCGTAGCTGCATCAGAGGTCATTGTATCCATACGTCTCCAGGTCAGGTTGCCTTCTCCTATCACCCAACAGAAGCTATTGCCTTCCAGCTTCCACCGTCAACGCATTAATCAAATTCACTGTTTCCGTTTACTTTCCCTATCTTCTGATGGGTATGGATATCACTTCCTTTCAGGAACTCTGGGTAGCGCCATTGAACTAAGTGCCTTCCAGTTAAGAATCAATGCTTTATCTGTAAAATGCTTTGACTTTGAGTGGCGTCTTGATATTCAGAATATGTCAATATGGAGACAGAAAGGACATATTTCTTAAAAGCGCCAAGAGGTTTAATCTTGAAAGGATTTTCGTGAAAAATGAAGGTAGAGTGAAAAGTTCACTGCCGGTGACTTTTATAAAACACTGAACCTTCAGTTCGGTCTGTTCTTCTCGAATGGACATTGACCGTTGGTTTAAGCATCAAGGAGAAATTGCTTTACGCCAAGTAACAGAAATTGAAAGTTGAAGGAGGTGCTTGAAAATTCCGAGGTCCAGACAGTGTACGAGAATTGCAACCAATGAAACTCAACGAAACTATTTAAGTGCCAACATTTTTTCGGAAACCCTCATTTATCTAAAGTTAAAATTTTTGACTTTTATAATAATAATAATAATAATAATAATAATAATAATAATAATAATAATGATAATAATAATAATAGTAGTTGTAGGTCCATAATATTATAGGATGTGAAAGTTTAGGGTGTTTAATGGACCTGTTACCATTATCATAATTTTAGACACTGAAAAGTGTCCAATAATAATAATAATAATAATAATAATAATAATAATAATAATAATAATAATAATAATAATAATATGTGGCGCCGTGGCAGAGTGGGTTAGGTCGTCAATGGACTGGTTAAGCAACACTGGGGCTGGTCAGTCGTTGGATGGGTGACCGCTCTCCTCGGCGTTGATTCTTTGGGAAAGGAGCTTTACCATAATTTCCTCAGTCTACTCAGCTGTAAATGAGTACCTATCCCTGATGGGGTAGGGTCCAGCTATGGGTTAAATAGCAAATCAATAATGATGTGCAGAAATGAAGGAATAAACGACACCGACGTAAATGGAACCTCTGGCAACAGAGGAGCTTCGTCCGGCAGCCAGGTATTCAACCCAATTGAAGGGGAAGACGGTCAGGTACTTGGAGGTCGTCATCCAGCAACTGACCACCACAACGACAGTAACCAACAGCCTGAGATTGGAGCTACAGAAGCAAACCAAAGGAAGAAATGGACAAGAGAAGAAAATAAGGAAATATGGAGATGCTACTTCAGAAGCAACCCGACGGAGAGAGGATATAGAAGAAGGTTGTCAACATCTGGAATGAGAGGAATAACACCCCCCAAACAGAGCAGAGGATGGCAGACCAAGTAAGGAACATAAAGAAAAAGAACTGGCTCTCCCCAACAGTAAGAGAAGAACTGGAAAGGGAGATGTCACACGACAACGAATTACAAGAAGACGAACTGAGAGACGATGCCACAGAAGACGACAGGGATGATGAGGTATCAAACAACGACACACGAAGAAACACCGACGAAGTAACAGAGAGGACGGTATGGGTAGAAAAGATTAGACATGGATGGAGCCAGATACAGAGGGAACAAAGATCCCCTCCATGAAAGCCTACAACACCAAGAAATTAAAGGAGAAAACAATTGAGGAAAATGAAATAATGGGCATAATGTACACCACCAGTATCACAGAAACAAATAACTTGGCATATGCAGGAGCAAGATTAGTAGCAGAACTGATGGGGATTCGAACACCAAGACCACCACACACCAATCCAACGGAAACCAAAACAGCAACCTCCTTGGAAAAGGTGCCTGGAAAAGCAAATCATGGTGATGAGATCTGACTTGAGTAAACTGAAAGAGATGCCAGAAAAAAGGCTAAGAAGCAAGAAAATAAGGGAGGAACTGAACGAGAAATACAAAGTACAAGAGAGGGGACTAAACAACACAATAGAAGACGTAAAACAGAGGCTTAAGGCCAAAGCACATAAGATCCAACGGTACAGCCAACTAAGAGGGAAAGACAACCACCAAGAAATTCCTGAAGCCAAACCAAGTAAAAGACTCTGGGAAAACATATGGAGCAATCCGGTATCACACAACAAACATGCAACATGGCTCCAGGAAGTCAAGGCTGAAGAAACAGGGAGAATAAAACAAAGATTCACTGACATCATGACAGACACAGTCAGACACCAACTAAAGAAAATGCCCATCTGGAAAGCCCCAGGTCCCGATGAAGTCCATGGATACTGGCTCAAAAACTTCAAGGCCCTACACCCAAGAATAGCAGAAAAACTCCAGCATTGTATCACAAATCATCATGCACCCAAATGGATGACCACAGGAAGAACATCCTTAGTCCAGAAAGACAAGAGTAAGGGAAATATAGCCAGTAACTACAGGCTTATCACCTGCCTACCAATAATGTGGAAGTTACTAACAGGTATCATCAGCGAAAGGCTATACAACTACCTAGAGGATACAAACACCATCCCCCACCAACAGAAAGGCTGCAGAAGGAAGTGTAGGGGCACAAAAGACCAGCTCCTGATAGACAAAATGGTAATGAAGAACAGTAAGAGAAGGAAAACCAACCTAAGCATGGCATGGATAGACTATAAGAAAGCCTTCGACATGGTACCACACACATGGCTAATAGAATGTCTGAAAATATATGGGGCAGAGGAAAACACCATCAGCTTCCTTAAAAATTCAATGCACAACTGGAATACAATACTTACAAGCTCTGGAATAAGACTAGCAGAGGTTAATATCAGGAGAGGGATCTTCCTGGGCGACTCACTGTCCCCACTACTCTTCGTAGTAGCCATGATTCCCATGACAAAAGTACTGCAGAAGATGGATGCTGAGTACCAATTCAAGAAAAGAGGGAACAGAATTAACCATCTGATGTTCATGGACGACATCAAGCAGTATGGTAAGAGCATCAAGGAAATAGATACCCTAATCCAGACTGTAAGGATTGTTTCTGGGGACATCAAGATGGAGTTTGCAATAGAAAAATGTGCCTTAATCAACATACAAAAGGGCAAAGTAACAAGGACTGAAGGGATAAAGCTACCAGATGGGAACAACATCAAACACATAGATGAGTCGGGATATAAATACCTGGGAATAATGGAAGCAGGAATAGTGGAATGGACGAAGGCAGAACTTCGCAGCATAGACCAAAAAACGAGGAAACATATGACAATACACAAAGCACTACACCCAAGAGCAAATACGGACAGACTATACATAACACAAAAGGAAGGAGAGAGAGGGCTACTAAGTATAGACGACTGCGTCAACATTGAGAACAGAGCACTGGGGCAATATATGAAGACCAGTGAAGACGAGCGGCTCAGGAGTGTATGGGAAGAAGGACTGATAAAAGTAGACGAAGACTCAGAAATATGCAGACAGGAGGAAGACAAGCAGAATAGAGGAATGGCATAACAAACCAATGCACGGACAATACATGAGACAGACTAAAGAACTAGCCAGCGATGACACGTGGCAATGGCTACTGAGGGGAGAGCTCAAGAAGGAAACTGAAGGAATGATAACAGCGGCACAAGATCAGGCCCTAAGAATCAGATATGTCCAATGAACGGTAGATGGAAATAACATCTCTCCCATATGTAGGAAGTGCAATACGAAAAATGAAACCATAAACCACATAGCAAGCGAATGTCCGGCACTTGCACAGAACCAGTACAAAAAGAGGCATGATTCAGTAGCAAAAGCCCTCCACTGGAGCCTGTGCAAGAAACACCAGCTACCTTGCAGTAATAAGTGGTACGAATACCAACCTGAAGGAGTGATAAAAAACGATCAGGCAAAGATCCTCTGGGACTATGGTATCAGAACAGATAGGGTGATACGTGCAAATAGACTAGACGTGACGTTGATTGAAAATATCAAGAAGAAAGTATCACTCATTGATGTAGCAATACCATGGGACACCAGAACTGAAGAGAAAGAAAAGGAAAAAATGGATAAGTATCAAGACTTGAAAATAGAAAATAAGAAGGATATGGGATATGCCAGTGGAAATTGTACCCATAATCATAGGAACACTAGGCACGATCCAAGATCCTGAAAAGGAATCTGGAAAAACTAGAGGCTGAAGTAGCTCCAGGACTCATGCAGAAGTGTGATCCTAGAAACGGTGCACATAGTAAGAAAACTGATGGACTCATAAGGAGGCAGGATGCAACCCTGAACCCCACACTATAAATACCACCCAGTCGAATTAGAGGACTGTGATAGAGCAAAAAAAAAAAAAAAATGATTTGTTATGTTTGCAATATTAAACAGTATCTCTCAGTCCGGGCTGCTATTTGAACAATTCATATCAGCAGCTTCAATTGTTTTCTTTCTCTCACAAACAATATCCAAACTTAATTTCCACAAAGAAAGTTAGTTAGTCACCAATACTCTCATAAATTTTCACCTTGGCTTATATAAACATTCCAGATCTCTATTCAAGCTCATAGACAATTCTTGCTATATCTTCCTCACACTTTGTACTATCTTAATTGTACCATTATCCATTATATTTGCCTCTAATACCTGTACGAATCAGCTATTTCCATTGACATTCAGTGCTCTTTATTCATCTTTTCCATTCACTTGCATGATCTTACTCTTCCACATATATGCTCATTCTTCTGTTGTAAAAGCTTTCAGACTTTTTCTTTTACTAGTTTCTGTACACTAGGCCCAGTCAACACTGAATCATGTGGAAAAAGCTTCCATTCTATGCTCGATTCACAATCAGCATCTTTATTTACTGCCCTTGCGCTGACTTTTCACATTACTACTTCAAAAGTATTGAATAGAGCATGTAAACTAAACCAGACGCTTTCCTGTGTACATCATATGGACAAATGATATTAAAAAAACTCACCCATTTCTCTTCCCCATCATCGGTTTTTCAGATTCATGTTTGCCACCTACCGACTTTCTCTCTCTCTTCCAATGTCTCACTTAACTTGTTTCCTCACAGCCACTTTTCTTCCTCTATCAATCCTTATGTCTTCTGTCGCCTTTTCTCAGTTGAAATCCTAATACACCTTTCATGGAACTGTGCTTGATGCCATCACCCAGTAATTCTTGTGGTCACCCCTTACCGAGGGGGGTGGAAGTCCATATTTTCTGTGACTATCCTTTTCATTGAACTGTACTTACAAAGTAATAAATAATTATTGTTTTTTTGTTAAGTCAAAGTATATAACATAACAAAAAATAAAGTAATACGCATGTTATTGTTAACATAATAAATGAATGAATCAATAAAACTGAAGAAATATTCTTGAATTTCAGTACAAACTTTCAACATTATAAGTAAAATTCTGTTAACTAAAGTCAGTACTTTGAATAACATCTAATCGGGTAAAAGGGCATAGGCCGCGTATGTACCCAACTTTTCTTCTTAATATAACTAAAATAGCATTTTAAAGTATTTCATCTAGCATATACTTATATATATGCAATGACATTTATAGAAGAAAAGGTCCAGTTTTGGGGCAAAAAACTAACCCCGCCCCCCCTTAAAAAACTTTGGGTACGGGCCTGCACCAATATCTTTCTGGAGCGAAATAATTATTCATCTGACCCATTCTTTCAGAATCTTTCTCTCAACAGACATATCTCATAAATCTTGATTAGTCATTCAGGCAGATTATCATTAGTGTACCTCAACATATCACGTGAAATGTTATCTACTCCATTCGCCAAAACATCCACCTTTTTCTCAAGCAAACGAACTTACGAACATTTCATCCGAGCACATGTTCAGTTATATTCATATCCCAAGGGCTTGGTTTAATGTTGATTTTCTCTGTTTTTGCGATATTAGTAGTGCAGGATTTTGGTCTTTATTTAAGCAATAAGAGTTGAGTTGAACGGCATAATAATCACGAGGACTGTGACTGAATCATTAGTTTAATACTGGAATGAATTAGACCCTGTAATTTGTGATCATAATTTCAATTGATTGGAACGTTGCTTTCAACCCTCAGCTCCAAACCTTTTATCCATTCATCTTCCTTTTTGTTCTGAACTGAAACTTATGATAGTAGAAGACTAGAGCAACGTAATTCTCTCCGGAGCGTATTTCCTCGTATCTCCTCCAACTCTGCAATAGATCATTGATGAATGAATTGAAAAATGAACAGTCTGGATAAGCTTGTTAGGAATTCATCATCGGACTTATTATATATATATATATAGATATATATATATATATATATATATAATATATATATATATATATATATATATATATATATATATATATGGTATATATATATATATATATATAGTCTGTGTAGTATTTGTATTTGCATGTTTGAGTCAATGTGTCACGCACACACAAAGTCTAATTTACCACCCACATGGAAGGAATCTGACTTTTAGTTAATTGTTATGAAGACCTCCCTCTCGAAACACAAGGTTGTATATGTACTAGTCCTCTCACGTTTCTTCGCCATTTCTCTTCAGGTTAACGCGGTCACCCACCAGAGAATCTGTAGTCAACATAAAGCAACCTTTTTCTCGATTGATAACATCTCTGCGTAGGTAAGACTGCTATACGCTCGGTAAACTTAGTTTTTTCTCTCCTATGAAATATTTATTCTTCGGTTCATTCTACTTGGTTCCGTTATTTGAAGTACAAGCTTTAAAAAAATTACTCTGCATATTATTTTTTAAAAATAAAATACATGGACTTAGGTTGCTGTTCATTACGATTATTATTCATTTTATTATTTGTCTCTTAAGTTTGTTATCTCCTTGGGTAGTGTATTTACTTTACTAAAATGAAAGGATAAATTTATATTTCTGTGCACTGTTTTTTCCAGAGATTCTTCTCATATTTTCCGAGCGGTATACGTTTTACCACCAACCACATCTTCCCTTTGGAAAGCCCCAAGTAATAATCATTGGTAGTGATCAGAATATACCGGCTCCTGGGAGCTCCTAAATCAGGCAATCAGTCTTCCTTGTTCGGCAAGGCACTCCAGGTGATTTGAATTCGTTATTTCTTTATTATTTTGAATTTCATTGTGCTTCTGGTCTTCTCTTTTGCCTTTTGGTAAAGCCCGTTGCTGCGTTTTGAGGGTAGAGATGCCTTTCTGTAGCCGTTGGCCCTCTCACATAATTTTTATCAAAAAGTTTAAACTTACTCTCTCTCTCTCTCTCTCTCTCTCTCTCTCTCTCTCTCGTATAAGTGTTCGTGTGTCATCACTTCATGTAGGTACTAATTCAAGTTTCTTCGTCAGTATGAACCATTTATTCATAAAAAGTTTTCGTTTGTGGAAATTTCTTATTCACTTAAGACGTATATCGCTTATGTTGATGACTTCAAAATGTTTTTATTAAGAATCGAGTTTCTACACGTCAAGATAGTCTTCTTGTATGTTGGAATAATATTGTTTCTCATGAAGCGTTTATTGATGAAGTTGTTTCAACCTGTAATTTTCGATGAGCGCTATTGTCTGATATAATTAACTGAAATATATTCCGTGAACTCTGACTCCTAAATACGCTTATTACCGTACGATATAAAAATCCGTTTAGAACATTTTGATAAAAGTTATTAATTCCGTACTTTTTATTAATGCATGCACTCACAAATGATTACTAATCCGTACTTTTTATTAATGCACGCACTCACAAATGATTACATAAACACTGAACTCGTCAAGGAACCAAAGATCATGCCTTGGGCAAAAACTTACCAAATAGCCAATCTCTGCTTCTCACCTCTGAAATGACATATTTTATGACCTAATTTTTAAAATGGTAAAAAGATCTTGTAATTACTGAAGCGTCATTGACAGGTAGATGGAAAGTCCACAATTTTTTGGATAACAAATATGATGTGTAGCATCATACAAATAAATGTTCGTTATAAATATATTTTATTAAATTGTTTCAACAACTTAACAGTTATAAAACATTTTGATGGAGGTTGAAGCTAGAATGCAGTTTGATATTTGTTAATTCATAGCTAACCAATAATTTACAGTTTTGATTAAAAGCATTTGACAATCACCCTTTCATCATAGAACATACATATCATTTTCTCTCGAAAAATAAGTAGCAATTAAAATCATCATAAGAGAGAGCAAGAGATTATTTCTTTAATAAAGTAAGTAAAACAACTAGAATGTAGTTTCTGCAATTAGTAAATTCATGGGAAATTCACATTTTCTTTCAATAATGTAGGGAGGTTTTGTCATAATTACCCAAATACTATGTCAGATGCTACTGTTATTTTTTTTATTATATATAAGCATTATATATACGTGCATATACACACTCATACATATATATATGTGTGGGTGTGTGCGCATGCATATATATATAGTATATATATATATATATATATATATATATATATATATATATATATATATATGTGTGTGTGTGTGTGTTAGTGTGTGTGTGTGTGTGTGTGTGTGAGTTTGCATGCATTTATACTTATATATATATATATATATATATATATATATATATATATATATATATATATATATATATATATATATATATATATGCACACACATATGCATGTGTGTGTGTGTGAGTATGCATGCATATATATATATATATATATATATATATATATATATATATATATATGTATATATATATATGTATATATATATGCATGCGTACACACCCACACATATATATGTATGAGTGTGTATGTGCGCGTATATATAATGCATACACGTACACACACACATGCTTATATATTCAATTAATATTTATGTTTTCCTTATGAGTTACGGATTCGCATCCCTGACTCAGAAGTGGTTTGTTGGCGAGTGGACCACTAAGTCGGGTGATACTGACAACTCCTGGCATAATTTACCTTTGCTCCGCTGAAGAGGCATTTCATTCTAAGCGTAATTGGCTCAAAGATATGTCAAGCATTTGTACTCTTACAGGCCACAGGAAATGATATTTCCATGCAGGGAGCAGTTACCATCACAGGCCGGAACACTCAGTAATTGATAGGGCAACATCGTTGTATTTTCTCTGTGATAAACTGTTCTGTGTTTCTTATCTACCTAAGTTTTATCATATAATTATCAAGATCAACATAGCTGCTCATTACAATTGATAGTGCAACACGTTGTATTTTCTATGTGATAAGCTGTTCTGTGTTTCTCATCCATCTAAAATTTTTTTAATCAAGATCAGCAATGCAGCTGACATGGACTTGAGGACTGTTCATATACCAGTTGTCGTCAGTTATGCTTGTAACACTATATTCTGTGGATTTAGTGCACGAAAGTTTCACGCTTGTGATAAAAATCGTTCCCAGTACATATTAAAGCTAATAGTTCAAATACATGACGAGAACTGATATGTTGGCGAATATGAACAGTCCAAGTAATAATATATTTTATAGTTTTTTATGCTTTTATCGAATATTTTCCTACATATACAAGTCATTTCAAAACCTTTTTCCAGGGTTTATAGAAATTATTAATCAACGGAACGGTCAATATGCATACACAGCCCCATATTTTTCATAAAAAGGCAGGAATACTGAAGTTTTACCTTTATTTCAACCCTAGAATATGTAATGATTTTTCCCATCAAACATGGATTTTTCTTTCTTTTTCACTAGAAAGTATTGGGTGACTGCAGGAAGGATTGTAGGTAAATGTAATAAATCTCTTAATATCCCGTGAAGTCCCTTTATTTCCCTTGAAGTCCCTATATTTCTCTTGAAGTCTCTTCATTTCCCGTGAAGTCCCTTTATTTCCCTTGAAGTCTGTTCTTTTTCCTTGAGGTCCTTTTATTTCCACTGAAGTCTCTTCATTTCCCTTGGAGTCCCTTTATTTCCCTTGAAGTCTGTTCATTTCTCTTGAGGTCCTTTTATTTCCATTAAAGTCTCTTCATTTCCCATGAAGTCCCTTTATTTCCCTTCATGTCTCTTCAATTTCCCTGAGGTTTTCAACTCCCATAAAATTATTTTCCTTGGAATCTTTCATCTGACTTTCATGAAGGCTCTTTATTGCCTGTCGGTTAATGAATTGTTTGGATGGCGATAAACGGTGAGATGCCGTTTGTCAGTGCTTTTCTAGTCATTTACGATCTTTAGTTTATTTCGAAGTATACAAGAAAATATTCAGGCGATTTTTATTAGAACTAAGTAGGTGAAACTTTCCTCGGCCTGAGAGAGTAATAGAAAAGTTAATTGGGCACGGCTCGATTACTTCGTCTATGAATACAAAAGAGGAACCACTCTCTCTCTCTCTCTCTCTCTCTCTCTCTCTCTCTCCTCTCTCTCTCTCTCTCTCTCTCTCTGGAGACCAGCTTGGACGAATTAGGCGAGCTTTTAGAGTGAAAGGAAGAAAACTTTATTCCAACTGCATTATGCC
Source organism: Macrobrachium nipponense (assembly GCF_015104395.2). Taxonomy (NCBI): domain Eukaryota; kingdom Metazoa; phylum Arthropoda; class Malacostraca; order Decapoda; family Palaemonidae; genus Macrobrachium; species Macrobrachium nipponense. The sequence continues at coordinate 65,202,250 of NC_087202.1, read as the reverse complement.
ATTGTTCCGTCAGAGTGGACGTACTTAAAGGAGCTTAGATACTTTGCAGCCGTGGGAAGCCAGTTTCCTAAGGTTAATCGACTGATTATCAGTATTTTTAGTCATTTACGTGCTCAGCAGGCGTCGATGTTAATCGGAATAATTTGCGTTTTATACCTGTTGAAAGATGCGGTATGGAAATTAGCATCCTTTTGCCGCAGTGGAAACTGAGCTTGTTATTGTTCCTCAGACTGCAGCGGTCGTTTACAGATTTTGCTTTCGCTGTTGACAGAGAGAGAGAGAGAGAGAAGGGAGAGGAGAGAGATAGAGAGAGAGAGAGAGAGACAGAGACAGAGACAGAGAGAGACAGAGAGAGAGAGAAAATTTCTTCGATGTCGGGAACTATATTAATTTTCCTTTCTAGTGGCGTTTTAGTAAAGATTTTATGTTACAAGAAAGTGCAGGCAAACGTAATTTGTTAAATTGTTATTGTCATATTGTGAAACCCTTCATATGAAGTGCTTTTTATTCGTGTAAACTGCTGCCAGAATTTCAATTACTATTCGTAAAATTCTGAAATGATTTCATACACAATATTCTATGACAAAATAGCCCTTTTGTTTTATATTTACCTTATTCTATTTAATACAGTTTTTATATATACTTTGTCATCATTCTAAATATATGATTGGATTTTTAATATAACTCAGAGAATAAAGACCTTATTCCAACATAACTGTGTCACTGTTAATCATGAATACGATTCGTAGCAAAAAAATTCCCAGAGGGTCTTAGAATTATCTTCAATTTTCTCCTTTGACCAGTATTTTTAATCACTGTCATGAAAAATTCATTGCTTCCGGTTGCAACACCGATGACCGACGCTAAGAGGTCGACTATCTTTTGTGACAAAGCTTTATCTATACCTATATTAGTTCGTTTCTGAATTTCTGTATATTTTTCATGATGGCTAGTCTCGAGCTCGCGATTTTTTCATAATACGCATTATTGAATTCTATGTATGATACGGGATAACCCCTCTATGTGGGAACCACACCAGATCTTGATCCCGTAAACGTTACCTTTAAAAGATAGTTGAATATATATTTTTTTATTTTGAAACTATTAGCAACTCTACAATGATGGATTTATTTCTTTCCTCTTATTAGGTTGATTTCAGCCTGTCACTGCGCCAATTATTATCGTATATAGTGTCTGCAGTGAAGCTCATAACGTGTTTTGCTTTTAAATCACAATACCAGTTCTGGGATCTTCCTGAGAATTTCACGAAAAGGGGCCATAATCTAACTGATGACATCTTTTTTCATTTCCCCGATTGGATTCTCCCTGCATTAAAGTCTTCAAGAGAGAGAGGAGAGAGAGAGTATAGAGAGAGAAGAGAGAGAGAGACCTTTACTGATTATACTCTATGCCTTTGGAAGATATCAGATATCCGTAATGAAACAAATATAATATCTGATCAGGGGTTGGCAGCGGACTTCCGTATGCGTTATGCTGTTTCCCTTCTCCACTCTCGTCCTGTTTTTCTCTATCTTATGTTTGTTGACTCTAAGAGCAGAATAACGTTGATGAAACGTAGGATGTCGTCTCATAAATTCTAACTTTCACTGTTGAAGAAGTTTGTAATTTCCTTGTACATTAACTTATGCCATACTACTTTGGATATTTTCTGCTTCGTTCATGGCTTGAATTTACGAACGCAAAGAAGTATATAATTAGCTAAATGAATCCCCATGTTTATTAATTTATGATATATAAATTTGTGATACTTGGTATAAATTCAAGGAAATTTAAAACGAAAAAGTTTACTCGTCAGTAAATTTTGACCAACTATGTCCGCATTTTACATTTGATCACCCAGGAACGTTCAATTTAATTTTATGCATTTTCTATCTATCTGTTTATTGATATTATATATATATATATATATATATATATATATATATATATATATATATATATATATAATGTAATATATATATATATAATGTATATATATATATATATATATATATATATATATATATATATATATATATATATATATATATAAATGCACACATACTAGTAGCTGTACCCGTCCTTCGGACATGTTATCGAAACCATATTCACTCTAAATTACCTGGACTTACATCTTTCCCCTGGTAATGCTACTGTGTGACTGACCAGCTCAGTCAGGCACTGCCGACCGACGGCAGGCGCATACATGTTGCGAAAGGTTGCTTGGGAAAGTTTTTCATCATGAGACCCCCGTTAACCAGCCCTTGATAAAGTTTTAGCCTATAGTTAAACTCTGATATTGATGTTAAATGCATTTGTTGTCATTTATGTTAATTCAAGATACCAAATTTGAATTCAGTGGGCCCATCTTTGACCCTTTGGGCTCTAATTCCCAAAGGGGGTCTCTGCACCCTCTGCTATCAAGGTCGGGTGGGTAGGCTACGACCCCCTACTCCCCTAGTCGTTAGTCGAAGGGGAATAGTCCTCCTGCCCTAATATTTTGGGGAAACTCTTGGGGCTCAATTCCCAGGGGTGGTTGCCCGCCCTTACTCCTGAGGGTGCCTTATGGCCCCCATATTGTGGGGAGCCTGTTGTACCATAGAAACACTTCTACATAGATGTCAACTCTGAAAGTTGTAACAAATGAAGGGGTTTGAAAAAGAAGGGTTATGACCCACTTAGAAACAGCCCGCGAATTTCGGATCTTGACTAAAACCTTCCTTGGGTATAAATTTGGGAGCCCTAGCTTTAAAAGTCTGGGCATGCATAGCGGACAAACAAATAAACTGAGAGACAAAACAGATAGAAATTGCCTTATATACATACTAACTACTACAAAAATACTACATACATACATACATACATACATTATAAGAGATATATATATATATATATGATATAATATATAATATATATATATACATATATATATATATATATATAGATATATATATATATATATATATATATATATATATATATATATATATATATATAGGCAGACAGATAGATAACTGAACGTGCTTGGGCGATCCTTTTAAATGTGAAATGCGTACATGAGCAAGCAAAAAGGAAAGGTCCGAGAGGACTTACGTATGTTCATTGATTTCTCAGTCAGCATTCACAGTTGCATCCGCATGCTGAAGTACACCAGTCCGCTCTCTCTCTCTCTCTCTCTCTCTCTCTCTCTCTCTCTCTCTCTCTCCGATCATATTCGAATTGCTTTCCCAGCCGCAAAAATAAAAATCACTTGATATCCCGTTTTATGCAGATTGCATTCTTGCGCACGGAACTTTTCTCTCCTCCTGCTCTTTCTTGCGTTATTTCAAAGGAACGAAAAAAACCTCCCTTTTCTCACATGCACTTCCACTTCGAAGGAACAGATTTGAAGCGACAGTGGAGATGAAGGCGTCTTGCAATCTCGGGAAATAATTCCGATCTATGGCAAGGAGAGCACCTTTGCTATAAAGCCCCCCATTACAGATATGTCTATCATCTCAAAAAGAGTTTGGAAGTCGTGAACTATGAGTAATGCTTTAAGTCTCTCGTCTTGTACGACTTACGGACTCTTTAGTCGTCTGCTGTATTTTTCTTAGCACCGTATCAGTAACTCATCTTCAGTTTTTAAAATGAACACAACATCTTATGGATTATTTGCTTCATGTAGAGTATTCCATCGTAGTATTTTGATAAAAATAATTTTGATGAAAATACTTTTGATGAAAATAACTTTGATTAAAAATATTTTGATAAAAATAAAAGATTCGGTTTTTTGTTAAAGAGGGGAGTGCGGTTCCTCTTTTCACAACCTACCTAGACACTAGACAGAGACTTTAATGAGGGAAAAATCTCACAGGATCTAGCAATTAGATTAAGATCGGGTTCTCAAGCTTTATAGATTGCAGAAAAAATGTGCCATAAACAAATGGATGAATTCGCCCTCTTACATTCCCGACCGTCTAGTTGAAGTGTTGAGAAAAAACAATAAAATCAACAGGTTTTTGTAAAAGCCATCAGCGTCGTCACAAAAAAACATCACACTTTGGTAGATGGCGTTGAAAATGAAAGCGTTTTTCATTATGAAATGTTTGCAAAATGAGGCGCTTATTTTTCACTTTAAAAGTTGAAAATCTGACGCGGGTTATTCCCGGAAAGAATTTGAATACTTGCCGTGAATTTTAAAAACTTTGCGTCGTATCGGAAAAAAATTCTGAATATGAAATGATGGACTGCCTGCTTATTGCACATCGCTGCCCTTTGTCCCTTTTCTGTATTTGCATCACAAACACACACCCATACACACACATTACTAATATGATATTAGAGAGTTGCTAGCCCGAGACATTAATTATTAGGCTTATGTGTCCAACTACGAAAGCGTCCTTTGAAATATGGAGTTTTGTTGTATATGCATAGATAACAACTACACATGTCGTGTGTTCCTCTAATTTTGTGTTGATGGAATTTAATTTAATTTGAGTTTGATCCTAAAATTTTGGTTTATTAGTTTTGACCATTTTCTCTGGTTTTATCAGTAGAATTGTTTTGTTGTTTTGATGTGACATATTATGTTTTTGTATATTATATATATATATATTTTTGGTAATTTTGAACCTGCAAGGTTTTTAAAGAACAATGTTATGTATTTTTCTATTCTTTTGATTATTTGACGTTTTCCGTTTTTCTTTTCTTCTATAAACTTTTTAGGACTGATTTTTGCAATCTGTGAATACTTCCAAATTTTACGGCAATGTGACTACAATACCACGTGTTTAATTTTTGTTTCTTGCTTGAGGTCATGAAGGATTACACATATATTTGTTTTATATCCCAACCAACAATATTTAAATGTAATACTGGTAAGATAGCATTTCACTCAGGGTTTTTTTTTTCAGTAAGACGAAAATAATGTGAAGACGTGAATAAGTAAAACGTGTATCTTCGAATCTTTCCCTGTTATTCAGTTTAAGAATGAAACCTGAATTCTTTTGATACTACAAATAGGCCTGCCTCACTTTTTACCCAGTATAAGCACATACTAGACCTGTACTCTCTCCTCCTCAATCTCGTATCTGATAATGATAACGGATCTATGGCTTGAGACGATAAATGGCGATTTTGTATGTTTGTGAAGGTGCTTAACGATCCAGTCTTATTCGAAGTCCACTATGGATGGCATGGTGGCCACGTTGGTGGTATGGGAAGATCTTTTTGCTCCGCACAGAATTACTCCATTCCTTCTTAGTTAGACATCTTCTGTTTTCGACGAACGGAATCTAAAATTTTTCGATAAGATATTAAATGCGCAAGATGGATACTATCAGTGATGCTCAGGAAGTTATTTAGTACAAAATGGAAAATAACCTAAATTATGTGGGGAGAATGCAACATAATGCTAATTCATCCTGGAGAAATTAAATCCTATGTTCGATACAGAATTAGAAATTATGTGGAAACAAAAGACTTTCTTAAGAAATAAATTTGTCAGAATTCAAATGTGACGTCGCGTTTAGTAAGTGCTCAAAATTCCATGTCGAATGGCAAAGGTTAGACCTGCAGTTAAAGAGTTTCTGGTAACACACGAGGTTGCTTGTTACCTGGTACGTACACCAAGTGACGACATCTCTCAAGCGTCTTGTTCTGTCTCCCCACCTCCCAGTATCCCATACCTCCCACCCTCCCGTCCCTTCTCTCTGAATTCAAGACCGAGAACAAAGAATGAGCACACAGTCTTGAAAGCATCCATGTTAGTTTCGTGTCTGCCTGATAATGAATGTATCAACTTGCATCGTTTCCTTTCTTCTGCAGTTTTTCATGTATCGCTGTATTTCATTATTATGTTGATCATTGCTGCCTTTAATTTTTTTCTACTCTGATCCTGTTTAGTTACAAATTAAAAGGAATTACCGATAAAATTTTAAATGATTGTCACAATCGCTTTGTTCTCATAATTCAGGCTTATGAAGGTAAAGACTCTTCATTTGTATTCTTTATCCAGGAAAAATGCAAGTTTTATGAAATAATTGTTATTTTGTATAGATGTAATTTTGAACGTTAGAACAAATCATAATATTGGTTTTAGTAGGCTTAGAATACTGAGAAAAGATAATAAAAAGAAATATTATATACCGTACAAGTTCAAATGAATGTGAATATTGAGACAAAGGATTGGAAATGTGACATGCGGAAGGTTGGAGAATGGAATGAGCTATAGTAGATTCACATCAACCGTGCATTTGGTGTCTAGGCCAGTCCCTTACGACGCTCCTGATTGGCTGTTGATAAGCCAATTACAGGCTGCAAACTCTCAACCTTTCTCGAGAGTTCACATAGGAAGGATGTATGTTCCACCTCTCCTGAGGGATACTTTTGAAAGACGTACCCCTCACGAGAGAGGGAATATTGATCCTACTCATGTGTCTCGAGAGAGACTGAGCGTTTCAAGCCCTGTGATTGGCTTATCATCAGCCAATCAGGAGCGTCGTAAGGGACTGGCTTAGACATCACGGGCACGGTTGATGTGAATCTACTATAGCTGTTTTGATAATTACCGGCCCCTCGTACCTGAAAATGAATTCTGAATCGTGAAACGTTTCAGAGTAATCTGGACAAATCGTCTTGATATTTGATAGAAAATGTTCATGAAAGGAACGCTTCCTTGGGGGATCGTTTGCTTGGAAATTGCATGCCAGCAAATAATGTTGGGAAAAATAAGAAAAGGGAGGAAATCGGATTATGCACAGTAATAACTAAAAAAATCAAATATTTCCATTAAATGTTTACATGCTGAATGTACTTGAGTAGGTTTCATTCGTTAAATGTTAAAGACAGTTCATAAACGTACAAGTGGACGTAGCTGAAGTTCTCCCTTTCCTTGGATATGGCCCTCTTTCCCCGTGACCGAAAAACTCCAGCGACTTATTTAACTAGGACACAAACCTGAAGAAAAAGGCTTTAAAAAAAGACATTGGCCAACCTTTGAAGTTTATGTGAACTTCCATATTAAAAAAATCATTGCTTTCAGATTCAATATCATTGATTAAAACCTATTTTTCTATGCATGGCGAAAGTAAGCTTTTTTTATATCCTTTTTTCTAATAGTTTTATGAAAGGTTTGTAGAAAGGAGAGAAAAATATATTAGGTCCGGTTATAACATTTACATTTTACTCTCTCTCTCTCTCATCTCTCTCTCTCTCCCTCTCTCGTCCGGATTAAAGGGAATAGCAGATGTGTAAAAAAAATCTTTGCTGCTGAAGCCGGAGAGTTGAACAAATTTCTCATTTTGACATTTTAATTTAGCCAGAACCCTAGTATTTGGGTGATACCGGAAAACAGGGGACAGGTGAACTAATCAGAATGGAGTTTTTTTTAGGGATGACAGAATCTGTATTATAAAACAGTATGTAAGAGATAATATTGCTGATATACGACAGTGGCTCAAGTTTTCCTATTGCATGTACTGTCGGCCAAACAACTGGTGGCAGAGTTTCATAATTTTTTGTTCACCTGCCTGACGCACGATTCATGTCTTATTTATCTATTTTTCTTTTAGAAGATGGAAGAAATCTTATGTAATGACGTTAAAAAACAATCACTGATATCTTTAGAACATCATGTTATGTTATTGTGTAAAACTATTTTCCATATAGCAAAATTGAGGTGAACGAAACGAAGTGATAAAAAACGTCATATCACAACCACTGATATACATTACCAAATAGATAGGAGACGCCTATCACTAGTAGTATCGCATAAACATAGTCCATAAATTATAATTTCAATGTTAAGTTGAAGGTAGTTTAACGATTCCATTTTTTTATTTTACAGAAAACATTGGAAACTCACAAATGCTATCAAATTTAAAAAAAAAGAAAAAAATGACAATCTAACAGGGGGAACCAATGCGACCTCACTATTGCTTTTGATGTTAAGTGCACGGGAATCTAATGTCAATATGTCATTTCTCGGTCTTAGAAACATCCCCCGCTGAGCGAGAGCCAATTATTGCACTGCATTCAGTGCAAGTTCCTGTTTGAGAGATATCAAGAAAGATTACTATACCGGAGAGAATCATGTATATGAATCAAACTGTTTAGAGAACGGCAAAATTTAGACCATGGGCCTAGAGGTGGAACTCCTCGTAGCACCACGAGAGAGCAAGACAATACAGTAGTGTAAATGTTGCTGAACAACATTCATTTGTAAATTTTGAATTCTAGCGCCTCGTCACGATATTGCTGAACCAGGAATCATGACTAGCTCTACGCCTATGACTGGTGTCTGATGAATACTTTAGATGGAGAGGAAGAGATTTTAAAAATACACTTGAAGTCTTTGATAGGTGTCTAATGAATAACCACTTACTTTTGATGGATGAGATATTCAGTTAGGCTTACTCTTTTCGTTTTGTTTTTTATCGGTGGCCAGTGGATACCACTGATAGGGAGGGAAACAGATTCAATGATGCATGCTTTTTTTTTTTTCTTCAAAACCTTAAGAATACATTTTATTGGGAGATACTTTATTAACATCGGCCTATTCCCTCCATCACTCTTATACGCCACCTCCACTCTCTTTTACATCTCAGGCGATTCGATCCGACTTCTCGCTTCGAGCACCATAGCGTGAGAGCATTACTAATGATAACCGTTATTTTAATTCCCCGCACCTACAACGGAAGCCTTAAAATTCATGTTTATAAAATATTTTCTGTTCAAAGTTACTTAAGCAACCCCTGATTAAAGCAGTAGTTTTTTCTTGAAAAAAAAAAAAAAAAAAAACATAGGAAACAGACTTAAACGAGCCATACATGTGAAACTAATTTTAATTAATTTCTATTTAGAAGAAATGAATAGCTACAGAAAGATCAACCCAAGAAAGCTTTAATGAAAGTAAGCATCTCTTAATGTATTCGTCAGTTATGACTCCCACAGCTTTCCAACGTGTCCAGATGAAAAAGGATGATATGCAAGGAGTAATATTCGTTTGATTTTTTTATGATTGTGCTTTTTGACTTTGAATAGCTAGGTCTGAGTAAATTATATTAAAACGATCAAGAAAAGGATAAGATAAAAGAAGAACATGGCCAATAAAACAAGAATAACTGGAATAATCAAAAGCAGATTTATATAGATATTGTCGATTTAAATATTCTTTCACATTGCGTATCCGAGAGAGTACTACTGAACATAGACCTAGGCTAATCATGTGTGAAAATCAGAAGTCAAATTTAGGCCCACTAAATGTGTCATGGAAATTATTTTATTGATCAAAGGACAAAATTAGTTTAATTAAACATCGTTTTCAAAGAATGTTAACGCCTAAACGTATTATTTATCGGCTGCAGGACTCCTGCAGCAGGAGACGAAATGACAACACCCCATTGTAGTACCATACGTTGGGTCAAGACTAGAGCGGCAGCAAAGCCAATTTCAAAATGCTCATGCTGTCACGAAGCTGGAGTTGAGAATAAAATTAGAATTCGTGGATCCATCGGTATATATTTTCCTTTCTTTTGCAAAATAATTATTTTTAATTGCGTTGAATAAGTCTACTTAATTCTAATGTAATTTATTTCATGTATAGCACCTTTGAAAGGAAATATTATTTATTGTTAAGTAAATAATCTGGCACCTGCATATGGCAATTTTTCCCTAACGAACAATGAATTAAGAAACTACGCCAATTCTTCGTTGGCCGACAGTACATGTAGCAAAATAAGCGGTTGTAAGAGATTAAAGAATGGTGTGGTACGCAAGGAGTATGTTAGAGCCAGCGGGCTTTCTGACGAAGCTTTTTTTTTTTTTTTATTGTGGACGTCTGAAGCAGATGTTTTGAAGTGAATACGTAAAGGAAGTGGGATTACTGACGAGTGTGTTTGCCTACAAAAATCAAACAAACAAGCAAAAAAACAAACAAACATACAACCCAACAAACAAACACAAATGTAGTCCATGTAACTGAATTGGTCTTTAATTTTGTCTTTTGCCTCAAGCACTTTCAGTTTTTGAGGATATGTTTATGTAGAAAGATAATTAAGAAATTTGTGGGAATACTAGTTTATGAGTGAAATCCTTTGCATTTTACGGCACTGGTTTGGTTCTTACGTCATTCCGGCTAACTAAAAACCTCACGTTTTTGGTCAAATGTCAAGTCACCGAAATCTCATTTAGGTCTATTTCATTCCATCCTGTTTTTTCCTTTCTTTTGGACGTGGCTTTGACAATTAAAATCTGTATTCGATTTCAAATGGGCTCAGTCGCTCATCTTATGGTTTTTGTCGCTGACAAAGATGAATATATATAGATATATGTATATATAATTTACGGATTGTGCTTTGCTCCTTTCGTTCATATATTTAAAATTGGGGCGCATGCATACATACATGTTACCTTGTGTGTATCCAAGACTTGGCTTCACTTCTAGTTTCAGTATTTTATCTGTTATCATGCGCTTTTCCATTTAGGAACACATACACAGAATAGCAGGGATCGTCATACTAAGTCCCACATTATTCCGTTAATTCATTATTTATTACATTTTTATTACACGCTAAGTTAATGAAGTTGATAGTCATTGTCCAGCTTAAAATATTAAATTTTACTCTCCAGAGAAGAGGTGAATTGGTTCAGTGATCCGATATACAAGATACTGAAAGTTTTGCGTTACATTTTTTACCTCCAAGATACTAAATGCATAAGGCAAGAGAAAGAGCAATCGGTACACCTAAGATAATACATGTAATTTTGGGCGTAATTCTGACGCAAAGTGCAGGAGTCTTTTTCTCTCTCCTTCAACTTACAGTTGGTAGCGATCCCCAACCAATCTGGAACTAAAGTGAAAAACGTTATCTCAAATTCTTTCATGATAACCTCCAATTTGTTTAATTTTGTAATTTAGTTTTCTGTAAAACAAAGCTATTGAGATGGCTTTCACCGTCCGTCCGTGCTTTTTTCTTTTCTTAATAAGTCTATTCATAATCAAACAAATAAAAAGTGCGCCTAAGTTTCTTCGGCGCAATCGAGTTTTTTTCTGTTTAGGTTATAATTCTGTATGAAACTCTCACCAACGGCCGTGCTGGCCTGTGTTGTTGAGTTGACAAACACAAGATCGTGGCCGACTTTTAACCTTAAATCAAATAAAACTACCGAGTCTAGAGGGCTGCAATTGGAATGCTGATCATCAACCCTCCAGTCATGAAACATACCAAATTGCAGCCCTCTAGCCTCAATAGTTTTTATTTTATTTCAGATTAAAGTTAGTGAGAGTTTCATACTGAATTATACCCTGAACAGAAACTCGATTGCGCCGAAGAAAACTTATGGGCACCTTTTTATTTGTTTGATTATGAATATACTTATAAAGCCAACAATATGCTAATGATAGATTCAATATGACTTGTATATTTACAGTAGATAGCTTTGCATAATGCCTAGCCTTACCGCGCGTATTCTGCCCTGTGTTGTTTCTTAGACTGGCAATGATTGTATCTCGTATATTAGTCCTTCCATCACGTGCGAAGGAGAGAAGGCGGTAAGGACAGCCATGGGATATACAATCGAGTTTCCTCTTTATATGTAAGCTGTATATCATTTTTTTTTCAATTGTAAACATACGTAAGCATTCTGCGTTTGTAGGTATAACGTATTCAAGACACACCCCACCCACCCCACCACCCCTTTTTTTTTTTTACTTTATATGGCATATTTGAACTGAAATTGGAAAAGTAATGGACAGTATTTTGATTTTATTTTTCGAGTTTATTGCATCTCTTTGTGTCAGAGAGGTTTTAATTACACACTGATGTATGGGAACCAATACCTTATTAAACTTGAGTGTGTTAACAGTATCTTGAAGAGGAGGTTGAGTAACATATATCTAACTTTCACTGGATTGATCTTAACAGGAAGAGGTTGCTTTACACGGATCCTTATCTGTACTGATTTGTATCACCTGAAAGAGTAGTTTATTCCTTTGTTTCCTCACATTTAGTTAATATGTATCACTTTGAAGAGGAAGCTCAGTCCACATCTTTTTCCTCACATTCAATGAACTTACATCACCTGGAACAGGTTTCATTCCAGAACAATGTATCTTGGCAGCCTGAAAATTTTCATAGAGAACGTTAGCAGCCTTCTCCTACTACATTTTCAAGCCCTCTTCCCCTCGTGTCTTGCCAAAAAAAGTAGTACTATAAACATTGTTACGAGGAATTTTATGAAATTTAAAGTCCCATATTTTAAGATCAGACATCTTGAAGTTCAGTGTCAAAGTTCGCAATATCCAAACACCTGTCTGTATTGCTGACCCATTCACGCTATGAATAGGTAGGGAGTTTACGGAGTTTGTCGTAAAGATTCCTGATAACTAGTATTTACCATTAATCAACTAAACATATCAATTTTCGTAAAATTAAAAGTAATCATGTTTATATGAACCGAATATTTTTCAACGTAAGTTTCTTAGTACAACATTTACGGGACCACAGGCCCATATATAAGAATGAAAGTTTGGGACGGTACTTAAACACCCGTCGGGACTTACCGTCGCTCAGCCCAGGATTAGCCTCTCAAGAGTGGCCGGGAATTTCTGTCTTGTCCCTCTTTTAATTGCTGTCCTATTGACATCTAATACTCTCATGATATTAATCATAATAGTTCATTTCTAGTTATTGTGGACAACTTACAGTTGACCAAAGCAAGAGGAAACTGTAATTGATATATATATATATATATATATATATATATATATATATATATATATATATATATTATAATATATATATATATATATATATATAAAGACTGGTGGATCTTTTTAA
>NC_087202.1:65164429-65184429 GCF_015104395.2 Macrobrachium nipponense | reverse complement strand
ATTGCAGAGAAGGTAGCTAAGGATTTCTCTGAAAAGGTAATTAATAATCTCTCTAAGGGTTCCCTTTAACATTCATGCACAGGAACGTAATGATTTTAAAATGATCAAATTGACAATTATAGCATTCTGTGGAAGAATTTGTTGAGAATTCTTTTATTGGTTTCACCACAAACAACTCCAGTGGCGACTACCATGGGGCGATGAATGGTTAATTATTCCTCGGATGTCTGACATCTCTACTTTTACCATCGCTTCCTGGGCCATCGGTCCTGGTAATAGACAATACTCCATACCATACCATACTAACAGAGGATAGGCATTACCCCATGTCTGCAATATCTTATAATCACAACTGGTCCACTACCCCCTTTCGCATGGTAATAAATAAAAACTACATGACATATAAAAACATAAAAATGCCCATATGAAAGATGCTGAATAGGAAATGGTTATTGTTGCCGTAATTTAAAACGTAAAAAGCCATAGCGTACTACACCTCCATTCATAAGTTTGAGGTAGAGAGAAACGAGTGGGCGGGGCTCCTTTCCCAACTCTTTAGCTTAGCCAAGGACAGGTGTCCGGACGTATACAACGAATGTTAAGGAAATTTAAAAATCTCAAGAGTAAATTGCCTTAATCAATAAATTCTGGTACTTCATTATATTGTCCATCATTAGCGGAGGGTCTAAAACATGCTGTGCCAAAATATAAAAAAGATACAGCTGATATATAAAAATATATTCAAGAAAACCTATACGACAACGAGCTTGAAATGGTTAGTTGTTTCTGAGGAGAATGAGATAGAGGCGAGTTAGTTTATGTAAAGAAAATGGGAAATTTAAGCCTGTGCTTGAATTTATTATTTTAAAGGCATTGGAGGTCAATTTCACAAAGCCATGAATTCTCTTTGGATATAGAAAGTGGTATGAGTGAGTCACGTTCTTATCCTTCTGTCATTGTTGATCAAGTATTATGAATTTCTTTCATTGGCTTATTATGTAAGCTCACCCTGCAAAGGTCATATTTATTCGCAGCGCTTAACGTCTCTCTCTCTCTCTCTCTCTCTCTCTCTCTCTCTCTCTCTCTCTCTCTCAATTTTTATTTTGCGATCGTATTCCATTTATTTACCCAGCCGTCTGACATAAAGTACAATTTATTTTCACATTTGCTAACTTTTTTACTTTAAGTGTAACTAACTCCCATACCATATCTAGGTTATACTCATTTTGCCAAGTAGTTTTTATATGTAGCCTACCTACATACAGCTTAAGTCGCTAATGAAAATAGGAGTAAAAAGTGGCCTGAGAGAGAGAGAGAGAGAGAGAGAGAGAGAGAGAGAGAGAGAGAGTGCGCGCAATTCACAAATTTAATTTAAATAATGCTTTTCGAATAAGCGCCAGGACAGATTTCTTGTACGTTTCGGACACAGTAATCTCGATTACTAGCAACAGGAGTCCTCTGCAATCATAACCCCGAGAGTAAACCCGCCAAATTTGAATCCAGTCTTCGAGGTCTCCTGGAAATTCTCCTCCCACCCATCCAAGTTCTCGGAGTTTTAATTATTGATTGGGCTCCCTGTAATCATCTTCTACCCAGTTTCCCTTTATTCTTACTGAAGCGTTTCTTACTTCCCTCCCCAGAGTGTATTCCCTGGTGTGCCACTCTCCCACGAAGAGTCCCAAATGCCCACTTTCCAGAAGCTATCGCAGGCCAAGAATCCTGCGAGTCACTCTCCTTGAGTACTAACGTACCTAGGAACGGCTGAAGAACACTGAACAGGGCTCGCAGAGCCGTTGGGAGGACGAGTGATAGATAACCTCCACAACTGGGGCTGTATTCTCTTACCCAATTGCCCCTGTGGCCATAAAGTCCAAACCATAAACCACATCCGGACCAGCTGTGGATTGGGTCCAACATGCACTGAAGAAGAGCTTTACGATGCTAATGAAGCTGCCCAAAGATGGTTTATGTTCTGGCACGACAAGATATGAATGAATGAATGAACTTTCCTCTCTAGAGTTTGCATTTATATGTTCTGGGGTTTTCTGCCTTTCCTTTTTGGTACTCAGACATTGCCTTTGATGCCTTCCCTTCATCCTTTCATGTTCTTCCAGCCATCCCTTCCGAGAGTCCTTTTATTCTCTCCCTATGCCTGCGTTTACCCAGTTGCGATTCGCTAGGGATAGGCAGGAGGAGCCTCACTCTCAAGGGGCATGAGGCTTAGGCGTTCACTCAGCGGTTTCCAGCAGGTGCTTGTTAGTGTCCAATATTATCAAGCTATATGGTAGCACGGTATTGTGTAATCTCTCGGATTTGTTACTTTTACGAGATACTCGATCAGTATTGTCAGTGATATTTATGATTTTTTAAATACTTCTACACATAATTACTGTGTACAATATTTTGTTCTTGAATACAGTAGGCTACAGATCCAATATTCCAGCTTCCTCTTCAATAGTATCCATTACTTTCCACTTTAGCTGTCCTTGCTTCCCTCTCCCCTGCTCCTCTTACGTAATGATATTTTATTCCATATACCACGATCATATATTTCATATATAAATAGTATTCCTTCACCCACATGGTTTCCCAAAGCTTGCTCCCCTTCTCCCTTTATTGGTGGATCTTATGACTGAATGGTTTGCATATGCATTTTGCAGGTGCATCAAAATATAAAGAACAGCCATCGTCGTGAATTTCCTCGCTCAGCGGATAAAGTAATAAGCTTAACATAAAGAGTATCTGTCTTTATGTTTCTTTTTTCTAGGTGGATAAACCTTCTCTCTGCGCCTGATCATTTTATCCGTTTGTGTATTGTTTGTAGCCATGTACAAAAATAACACAAATACTAAAAAAAATTTCGTGTGTGTGTGTGTGTGTGTGTATATATATATATATATATATATATATATATATATATATATATATATATATATATATATGATATAATCACTTTAGCACGTGATTCGTTTATCACACATCCACAGGTGAAAAATAAGAGACGGTGTAGGTCCTGACCGGTTTCGGCTTTATTTTCAAGCCATTGTCAATGGATTGAAAATAAAGCCGAAACCGTTCAGGGCCTGCTACACCCTGTCTATTATTCTTCACCTGTGTGTGTGTGTGTGTATGTATGTATGTAGTATGTATGTATGTATGTATAGGTAGAGGCCACGAAGGAAAATGAAACAATTGAGCACTGCAACATCTTGAGACTCACGTCCTTTGCTTAGCAGGACGCTGAGTCGAAAGATCTTGTAGTGCTCCATTGTTTCACTTTCCCTTCGTGGCTTCTACCTTTATTTATATATTCATCACGTTCCAAATTTCGTTATTCAGTTATACTACATACATACATACATACACACACATTATATATATATATATATGACTGGTAAAAATGTTCTGTAACAACAGAGTTCGGATGTTCGGATTTACAGGTAAATCCCTTCCCCAGAGATTAATACAACACAAACGGTCAGTTAGGTATGGACAACAGAACTCGGCTATCTTCAACCATATAAATGAACATAACCATAGAATAAACTGGAATTTGTCACGTGTAATTTATAGCAGCAACTGCCGGTACAAGAGTCAAATGATGGAATCGGCCTTAATAAAAGAGAGGCAGGTAATGAACATCTCAAAAGGAGGATGGATTTCGGACACGATCGACAACGTCTTCATTCAACCAACCCTTAAGAAGATTATAGGAAGATTATCGCGGGGTGACTTAAAATGGCTTGTTTGTGGATGGACCTCTGTATAAATACCACCTTTTCTGTGAACTTTTCCCTACGGGCTGCTCTATGACAGAGCCCGTGCTGGCATAAAGCCAGCTTAATCCTAAACAACAAACAACAACAACTTTTCTCATTCATCTACCTGAAGAGGGAGACAGCAGTCTCTGAAATATAGTACTTTTTCTCTATTTTGGTGTTTTTATATATATATATATATATATATATATATATATATATATATATATATATATATATATATATATAACATGTGTGTGTGGAGAATACATGACGACTACAAAGGTTTTAGTGTCAAGAAATGCCTGTGTATAGAGAGGAATCTAGAAAATGTGGATAGCACCTGATTCATACAATTTTAGAGTGAAAGGAAGATAGAGAGGGGGAGGAAGACTAAAATGATTATTTCGTATCCGTCTTTCAGCGAGTTTTCGCACTTGGCTCCGAAGTTTCGTCCGATTCGTGGCTCTGGGTGGCTGGATTCCGCCAACTTTTTCCAATCTCTTTGCTCACTTTCAGTCTTGAGGTGACTCGTGCAAACTTTCCGTTAGAATGGAGAAATGGTGTATTTGGACCTTCCACCGACGCCAGTTTCGAGTTTGGTTTTTCGGTGGTTTTATTTATTTTTATTTTTCTAGTTTTCATTTTGACCACCTCTCTTGTTGTATTTTCAGCTAATTTAGAGGTTTTACTGTTTCCCTGTGTGGTTTTTGAGTATTTTGCCCCCCCTTTTAGGTTCTTACATCCTGCCTACCTTTGTGATTTTGTATTATTTATGTTATTTAGGATTTTCATTATTTTTTCGAAAATTTGAAGAACTTATCGTCGTAATTTGATTATGTTCGCTTAAATTATTCACCATTAAATTTACTTGAAACACTTTTGTTCCTGAAATTATTTTACCTGCAAGTAATCATAACTTTCCTGCTGAGTTTTCGAAAGATGTTATCTTTCTATCTTGCTCTCTCTCTCTCTGTCTATCTATCTATGTACCACTCTATATATATATATATATATATATATATATTATATATATATATATATATATATGTGTGTGTGTGTGTGTGTGTGTGTGTACATATATATATATATATATATATATATATATATATATATATATATATATATATATATATATATACATAACACAGGTATTGATGCACATGCGCCCACATAATGTACAAACACCTTCAACCGAATGAATTCTATTAGAAAGTCTTTATTTATGAACTTGATGAGTGCGTAGGAAACTCTCTCTCTCTCTCTCTCTCTCTCTCTCTCTCTCTACTCTCTCTTCTCTCTCTCTCTCTCTATAAAAGATCTCCGCAAGAGCAGTCGTAAAAAACAAACGAAACGGGCCTTTTCAAAGAGAATGCTGTTGCTAGCATCTGGGTAGTGGTCATAAGCTGGGCCTTTTAGATATAATGCAAAGGTGATTTCTCAGTTTTTAATTTTACAACTGCATACAATGCTACAATGTCAATACCATACTGGGTGATAAATATTGTTATAATTATAATATCGATTAGGCATTATTCTTATTTCTATTATTATAGTCTTAATCCTTGTATGTGTAATATCTAGTGTGAATATACAAATAAAACAACTTCTTAAAACTTGCAGTACGCACTAATTAAATTTAGAAATGTTCATATGTATATATATATATATATATATATATATATATATATATATATATATATATATATATATATATATGTATATATATATAAGCATATTTTAATGAAGTCATGTGCATCTACTGTGATTTCTTAAGCATGTATATATATATATATATATATATATATATATATATATATATATATATATATATATATGTATATATATATATATATATATATATATATATATATATGTGTGTATATCGTATATATACACATACATACATATGAAATTTTGTATATAATTAGTGCGTATTGCAAGCTTTAAGAAATTGTGTTTACTTGTATATTCATACTGAACATAATACATACAACGTTTAAGACTACAATATAGAAATAGAATAATGCCTAATCGATATTATGATTGTGATATGACTGTAACCATTTTTTTATGTTTTTCTCTTGATTCATCAACGTAGAAAACGGCTTAATATTAAAGAAAATACAAAGGAGTGAGTATATAGATTTAAGAATTATCACACGCTTTTATTTTATATATTGAGATAATTGAGTAATCCAGGTATAGCAAAAAATCTCCACTGGGATGGTGAAAGGCTGATAAGAAGTATAAATTAAGTCTCCTTTACGGAAGATAAAAGTAAACGTATATATAAATATTTATAGGTATGTATATAAATTTATATATATATATATATATATATATATATATATATATATATATATATATATATATATATATATATATAACAAGAATAAACTTGTCTACTGGAGAGAGAGATTCATAAGCAACCTCAGAAACGAGGCACATTATCGTAAATCCAAAGAAACTAAACCGCTAACTGATATCCATTATACGAAGTTGTAGATTCCCAGACGAACTCCAAAGTTAGCACAATTTAAGGTATAGTTCTTGTTATATGTCATATAGAATATATTAGTCTTATTTCAATATTTTATACGGACCTCAAGATGAAATGTGTCTGTATACTGCGCAGAAGCTCACCCCTTATCTAATGGTGGGTTATTGGCTGATGGTGCAATAACTACCATTAACTTAGCGTTCTTAGTTACGTAGATCATTCATTCATTGCAATACTTTCCGTAAATAACTTTGAGAGTAATTTTCTTTATATATTTATTTTAATTTAAGTTTAGTCTATTTCTATTAAGATTATGCAGCAGTTACCTCAATCCACGTATATATATCTGCAGTAGAACACTGGTAAAAGATAAATAGAATGAGGGGATTGCTGGTGGGTTTGGGGGGTGGGGGATGTTTTGAAGAAGTATGGCTAAATTGTCGTTTTGTTTCAATAGATCCTGTCTTACAGATCAAAGGAGCCGTTAACTTCCAATGATAAAAGTTAAGCCTCATTTCCCGTTATTCGTGTTTTTCTTGAAAAGCTCTGGGAACCTTAAGTCTCCTCTGCACCCAATTTTCCCCCTACCCTTTATTCTTCCGATGCACCTTCGTGTTATATGTTTATATTGTAGGAAGAGGCAATTTATGGGTTGCTTCGGATGTCCTCAAGTGCAATGAGAGAGAAAATTCCAGTGTTCATGAAAATTACCCCCGGTGATAAGTTGCCGTTCCCTGCGGCCTCCTTTACGTATATGCTGGGTATGCAAATTCCAATATCTTGAGAACTTCAGGTAATTAAATGATTGGGGGCATTACTCTTCTCTTTATTTGGACATATTCTATTATTTGGGGACATGAACGAAAGTTGAATTTGTCATACGAGATGTGATTTATGCTTTAAGTGTTATTACACATAATGCACGCGAAATTAATTTGATATTCATTACGTTTAGGGTCTTTTAAGGAAGGTTATTCCGAGGGAAGGTTATTCCGAGGGAAGGCCGGAATATTGATTTTTCTGCTGTCATATTTAAGATTACTCTCATTCTGTCTCAAAATTTAATTCCATTGTTGCGTGTGGCAGTCACAGAATTCCGTGTATTGTTCAAGTTCTTACTTAAGAAGAAGAAGAAGAAGAGGAAGAAGAAAGAGAGAGAGAGAGAGAGAGAGAGAGAGAGAGAGAGAGATACACCTTTTTGAATATTAAATTGTTACCAAGGAAATTGGGAAGTTGAAATATGCTCTTCTTCTTATTGGCCTTGCACGGTTGATTCAGAGTCAGCCTCCCTAATATATCCTAGTCCGGCTGGCTGCCCAACGGTTGAATATCCCATCGTCCAGTAGTTTCGCTCAGAAACTGATCATTAGGAACTTTTCCTATCATCAGACCGCGTGGATTTGTGATTTGTTTTTGTACTACTACGATTTTGATTTTTAATTTTAAGTATATAATATCCAAGCAATATTGTCTTTAAAAAATCATTCCGGCGTCAACGACCCTTATAGTTTACTGCAGGCAAGTCTAAAAAAATCTGTTAAGTGAATCCCACATCTCTCCCTTTTGCGTTACATCCGTGGTCATGATATTTTTTTTTTTTTTTTACCTCACGAAGCACGATTACGAACTGCTTTGCATGATTTTCTAATATCCTGAATTCAAGCTTATTACTTTCATCTTTTCGTAGTGCTTAATTTCATTTATGAATGCCGCTGTTGTAAGAGCCTCATCCGCTGTTTATTACTGCACTCTTCATTTTGGGGCTGTTTTTTTTTAATAGCTTAATTTACCGACGGATTTTCATTGGAATTAGCACTTTTTTTTATATTTTTCACTGTCCACATGTTTTAGTCCTCTTTGTCCAGTGTGTGGTAAAGATTCCTATTTTATGGTTTTTGTAGTTAGCCTCTAGCAGTGTGTTTCGCAAATGCTTAGTCATGATTTTCCTTTCTCTCAATACACAGAACAACCTCCATTCAGATCAGTTATATTGCAAATATTTTCTCTCATATTTGTATGTTTTTATTGGTGTATACATATATATTTATATATATATATATATATATATAATATATATATATATATATATAATATACTATATATATATATATATATATATATATATGTGGTGTGTGTGTGTGTGTGTATATATAGATATATATATATATATATATATATATATATATATATATATATATATATATTTATATATATATATATATATATATATATATATAAATATATACATACAAGATAATATCATTTTTATCCTTCACATACAACAATAAAAAAAAATGCTTACAAGAAATAGCCCCCGAAGAAATAGCAATATTGTAAACAAGGTTCCTTGTATGGATTGTGATGTATTTTCCCTAGGTCAGACCAGTAAAGAATACCTGATTAAAAAAACACACATAAATATTCAGTAAGAACAGGTCAGACTAATAATGTTCAATTTTTCCATCTGCGTGAAAAATCCCACAGAATAAGTTGGGCGGAAAGCACTGTAATCGTACGAAGTAATGAAACTATTTCCAGGAACGTATTTGGAATCTGTTGTGATTCAGTTGTCCTGGGAGAATAACCTTAATTTAAGCCCAGGATTATTTTCTTTTGACCCTGGAATGGAACATTTGTTTCAGAGGGATTTGAAAGACAAAATAAAGAGGATTATCAATAGGTAGATTTCAGTGTTAATCTGTTGACCGTTTTGTGATCTCCGTAACTTTTGTATTCCCTTCGGAATTATACCCACCATCAGAGTCAAAGTAATAGGGTCTGCTCACGAGGCGGTACTAAAACCTATTCCCGCCCCTTGTGAAACGTCATCGGTTACAAAAGGACCATATCTTTATGAAACTATATTTACGATAACATTTGTATATAACTATTTTTGTGATGTTTTTTTATACAAAATTTCCTTTTATTACATGTTGCCGTATACTGCGTTAAAGTACAAAGAATACTCTTTCAAATGATATATGGCACATTACAATTAAGATTACATTCAAACCCACAAGCGCGCACAGAAAAAATTATCTACGCACACAAAAATGTGCAATTACTTCATCCGTCAACCTACATATATTTACGTTTCGTAGCGTATCTGACTAAGGGATGATGATAGTAAGAAACTGAAAAATGGATTAGAAAGCTGATAAAATTTACTATATGATGCATAAATAAAATTGACAGGTGTTCTGAGAAATTTTCGAGGAATTCTAAGTCAAAGACGGACCAAAATGTTTAAATCTTATATAAATATTTACCACATTTTTCTTACATAATTATTCATCTTATTACATTTTGCCATATACCATGTAAAAGTACAAAGAATGCCCTTTCAATCGGTATATGACACATTACAATCACAATTACTTTCAAACCCATAATCGCGCACAGAAAAAAATATCTACGCACGCAAAAATTATAAAAAATTATGCGTTCATGGGAGATCTGAAA
The DNA here is from genome assembly GCF_015104395.2 of Macrobrachium nipponense. Lineage (NCBI taxonomy): Eukaryota > Metazoa > Arthropoda > Malacostraca > Decapoda > Palaemonidae > Macrobrachium > Macrobrachium nipponense. The sequence goes on along the minus strand of NC_087202.1, from coordinate 65,174,706 downwards.
TCTAGCCCCGCCCCTTGTGTAACGTCCATCAGTTATTCCAGCCAGAAACTAAGAAAATACCTTTTGTACTTTTTTCCGAAAATATCATAACGTTTGAGGCATGCCTAATTAATACTTTTATGTATACAGTTTGTGTTATATGTAAACTTATTGTGTTCGGAGTTATATATATTTGTGATATGAAGTGCTAATAAGAAATTTGCTGGAAATGTGTTCCCAGTATCACTGTCTTCATCATTTATTCCTTTGATACCTTATATCGTATATGATGTAATTCTTGTACTTTTGATATTTTCTTTTTTGTGGTTAAGTCGTGCAAATGCAACTGCCATTTTTTACATTGCCTGTATCCACATTTTTCTTTGATTTTATTGCATAATAATTGGTATTCATAATAAGATTTGGAAAAATATAATTAATCTATCATTCTAACCTTTGGCATAAAATAAAAAAAAGTTGCTTTTCAAAGTGAGGTATGAACAAAGTGACAGAACTAACAAACATTTCTTAAGAATTATTTACAAATCTTGATAATATTACTATATGAAAGAGAGACAGAACTAAATCATTCTTAAGAATTATTTATAACCTTGATTAAATTACTACATGAGAGAGAGAGGAGAGAGGAGATAGAGAGAGTTGTCATGTTATAAATAATGGACTTGAAGAGATACAGCAAACCAGTATATAGGAAAGTAAATAAAATAAGTAAAGAGTAAACATATACAGAAAGCTGGAGTAGGTATGTGTGTGAAACTGGTATCTTTTATGTTAGATAAAACAAGAACTTGGTGACTAAATGGAAGATGGGTATTAAAAAACATCAAACATGTGACCTCTTTACAGATTTTATCAAAATTTTATGAAAAACCACATGCGATATGGATTAAATGTGTAATAACTAAAGGTTCTTTAAGTAATTCAATGGAGAAGCAGAAGTTACTCTTGTGACGTCACAGTATTACCTCCGCCCCCACTGCCGAATTGAGCAGACCCTATATACTTTGAATGGGTATCAAAAAAACATCAAGCATGTACCTCTTTACAGAGTTTTTATCAAGATTTTATAAAAAAAACACCATGCGATATGGATTAAATGTGTGAAAACTAAAGGGTTTCTTAAGTAATCAATGAGGAGCACGGGAAGTGTTACTCCTGTGACATCACAGTATTAGCTCCGCCCCCACTGCCGAGTTGAGCAGACCCTATTACTTTGACTCTGCCCACCATATATTATATGTTCGTATATATGCCCTTATCTCTGTATATCTTTATATATATGTGTGTGTGTATATATATATATATATATATATATATATATATATATATATTATATATATATATATATATATATATATATTATATATATATATATATATATACACTCACACACACACCTAATATATATATATATATATATATATATATATATATATATATATATATATATATATATTATATATATATAATATATATATATATATATATTGTAACAGAATTACATCGTCTCTTTGCTTACTTGAGTTAAGAGCCAAAGAGCCACTGAGGAGGGGATAACCAGAGCTAGCATTGCCATTCCTTGTTTTGAATGAGGTGGCCTCACCCTCGAGGGTATGTCTACAGTCCCGTCAGAGCTGATACAAGCAGTCTCAGACCGATCTCGTCCTATACCGACAAGTCGCTATCCTACATCTTTGTCTAGGTACACGTGCCCAGGAACTGGTATTTAGACTACAAGAGTTGTAGCAAAAAGCTGTCTTTATTTATTGAATGAAGACATTCCACTCATCTGTCCAATGTTGTATAGTGCACTTGCATGGGATTATACACGGTACTTCTGAAGTTAACATTTGAGTTACCAGTTCTCTTCTCCTCATACTGAACTCCCTCATTTCATTTCACAAATTTCTCTCCAGTAACTGCTCTTTGAAATCCCGTTACCAGTGTGTTGTGTGTTCTCTGTGTGATATAATTTTAGTGACTCAATTGTCCTGTGTTCATGGTGAATTAATTTATTCATTCCTCTCATGTGCTATCAATGCTAGGGAAAGAACCCATTATCCATTAAGCTATACCTGGGATTATCCTATTTCCAGATATATGTTATCTCGTTCACCTCGCCTCCTTCACCGTCAACTTGCCCAGTAATAATCTGTCCAAGGAAGGCAACAGATTCAAGTTTGCAACATTGCAAGCTATAATTTCTTGAAGTTGATTTTGAACTGATTATCTTTGTGTAATTCCTGCCAGTGGCTCTTCGATCAGGCTTGAATTGAATATAATTCATGTTTTATTCTAGAAACATAGTAGAGTTATATTTGCTGTTAAATCTTATCACAGTTTTACTTTATTAAGAATTGTATGAGTACTTTATCCTCATTTGCCATGTTATAACTGTGTACAGTAAAATATAATTCTGTAATTAATCAGTTTCCAGTGGCTACCTTTTTTCCGTTGTAATATATGTGTAAATTATCTCATTCATGTGTTTCTGTTGTTTAAGATTAGTCGCGGTGAGTGGTTATGCAACGTCTTAAAGTAAAATCCTTATTACATACATCCCTTTCAGTCCTAATACGTAAATACACACGATATATCATATATATAATATATACATATATATGTATATATATACATATACATATATGGTATATAAACAATTCAAAATTCTATGTAGCATTCTCTTCTTTTTTCTTTAAAGTCACCCCCGGTGGTTGATTAAAAGAAACGGTTTACAGTTAAAAACAAAATATTGATCCTTATTGTTTTCCTTTACCATTACCAGTACACTACGTAGTTTCCTTCCTCTCGTGGATGTTAACCGCAATGGGCAGAATTCTGTATGTGTATACATGTGTAGGTATGTTTTCTTAAGTGCAAAGATATTTGTTGGCGAATGGTTTTTTTCTTCTTCTTTATACAGGCACGATTGAATTGACTGAAACTTTTACACCCTACATTAGGCGAAGGCAAGATTGGAATTTTTTTTATTGTTTTTATATTATTTCTTTTTATTCTAATGAGCATTGTCAGAGTCAGTTTTTCTGTTGATCTCCCTTTTCACTTTCCTCATCCTCCAGGACACCTTTAAAATTTGATTACACGTAATAATCGTTGAAGACCTGAAAATAACTGCTTGGGAACCACTTCTCTCTCTCTCTCTCTCTCTCTCTCTCTCTCTCTCTCTCTCTCTCTCTCTCTCCGTCTGGTCCATTACAGTTTGGAGTCTATTATTGTCGGTTATACTTAACCGATAAAAAGTTTATAATTTTGTTTTATTATTCCTATTTTATTTCTTTAGGAGGCTTTTCTTTATTAATACGGTTGGTTTGGTTGGAGGATCCTTCCATTCTCCTCTTTGTTTCGATGGAAGTTTTCTTGGAAACTACTTAATATAATAATATATATATATATATATATATATATATATATATATATATATATATATATATATATATATATATAGATATATATATACACACACACACACTTCATATCGATCCATACTAGTCCAGAATTCGTTTCGTATATATGTTTATTACTAAAGGTCAAGGGACCAGTAAATATAAAATGTAAAATTTTATTCAATCGTCCTATGTGCTTTTATCAAAAATAAATGTAGCGAAGGTTTGATGAGAAGCGTCAAAATTAGATTCTGGGAATTTGATGAGGTAAGTAGTTATATCAAATGCAAGTGAATATTTAACGTTAACGTGAGAGCAATTTTATCGGGACTCTGTCATGTGTCATACGTTTGACTTATTAGCTGTGTGTTTTTTTAATATATATTTACGCCTTCATTATTGTAGGTTTAGCCGTAGGCTTTAGATTGGAACAAATAATTTTATACTCACAAACAGAATATTCCTCTTTTCACTCCTTTTGAAATATTTCCGTCTCCTTTATTATGTGATGATGGTATCGTTTTCATTTTCATTTTTCTATGATCTTCTGTCATGTTTATCTTGTCTTTTTGCCGTTATCAGCATGCAGGTCTGTGGGATTTCCATAGTTTGCAAATTTGACCATCCTGAATGAATGTTCCGCAGGAATGTTTGTTTTTGCTTAACTTTAATGATGATTTGGATCAGAAAGGCACTCAAAATTACTTTAATATTAATTTCGGATCAGAAAGGCACTCAAAATTACTTTAATATTAATTTCGGATCAGAAAGGCACGCAAAATTACTTTAATATTAATTTCGGATCAGAAAGGCACGCAAAATTACTTTAATATTAATTTCGATCAGAAAGGCACTCAAAATTACTTTTTAATATTAATTTCGATCAGAAAGGCACGCAACATTACTTTAATATAATTTCGGATCAGAAAGGCACGCAAAATTACTTTAATATTAATTTCGGATCAGAAAGGCACGCAAAATTACTTTAATATTAATTTCGGATCAGAAAGGCACTCAAAATTACTTTAATATTAATTTCGGATCAGAAAGGCACGCAAAATTACTCTAATGATAATTTGGATCAGAAAGGCACTCAAAATATGAAAATTAGCAAATGCATATACGCAAAAGCAGATTCCTTATCAGTCGGTATCTTTATCTGGGGGAAGGAAAATTCTGCTTCATCTGAAGTATTTATAGAATACCATGCTGAATTGTTTACTCTATAGAGAACTTGCTTGGCTGTAACTTTCTTTGGTCTTTCTGTGTGAAATGAATATCATGCTAGGACATTCTCTTATTTTAATCGACAATATTTTTCCTAGTTTCTCCTTGCTTCTCGGAACCACACTCCCTATGAATACTCGGCGGGAATTGTTGCCAAAGAGCGTATTTTAATTAAGTACCAATAATCGAATGAGTGTGTCCTGACTACTTTAAAAATTTCCTTGATCAAAGAACAAATTTTGTGTGTCAATCTATTATGGGAAAATGTAATTTCACTTTGGAAGAGCCATAACTCCCCCTGAACTGTTCTGTAATCGGAATTGGGGACAAGTACGACTTAGCTTTTTAGGAACTAGGATGAACTTGAGTTGAAGGACATATTTCCAGCGGCACTAACATCAGGGTACAATGTCTTTTTAGATCTGGAGATCGAGAAAACTAAAGATACTACCTGGAGCTTTCAAGATTTATTCCCATCCCTATCGTTTTCACCCAGATATGGAGCTTCTTGTATTCGTATTTAGAGAGAGAGAGAGAGAAAGAAGAAAGAGAGAGAGAGAGAGAGACGGCGGGGGATGGGGGGAAGACTCCCGATGAAAGATGAAAGAACCACAAGTCGAGGACGTCCAAAGTTTTCAAGAGACTTTGTCGGAGCAAGTCTTAACATAGAAAAATGGAGAATCATTTGGGATTCAGTTCATTTTTCTGTCCTCCCCTGACTACCTATTTACTTTTTTTTTTCTTTTTTTTTTTCAGTTTCCTTTTATCGATCTACAATACGCTGCCCTTATGCCCCCATAGGGTTTTCCTTCAAAGGCAGCCAGAATAATATTTAACCCCTTTCAAGTCTCATTAGTTTTCTGTAAAAGAAAACTATTGAGATGGCTTAATCTGCCTGTCCACATATTTCCTGTCCGCTCTTTTTCGGTCCTCCCTCAGATCTTAAAAACTAGTGTGGGTAGAGGGCTGGAAATTGGCATGTTGATGATACACCCTCAAATCATCAAACGTACTAAATTGCAGCCCTCTAGCCTCGGTAATTTTTACATTACTTAACGTTAAAGTTAGCCACAATAGTACGTCTGGCAGAGCTATAGGTCCCAGCAACACAGATCACCGGGTCGTGGCTGAAAGTTCCATATACCATTATGCACTGTACAGAAAACTCGTTTGCTCCGAAGAAAATTCGGTGCATTTTTTTACTTGTTTTGATTGTGGTGGTCAGGGTTATTGTTTCTTATGTGTCTTGGCCAATTTATATTAAAGCATTCATGCTACTTATTGCATATTATACCTAAGTACTTCAATTTTTTAAATTTTGTTTTACAGATTTTTTAATGGTCCTTACGAGAATATTCCATTGTTCCATACCTTTTCATTACCCACACTGTATATGAGTAACTGATAATCGTGTCACATTATTGGTTAAAAAAAACGTAAGTAATAACGAACACAACAAAGTAACCACGCAACTTCCCTATGTATATACGTATATTCTTACAGGTTGTGTTATATTTCTATAAGACAACATGGTTATTTGATTTAAGGTAAAGAACAATGCCGTCATCTTCAACAGGTACCTGTGTACTAAGAAGATAGCAGCTGCATGTGGGTGTACTTTATGTACTCATCCCTACATCTGTTGTTTTCCTTTTTCTAATCCCTGAGATAACCAGCCTAATAATCTTCAGTCCCTCCTACCTTTCGCTGCAGTCTTCTTTATCTTCCTGGTCGTATGCTTAATCCTTGGTTGTTTTGGGATTGTTCCCTTATTGTACATCTTTTTTCATGTCCTTAAAACTGTGAGGCATTATTTCAAAAGAGATTTTATCCTAATAAATATAAGCAATGTTCCATTCCATCATTTTTCATAGCAGTTAATGAGTGCGTTCTATGCGATCACCCTCGAGGTTTCATTATTATTTTATAATATGAAATCTTTTATTTCTGTATTGATCTTGTGGTTATAGTCTTTTGGGCAGGGTATGGATTATCCGAATCGTCCCAAAAGGACTTAATGGAAACGGAAGGGTTGCGCCATCTGGAACCATCCAGAGTAAAATGCTGTAGTAATTTACCCTCCTCCTCCTCCTCCTCCTCTCTCTCTCTCTCTCTCTCTCTCTCTCTCTCTCTCTCTCTCTCTCTCTCTCGTGTGGACAGAAAGATTACTGTCTCTTTTGGTTCCAGCCCTGGCAGTTTTTACCCATCATAATTGAATCCTTCTACCGCCAGCGTTTCTTTCATTTATTTTTGCCTTCAAAACCTAATCTGGCTTCTGTTTGGTTCTTGGGGAGATATTTCCATAAATATACTTTTTGCCTGTATTTTATTTTTCTGTTGACATGTGGAGTGATTTCTTAGCTTTTAGTGTCATAGCTAGGAGCGTTTCTGTTACCAGTGCCCTGACTAACTTGTTCCCCGCTTATTCTCTTTCTGTTTTTCCCTCGGTCTTTGTTTTGTGTTCATATCCAGATGAGTTTCGTCTCCCTTTCTGCTCTAATTTCGGCAGAAAATATTTTGTCTCCTACTTTTTTCCCAGCAGTACACTGCTCCTCTCAGATGTTTATGATAAATCAAATTTTCGTTGTTTTTCATTCGTTGATTTCATTTTCTGTTTCGTGTTAAAATAAAAATCTTCGCCTGGATCCGTATTTTTCATCAGCTTGTTTTACATTTTGTGTTATACTCTTAAACCACTTTTATGCTCATATTGAGCTAAAAAAAATTTGTTTTACTCTCTGTCTCTCTCTCTCCTTTCTGGCCAATAGTGGTATTAATATCTTTTGAGTTTCATCGCTAATTTCTTTTTGATTTAAGTATTTCTTAATTATACGACGTGCGGCTCATTTACCAAATAAAATCAGTATATCCCCTCAAGGTTGTGTAAGAATGTTGGAATGTTGGTTATTGAACTTTTACGCGTGTTAACTCTAGCCTTTTAGACTATCATTATGCCTACAGGATTTTTTCCCTTTTAGTTATGTATGGAAACGTACTGCTCTGGTAATAGGATAAGGATCATAAGTCCACTCTTGTTCAAGTGGATAATCCCTTATTTCTTCCTACTAACTTTCCATGTCTGCATTTTTCATTGTCCCCCACTCCCACTCCTCTCTCTCTCTCTCTCTCTCTCTCTCTCTCTCTCTCTCTCTCTCTCTCTGTTTAGATATCACGAATAGTTACAAATTATGGAAGTTTATAAGAGACAGACTCATTCTATCTGCTATGGCAGAAATTATAGCTTGTCTGTGTGTATTAGACTTCTATGCATTTTTTAATCCCTTTATAGCCTCTCTGTTACCCCGTTTCCCTTGCATGACACTCCGTTCTTTTCACCGGTTTTATTTGAACTACCCTATTGAATTTTATTTTTTAATTTTTATTTTACGCACAAATAGTGTGCCACTTCATGGTGTGATATTTTATCCTCTTCAAAGTGACTGCACCATTCACCATAACCCACTTTAGACACTCCTCTTATGATTATTGTTTGTTTCATAAAGAACTCCCCTCACTCTTCCGGAAATATTGCTTCTTTCCCAAAAGAATAGTGAATATTTGCTTGCTGCCTTTTGATGGCGTTTATCAAAAAGTATGGTTACCTGTTGATAGTGTTTCATACTGCTGTACTATTGGTAGAAAATTCTTATGAGTGAGTAGCAAGAAAAACTAATTTTTAAATAAACTCAAAGAGATCCTGGCAAGGTCGCCATTATTTCATATTTTGAGAGGTGCTGGGGTTTACTTTACTGTGATAAATAGAACATTGCTATAAAACCCTCAAAATACCATAACCAAGTGAAAAACCAGTTTCTTAACACTTACTTTATTTACAAGCACAATGGTAAATCAAAGATGATAGATCTCTCTAAAATGTGAATGTACAATAAATCCCTGGATTGAAAATGAATACATTAAGTAATTCCAAGGTGTACAATAAATGGACATGTACAAGAGGGTTTTTAGTATGCTAAGAGCAATAAATTTTATGCTCCAGTAGGGCAGACCTTCTCTTAGTACATCAGGAAACAAAGTTGAAACATCTACTTTGTAAATGACACAGACACCACTCCTGGAAGTGAAATAATTCCAAATGAGTTCAATAATAATATAACATCTCTCTTAGAATGAGTTAATACGTAGGTAAATTGGATTGCAATACTCTATTCACTTTTAACAAGGGAATGGCATTACTTTATGCACTTCTAGAGAGGTATACACACTGGCACTGATAAATACACTGCTGCAAATAAATACACTGCTGCAAAGTCAGAGGAAAAGGGTGAATTACATTATGAATTGTATGGGAAAGAAATACTGAGTTGGATAAAAAATTATAATAGCTTAGAACTATCTGTCCTCGAGTCAGAGGACATACCATTATTTGCTTCTTTCTGTTGCTTGGATAGAAGATTGTATGATTTAGGTAGACCATAACTATCTTGGAACAGTGTCTGGCAAAAATGTTAAAGCTCAAGTAGACTGACTGACGACCTCTATTGTTTTACCTTTTTTATTGCAGAAAACAGTGCTGCAGGCATGACTATAGGCGGTGGCCTGAGAATGTTTACCTGTAGATAAGGGGAAAAAAGTTTAATTAGGTTTAGGGCTTAACTAGAAGGGAACAGTCCTTATTTTTGCCAGATGTTTTCCAAAGTGTCTCATTAACCCTTAAACGCCGAATGGACGTATTAAACGTCGAGTCAAAATCTCCCCCGATTTCCGAATGGACGTACCATACGTTGGCTCAAAAAAGTTTTTTTAAAAATTCGCGGAAAAATACTTATAGGCCTACCAGCCAAAAACTTTTGAATCACGCGCCTTGGGGGATGCTGGGAGTTCACGGATCAAGGCGTTGTTTTGTTTACAATCGTTACGCAGGCGCGCAAGCGCGAATTTCTTTCTTATCGCACTAAAAAGTATCAGTGACACATCTCAAAAATTATTTCGTCTCTTTGACATAATTTTTGCACCGTTTTAAATTATCCGTTACATGAAGTATTATATATGAAAATGTGCGCAATTTCATTTAAAATACAACAAAAAAATAGTCATGATTGTAACTTTTATCAATTTTGAAATATTTCCATATAAATAACGATTAGTGCCAAAATTTCAACCTTCGGTCAACTTTGACTCTACAGAAATGGTCGAGAAACGCAATTGTAAGCTAAAATTCTTATATTATAGTAATATTCAATCATTTGCCTTCATATATATATAAAAATGTGCGCAATTTCATGTAGAATACAACGAAAAATAATTGAAGGTTGTAGCTTTTCTCATTTTCGAAATATTTGTATATAAATCACGATAAATAGAAAAAAAACCACGTTCAGTTAACTTTGACTCTACCGAAATGGTCGAAAAACGCAATTGTAAGCTAAAACTCTTATATTTTAGTAATATTCAATCATTTACCTTCATTTTGCAACAAATTGGAAGTCTCTAGCACAATATTTCGATTTATGGTGAATTTATGAAAAAAAAATTTCCTTCCCTCCGCGCGCGGATTCTCTGCCATAAATCTCCGAATTGCGTACATTGAATTCTCAGAAAATTTGCTCCGTTTCATATTAGGCATTTCATAGAGTTTTATATATGAAAATGTGCGCAATTCCATGTAAAATAAAAGGAAAAATATTT
>NC_087202.1:65086929-65159429 GCF_015104395.2 Macrobrachium nipponense | reverse complement strand
CTCATGAGACATGATTCTTTTTGTATCGTCCAGATTCTCAGACTCAACGTGACGTTGCCAAGAGGTGTTAAACGTTTTTTTTTCTAATGTCATAGATGTCGACAACTTTGCGAATTCACAGCTAGCCCTATATCCTTATGGTTATATAAATATGATCCCTTTTATGCATTTGTATGATTCGTAATCTGTGTGATTTGAACTGATTTTTTTGTAAACGTTGCTTAGTTCAAAGTGCGGTGTGATAAGCTTAGCGGTGCCATCAATGAAAGCGCACTTAACATGCTCCTCGGACTGGTCAACATAACTAGTACGTCTGCAGCATTATGACAGTAGACCTAATAAGCTCAAGTCATGACAACATTTTCAAAGTAAGAATATGAATTACAACCAGTTTTCTTTGAATGTTGAAGTTTATGCTGTGTTTAAGCTGCCTGTATGTTGCAAAATGTTTCATAGGCCTAAAGAAATAATCTTTGCCTTCTGAGATGTAGCCTAATCTGTTACTAATGAATTTATTTGTAGAGATTACCTGTTCTTTGACGAATACGATAGAATATGAATTACAACCAGTTTTCTTTGAATGTTGAAGTTTTAGACTGCGTTTAAGTTGGCTGTATGTTGCAAAATGATTTATAGGCCTAAAAGTATTCTAAGTCTTCTGAAATGTAATCTGTTACTAATGTTTTTATTTGCAAAGATTGCCTGTTCATTGAGGAATAAAAGATGCTGCTGATTTTGATTCTATGGAGAAGATGGCTATTAATCGAAATATCATAAGTATTAACTATCAAAACGTATGGAACACTTGTTTTTCATCTGGTTTAAAATATTATTTTCTTAAAATTCCTTCTGCTCGCTTTTGGTGTATAATTTATTCTTTTATAAGGTAACTTGAAGTGCAAGAATGTGTAGATAACCTCATTTGCTTTCTGGCCAGAAATTGTTAATAAAGAGATGCGACTGTTAAGTGTAAAGTAAAGAAATCTAACACCTAGGCCTAGGAACAATATCTTGGCTTTGACAAAAGAATACTTGCATATGCGAATATTTGTAAGTATGCCATCATTTTTGAAATATTTAAGAATTATAACAAATAATTATGTATGAAAATCATAATATTCTTTTAAAACATATGAAGTAAATGTTTTCAAGATAATTCCATTGTCGCTAGTCATTGTAGACCTACTTATGTTACACTGGGTGGTTGTTGTTGCACCGACATTAATGATCCATCACACACGCTCCCCTCACACGTTGATATCGGTGGGCGCATTCTACTTTTGTATATACATTTTTACATTTTTTTCAGCACTGAGGTGTAAAAGCAGTCAAATAAGACTAGTGAAAATTTTATGCTGGCTTTTGAAACATTGTTAATGCTATGAAAACTTTTTTCGGTTTTTTTATTTAACATTTGAGCTGATGCTTGATGATAACTTCATGTTAGGTTGCCAGTTAGTGAATTTTGAACGAAATCCTATGGAAACATGTCGCATGAGATTTGAGCATCACTGTACCTTTGAGTGTGTTCATGTCATACTTAGTATGTTGTTGATATACTAAGTGAGACGCATTCTGAGTTTGACCAAGTTCTTTTGTCAACAATTAGTAGTCCCATTTTTGTATGCTTACATAATAACTTTATATGTTCAGGATTTTTGTGTCAATTTAAGTATCCTGTTTCACAATCATGTTAAAGATATTATGCCTTTACCCTAGCTCTTTCGGTGAGGTTTCATGATCATGTATTTTTTTTCATATATGGCATGTTTAAGCGTCAAACCAATCACATTTTCCCCCCTGACCCAAGGTCGGGTTGGTGGTCCGGGTTCAAAAGGTCTTACTAGATCCCTTATTCACTTGAACGCCCCCATCACTTACAGGCCGCGATATTCTGGCATAATGCCATCATTATCTAAAATAATCATCGTGAAACTGACATAAGGTAATTAAGGTTCACCCCTGCTTCATAATATATCATTATTTATAGGATATTGTAAGAAGTGTCAATATAACTGACTGTCAGGGTAACTCGCTATTCAGAATTAGTGAGATACTCGTAGATATTGTTTTGTATGCTCCAGTCATCTCTCTCAGCCCCGTTTTTCCTTCTCGTGTTTTACGGTTTCCTATCTTTTGTTTTGCATGTCTGTTATTCGCCAATTGACAGTGTTGTTACTGCACTGACTAACTATGGCATCGCACCTGAATGGCAAATGTTGTGAAAAGAATAAACTTGACATTCATATTGCAGGATTATCTGGAGTATCTCCTCCAGAATCATAAATATAATAGGGATTAAGGTGAAAGAAGCAAATTTTATCCTATTAACTGTATTTTCTCGCTTTTTCTCTGAGTACATTCACGAAAAATTCACTTTAATACCTATCATATCTATGGTTCAGGAGGAGATATTCTAAATAATCCTGCAACTTGAATTTCAGGTTTACTCCTTTCACAACTTTCGCCATTCATGAGAATTCAGATGCGATATCACAGTTTACAAGCGCAGTAACATTCTGTCAGTTGGCGAGTAACAGACATGAAGTTACATATTCTCTGCACACCTCCCAGCAACGAGTCAGGCATCGATCTCCTCTTTCCTTTCCCTAACATCTGTCGATTCTGGCTGAATTTCCCGAGGTTGAGAGAGAGATAGAGAGAGCGAGAGAGAGAGAGAGAGAGAGAGAGAGAGAGAGAGAGTCTGACTAACCGCTTATGCTTAGTACGAGCGAAATTGTTGCAGATGTTAATGAGCAATATTAACTTTGTTTCATTTCCAACAGCATCTCCATCGTGCTGAGGATGTTGTCGTTACATTTTGTTTTCCTCCACTTTGCATTCCCCACTGTCTGATTTGCTATGATATCTTGGGCAGTTGTAAAATTATTTGGAAAAATACATTAACAGTAAGTAAGCGAGACCTTTTCCTCTTCATCGATCTTCTGATATATATTTAGAGGCTGTGTTACCAGAGTTGTAGGTGGAAATCTACTTGATATTTGTCAGTTTCCTAAATACCTGTATGTATTATAATCACTTACTATCATATCAGCTAAACACTTACTATCAGCTAATCTGTTTATCTTTATTGTTAACTTTTCCAAATATCTCGTTCATTTTTCGCCAGCTTTACCTACCATTCTTCGCTTATATGAGTTTTTTTTTTTTTTTTTTTTTCACAGATTTTAGTATTTTAGGTTGCTCATCTTGTTTACTTCAAATTTGTACGTCTTTTTTTTCCTTCCCTTTTCCCACTTGATTATTTTCGTCCCCGCAAGGGAAGGCTTTCTTCATGGTGCTCCTTGAAACAATTGACTTTAAGGCTCCGTTAATAAATGTTGACTCATTTAAGCAATTTGGATTTTCTGAACTTCGACTTAAGGTCGGTCGGTATCTTAGTTTTGGTCAGAAAATATTTTATGTGCCATTGATCGTGCTGGTTGACCTGTGACATCACAAACTCACAGACAGTTCCACTTTGTTGGAAACTCGTGTGTCAACTGCTTTCATAAGTTGTTCGCGTCATTCATTTTCTGAATGTGGAATTCTCAGCTTTCGCACGTGACAGTACGTGATGAATCATAACCTTCTCTAGTTAAAAGGTGTTTGTCATCACATCAGGATGAGGTTTTTTTTTTGTTTGGGTTCAAATCACCATTTCAGGAGAGTTCTTTATAAAGTCGAGGCCGTTTTGGTTAAATACGCTCATCGTAGGCCATCAACAGATATTAAAATTTTTATGTTATTTAGTTTTGGGGAATTAACAGTATTTTACTCGTTATTTTAGTTCTCTATATTTTTTGAGGGGTCCCGGATTCGGTTTTATCTGCTTAACGACCATGTTTTTCTTTTTCTAATTTCCAGTCTGTCGATGCTAATGTTTTTAGTCATTTGTTCCCAGTATTTCTATGGATACCATAGATAGTTGAAATTTCTGTGTTGTTGGTCCTTTTCGAATATGAATCAATGAAAAACACTCAAATTATTTTCGGAAAGCCCTTTTGGATAATCACTCTTCTGGTTTGTGCTCCGTTCGCCCATGGCCATTTAGATTTAACGAAAAAATTTCATTTTTCAGCGACTTTTCCGGCAATTTTATCGCTTTTGCTAAGGTTTACCTTTTCTTTTATTTATTTTTTAAAACATGGCAAGTTTTCTGGTTTTATATTTGATCTGTCTTCCCCTCATCAGTTCCCTAAATCTAATAAGTTTTGGACTTAAAGTGTTTCAGAATCTCGCGGTCGTTGTTTCGTTCAGTTTTCGTGAATGAGCCTTATAGAATACAAGTAACAAATTTATAATTATTATTTCATTAATATATGATGGTTGAAGGAACATTTCAGAAGGAAGGCGCGATTGTCATTCAACGAAAGAGGTAGATAACTTCGAGGAAATCAACTTTGACCAACTAACATGTACTTCCATAGCCATGTTATAAGGAATTGGATAGGTTGATTGAAAATATCTGTATACTGAAAGAAGGGTAATAGTTTTTTGGATGTACATACTTATATATGTTTACAGTAATGTTGATCTGCCACATTAACAGTGATTAAATAAAAGATAAAGAAGAGAGAGAGAGAGAGAGAGAGAGAGAGAGAGAGAGAGAGAGAGAGCTCTACCCACCTAACTCCTAATATGTTCGCGTAGAGAGTGTAGGTCTACGTTCAGCATCAAGTTATTTCAAACTCCTGTTATACGACAGTAATGCTAGTGAATGCTCGAGAAATCACGCAAGGAATGTATAGCCTGAGCTAGTATGGAAGCCATTGAACTCTCTCTCTCTCTCTCTCTCTCTCTCTCTCTCTCTCTCTCTCTCTCTCTCTCTCTCTCTCTCTCTTCTAGGTAAGCTAGCAGTGTGTACAAATTAGTGCCATGTAAACTAAGGAAAAAGTTGACCGTCTCGTCCGCTGTAAACGAATTAACTGAAAACGCGCAACCTGCTTTCATAACTATGTCCTGATAGAGTGAAAGAGATAACCATGAATTTTTATGTCAATCTGAGGCCTCTTTCTCATCTATACAAATATCACATTTAATTCTGGGAGCAGAGTAAACACGCTTTCACATGTACAGCATTAGTGCAGAATAAATGACCAGGTCTGTTTTATGGAGGCTGATCATGTATAAATTATCAAATTCATTGTAAACGTTAATGGAAATAAAAAAATCAATGCTGCATTCACTTGTTTCATAGCCCGAAATCATATCAAAAGCAACTAAGGAAAACTTCAGTAAAACAAAAGATCGAGTCCACAACCATAGCAATCCTAGACAATCCTAACGTCGGAAGCTCTTGATCCCCTCAACCAGGGCCTCTGTAATAATATTTTGAATCTCGCCGGAATGAATTACGATCGTGGAATAACTGGCGAGGCCATTCTCAACATAAAAGTCGTCCTTAGGATTCTTTTCCCCTAAATGCATTCATCATTAAGAATTATTAGTTTCAAGTTGTTTTTCCATTTGTTTGGGATCATTAGTAACTTCCTTTATTTCTCGTTTAGCACAAAGCTTTTCAATGAGATGATGTCAGTGTTTGAATCTGGAATACAAAACCTTGTTTGTCATCTTATTTTATAATTCTGTTTAACCCTTACCACCCCACCAACGGCCCGCTTCAAACCTTTTGATGTGAGTTTAGTTGTATAACAAAATTAATATATATTAAGATTGAGACTGTCGTCGTTGTTTGTTGTTACCATTTGTTTTTTCCTCTTCCAGTGTTTTCATTCCTGTATTTGCAACTATTCCAAACTGTCAATTTCTTCGGAGGCGAGAGCTCACCTTTTTCTTTTATTGATATTTGAGTGGCAGTTACAACCAGCACATCTATCATCGTCCTAACATCTGGCCTTATACTTTTTGCACCAAGGAGCCCAAAAATTTGTTTTTATGGTATTGAATTTAACAAAACTTGTGACTTTCTTTTATTTTTCCAAGTACATTCTTTGCAGGTCAATGGGTCTTAAATCAAACAACGCACTTCGTGGTATGGTCTCTAGTTTGTCAGTTTTTCATAAGTTTAATTTTTTAACAGACAACATTCAGTTTTTCAACTATTTGATCCCTGATTGTCATGGTAATCGCTTTATAGCAAAGAATTTATAAGTTAAACGGAAAAGAAACTTCTTTGGAGTTATTGTTCTGCAGCAACGGAGGCAATTCCACCCCACGATGTTTGGAGGCGCCTGTTCTCATGAGGTTGTTTCTAGAATCCGTCCAGGTGGGATATTGGAACTCAACAGGCGCCGAGGTGTCGTTAGGAACGCCCGAGAATTTTATGATGCAACATTTCGTCGAGGATCCTTCTAAACGTTCCATGTCAATCTCGGGAGCCTGTTGACGTTTCGCCTGGTAAAGGCCCCGCCCCCCCAAATCGCCATATAGAAACGACTGACGAAAGTAGGAGAAGATTCAGATTCATCAGTTGAGAAAGACCAGCAGAGAATCATCCAGGAGAGAGAAGAACGAAACCAGACGAAGGGATAAGAAAAGGAAACGGCACCAAGAAAGTTTGATCGGGAAGCTTGGTCCAGTCGTCCAGCTAGAGAGAGAGCGACAGAGATTTTCACGTGGAGCAAGCCTTCAGAGGGAAGGAAACCGTCCTACAAAGTGGTTTTGAGGAGGCAACCTGCCCTTCGAGCATCAGAAATAGACATTGTTTTTCTGCGGTAACGAGTTCAAAGAAGACGTTTGAAGTTCCACAGTTCTCCTTTGTGAAGTGCCGTTCACTACTTCGAGCATTGATTTTCGACAGCTGCAAACTGGCCAGCAAGTTATTTCATTACACAACCCATTTCCCCAGTTTCACAATACTGTAACGATTTTATTTTTGTTATTGTAATAGGAGAAACCATTCTGGGGCATTTATCTTTGTTGGTAAGTCTTTGTAAATATTGGCCTTTTGTTCTGTTAGTGGGTTTTCTTTTCTTATAATTCGTACCTCCCCCAGTTTCAACTGTTTGGTGATTGAATTCTTTTTGTTTATTTATTATAATATCGACCTTGTAAAACGGACCTCGGGTTGTACCCGTGAAACTGATTCGGCTTTTCCTGCCGAAAGCGACGTCATCATGCAGCATTATTACCAAAGCCAAGGTCTAGAGCCTCGTTTCCCTTAGCTGTCGAACTTCTCGGTTTCAGAAACGCTTATTTCCACGCAACGGTTGGACTGTGGAACAGTCTCCCTTAGGTTACATTACCTCGACTAGACACCTCACAAGCTACAAACGAAGATGCGATGCATTGCAGTAGCCCATAAAACAGTTTCACTTTTGTTGCCTTAGCCATCCTTTACTTATTTAGTTATCGATTTTTGATAAATGTCCTGATTAATACACTGTGGTTAAACCATGTACGTTTTGAGTGTATATGTTTCCGGATACCAACATCTAATTTGACGAGAATTTTTTGTATTTTAGTTGTGATCATTTTTTCTTTCCTCCACTGTAGAAGTTGTACAGGGGTAATCTCTCTCGCTCTCTCTCCTTCCTCTCCTTCTCCCTCCTCTCTCTTCTTCTCCTCTTCGTCATCTCTCTCCTCTCTCTCTCCTTCCGGATGCAAAGTCAATTTTTAGAAAATCTGGCCAATCCTTTTTTTTTATCCGTATTGAATTGCGAGGTTTCAGCCCCGGCTTCCTCCAAGGTCCCATCCACCTGCACCCTCTTCCTTCCCCCTTGGACTCCTAGCTATTTTTTTTCCAAGCGCGTATTTGCAGCGACCACGACCCGTTCTAAGCAGCTTTATCCTCAAGTCAATTCCTATTTGCAAAGATTGAGTTTTTCTGATGAATCTGCAAAGGCATTAGTAGTATCTAAGCTGTCGTACTTCCATATCGAGTTTTAAGGTTACATTTGCGAAAGATCTGGTACTGGTTGCTTGCTTGGTCTCTTTATGGCTCTTCAAAAAACAAATTTTTTGCTGGTAAGGTGTTTTTTAAAGTCTTTGGATATTGAAGTTTTTAGATTACAAAAAGGGTAGTGGGGCTTCTCTCTCTCCTCTCTCTCTCCCTCCCTCCTCTCCCTCTTCTCTCTCTCTTCTATTAGTTTATTATTCTATTATTTTTATTTTTAGGCTTGCTCTAATAGGCGGAATCTGGAGTACTAACATTGAAAATTTGGGTTTTTTAATTACTTACTATATTGGAAGGTTCCTAGGATACATTGACTAGAAGCATTTTTGCAAACCTCAACTTTAATCTCAAATAGGTCGGTTAAGTAGTAGCCCTTGGAAGTTTTCAATCAGAGTTACAAGAGCCGAGCCCGGAAATATTCGACGGGAAATGTTTGCGTAGGAACGTTAGTTAAAATGGCATTAACAACCAGTGCTTTTTTATATTTTCTCTTTTCTTCCCGATTTGACATCATCATCTTCATTATCATTATCACTATCACCTGTACCTATCTTGGTCAATATGCGTTCGTTTCCTGGTTTTCCTTATTACCCGCTTTTTGAAAAGGAAGTCTTCACAAAGCAACGTAATTAACTAACCTCGAGAAGCTTGGTTGGTTTACCGACCTTCTCTTAAAGATATAAGATCGCCTTTGTGCTGAGAAGAAAAACAATGACGGTGGGGTCCTTTACCATGACAGAGTTAAATTTTGCTTCTTCCTTGCAGACATCCTGCTGAAGTCTAAGGTAGGTATTTTCTATTCCACGACCCTTTTAGTCCTTCAATGCAATTTTTTGACAATTTAAAAATATTTTTTTCCTCAGCGCCACAGAACATAGCTGAGGCAAAAGCGTTTTTTTAATTGTGCACCAGTTGACTCCGCCCAATCAAACATCCTTGAAGAACGAGATGGGCCTGTAATTGCAGTCTCCAAAACAAAAAATACCCTACGCCGCGGCAGGTAATTTCAGGTGGGAGGCGGCATATACTTATATCTCTTGCGGTGGCGTGGGGTGGGTTTTTGGGGCTTCACTGTCAGTCCCTAGAATTGAGAGGTCCGATGGTTCGCCGTCTGTTCCGATCGTCCAATTTTTTTTTTTTTTTTTCTAATTATCGCTTAATAAATCCCCCTCGGTTAAAACATATATTGAAAATATTTTAATTCCGAGGTAGAGCGAAATTAGATATTAAAGGACATTTGTTAGTTCGATATATGTAGTAATGAATCCCGGTAATGTGATATACTTATATAATGACTACGTTGCGGGCGAAAAGCCACTACCACGCAACCGAGAAACGAGGATGGGCTGTAATGCCGAGTCTCCAAAACAAAAATACCTACGCGGCGGCAGGCTTATTTTTCCAGGTGGGGAAGGCGGCATATACTTATAGCTCCTTGTCGGGTGGTGGGGTGGTGTTGGGGCTTTATTTGCCATTTGTAGGCTCGAACTGACACACATCACACATAAAAAAAAAAAATTTATGGTAAACATGAAAATGAAAATAAATAACTAAATAATTATATAGAAGAATCTAGTATGGGTGGGGGGCTCAAGCCCCTAAAGATATCACAAGGGCGGAGTAGGTAAAGGCAATGTTCTCAGCGTACTACATAATTTAATTTTTGCCCGACGTTTTCCACATCGCTTCGATGCATTGTTTTCAAGGCTGGGAATTGATAACGAAAAATACAAAGATAACCAGGAACGCGTCACTGAATAAAACCACGGTATAATATTTAAAATTGGGACACTAAAACATTTAAAAAGGTAAAAAAATTACTATAAAACGACAACAACCTAGGTTGGAGAGGCACAACCTACCATGGGTAAAAAATAGAAAGGTTTTGACTGAAATGGACAGAGCGGGGGAGAAAAAAAAAGAAGAAAAACAAAAAACCACCAGCACACCAACAATCACCAAACGAACTAGACAAAAGAACGAGAGGAGAACTTTAGTAAACAAACAAGTTGGTTAGACTCTATTAATATATATATTATAATATATATAGTTATTAAAGAATCTATAATATATATCTAATATTTATATATATATTTATATATAAAAAAAATATCTGTAATATTTTATGTATGTTTATGTATGTATGTATGTATATATTTATATATATTATATATATATATTATAGATATATATATATATATAGTATATATATTAGTACATAAATGTTATGTTTTTATTGTATTTTGAATGTTCTCGTGTGTTTTCTTTAGATTATTTTATCACTCACTGATGAATACTTTGTGTCAAAGGTCCATCGTTTATTACGCCAAATATCACAACAGAAAAAGACGTTTGAAAGTAGATAACAGGTCCTAGCTACCGCCCTCATCATTAGATTGCAAAAAGTTAATTTTAACGATGACCTAAGCTCACAGTGCGTTGCATTTCGGTAGATTTAGAAGGAACATTCTGTTTTTGCCTTTTTATATAATAGATATATATATATATATATATATTATAGATATATATTATATATAGATATATATTATATATATGGTAGATTTATAATAATATGCTTATATAATATATATATATAGATATATTATATAATTATAATGTATAGTTGTTAATGTATTTATATTATGTAATGTATGTATGTATGTATATATATATTATAATATATATATATATAATATAATATTATATAATATATATCATAGATATAATATATATATACATAAATGTATGTTTTATTGTATTTTGAATGTTCTCAGTATGTTTCTTTAGATTATTTATCTCACTGATGAATACTTTTGTGCAAGGGCCATCGTTTTAGTTAACGACCCAAAATATCACAACAGAAAAGAATTTGAAGTGATACAGGAGTCTACCTCATCATTATATGCAAAAAGTTAATTTTACGATGACCTAAGCTCACAGTGCTTGCATTCGGTATTAAGAAGGAACATTCTGTTTTGCTTTTATTTTTTGAGCGTAGTTCTTTGGAACAGCCGACCGGTATTGCATGACAAAGCTAGAAGAGGAGAAGAGAGGAGAGAAGAGGAGAGGAGAGAGAGAGGAGAGGCAAAATTGCTATATGTTTCTAATTAAATATGGACTGACTTGCATATTGTAGGTTGCCGTTTCCCTTTACGCAAGTCTTTACCAAATTAGTAGGTATAAAAACCACTTGTTGTTTTTTTTTTTTTTACTTTTTGAGATTTCACAACTGTTTTACCTATGAGTGTTTTGGTCTTGTTATTTTTCAGGGTCTCATGCTTTTGGGAAACAGTTTTGCACTGGGTTTTTGCTTGCCATGGTTGCTTTCAAGCATTAATTGTGTGTTAGGACTTGATACTGGAATAGTGGATGTGACTAAAGGTTTTTTTATTTAAAGCGACCGAAAAAATACTTGTAAAATTTCCGCTTCCTCTGTGAAAAGTACTTAGGGCGGAACAGATGTGTTCATTAGAAAATGCGTAGAGAGGTGAATTTTGGTTCTGAAGTAGTGGTCTTTGTGGAGGATCCTTTGCTGCCATATACATGAAATGGTTTTGGGAAGTACAATGTACCTTTTGTTTGCAAATTTGATCATTTTATTTGATCGTTTGTTATTACCTCTTCAGTTTTCCTTTTTTTCTAATATTATGTTAACCTTTGTTTTAGAATAAAATTGGACTTGATGTTCCTTACCTTGAGAGTTTATATTGTATTCGCGTTTAGTGAAACAAACCCTTGTAACAATTAATTATGTTTACCTGTATGGAAAAACTGAAATAAAAAGGGAAACACTGAAACGCTGTTATGCCATAAATCTCCACTTATGTTGATTTTTCGTGAGGTAAACAAAATCACTTGTTTTCCCTGTCCAGGTCGAAGGTTTCCAGGATTTTCGTTTTTCACCACTCTAAACATTCTGATTTTTGGAATTAGTCTTTCCCCCCCTTCCCCCCCCCCCCGCACAAAAAAACGGGGATTGAATTTGGTATTTCGCTTCGCTTTCATCAGACTTACACTTCTTTGTCTGTAAGTAGACTTGGTGTATTGTAGCCCATGTAAGTGGTTGTGGGTGTTAAAATCCCCAATCGGCGTTTCTGAAAAATCACTGTTGGATCGGGTCCTCCTTCGTTTCAATTTATTTATAATCATCATCATCATCATTACACAACATTATTGTTAACATCCAGCAGTTGTTCTTCCCAATAGGCAGGTCATATAACATCGATTGCCTCCGTTTTTTAGTCCACTAAAAGAAACCATTCTGACATTCTCGCCAATCATTATTGCGCCATTAGTGTTGCTCTTGGTGTTTTCCCCAACAACGCTTTATCAATCAGGCATTTCTTTCGCTAGCCCTTTTGACTTTGTAAAATATGGTAATATTAATTCTAATCGACGCTGTTTTTCTGTTCTTTGCCCAGGTCCCTTCTTTCCCTTTTGAGGTAGAGCGTAATTTGTAACCGCTACTCGTACATTTTTTACATATTCTATTTCTTCATTATTTTGACGATCTTTCCTGGGGGACAGTGTTTATTTGATCTATAAGGTTATTATTTTAGCTGGTTTGAGTAACATAAATAAGCATAGCCTTTCAAAAATTGGGCCTATGGAAAGGAGATGGAGGAGTATTGTATTTATTCTATCTATTTGTATATTCTCTCTTTTACAGGACCCTTTTTCCATTTTGTTTCGTGGGTTGCCCCTAGGTCGCTCAGTGTGGAGGCAACACCTCTAATGTCTACCAGAAGAGTTGCTAGCACATCTTTTCCGGTATATTTTGCATCTTGGGGCCGATCTTGGTATGGTCTGGGATGCAGCGTTAGATATTTTGTCGAGCTTTTTCTTCTTAAAACACATCTATGCTCACATCCTGATATATTCCTCGAAAAAAAAAAAAAAAGATGAGCTGTCAACGCATTGAATTAGACGCCTGCAATTATTGATGCTGGTGCGTAGTTGGATAAATGTCCCTGTGGTGCTTTCCTTAAATTTGTTTTTTTCCTGGTATAGTTTTTTGGGCAACTATGTTATTCTACCTGCTGCTTGCTCTTCATTCTGATATTTTTAGCTTCCATGATGTTTTTCGGCCTATTCCTTGCTATTCCGCCTGAATTATCATGTAGCGTTCGCTTTCTCCTTTTCTAAGACGTATATAATGTTTTCATAACATCAACTTACCTGTCCAGAATATTATACATACGCTATCGACTCTCCGTCGTCCCCGGACAGAAACTTCAAATTTCGCGGCACTCGCTATCAGGGTAGGTCAGGCGATCTACTGCCCTGCTCTGGGTGGCAGGACTAGGAACATTCCCGTTTCTAATCAGATTCTCTCTGTCGCCGGTAGTATCAACATTGTTGTTACTTCCTCCTGACTGGAATTCTTTTTTCACAACGCTTTTGATCATCTTTCGACTGATTTTTGGTGATGTACTTGGATCGTTGTTTGGCATTCGCTATCGTGGACTTTTTTTTTTGGACTTCGCTTTGGATTTTCGTGAATATGTCTGATTCTAGTGTTAGCTTCAGCGTGTGTGTGAATGAGGGCTATAAGGTGAGGATTCCGAAAGCTTCGGTAGATCCTCACACTACATGCAGTGGTTGTAGAAGGGTTGAATGCTCAATTGAGAATACGTGTAACGAGTGTAGAAAATTGATTGTGCGCAAGAATGGAAGAATCTGATTTCTTACTTGAAGAAGTTAGAGAAAGATAGAGAGAGGAAGGCGGCTTACAAAAGCCGGAAAATGTCTAGTAGTTCTGTAGCTTCTTCTTCTTCTCATAATTATGCCCATTCTATTTCAGCCCGTTCACAAGTTAATGCCTCTGATTCTGCCTCGGAAATGGCGGAACTCAGAGCTTCCCTTCAAAAAATGCAAGAAAAAATGGAAGCATTGGAAGGTAAGAGAAGAGAATGTGGTTTCTCGAGTGATGTTAGTGTCCCCAGTGTAGTGGAGGGGGCGTCTGGTCGTCTCTGCGACGCTCCCAGGTCTAGACCTCTTCCAAGCTCCCTGGCCCAGAGGAGAAGGAAAGTCGAAAGCCTTACGGGGGTCGTGGAGAACCCCTCCCCAACGATCAGGCGTCCCTTCGGCAGAATCTTATACATCTCAGACTGCCAGGGACAGCTATAGGAAAAGCGTCCTTCGTGAGTGCTTTTCATCATCTAGTTCGCCTTCTCCGAGAAGAGGATGGAAGGAATCGAAGCTTTCACGTCCGCTGAAGAGAAATTGAAAAGAACCTGAGCTCAATTCTAGCCCCGAGCGCTTCTCTGAAGAAGATGCGCCTTCGGTAATAAAGAAGGCTAGGAAGGAGTTAGATCCTTGGACTGTAAGAGATCCTCGAGCGCCTTCCAGATCTCCTTCTCCTGATTCGAATGAGCCTTCGACCAGGAAAATTTTGATGAATGTGCAGGAGCAATTAGCGTCTTTGGTAGGAGTACTTTCTAAAGAGCCTACTCGTAAAAAAGGTTGACAGGCTTCCGATTAAGAGATCCAAATACCATCTCCTGTCCGGCGCGACGAACCCTCCAGGGGAGTTGTCGCACAGGCGGCCATCTCTGGGGGAGCGGTGCGTTAGGCAGGCGAGACGTGGGAAAGGAAGTAACTCCTGCCAAGCGTCTGGCGCCAACTAGGACCGCCAGGCGCCAAGTAGGCGCAAAGAGCTGACTTTACTGTAGATCGTTCTAGGCCCAGATCTTCATCCAAGCAACAAGAGCCAACTGGAGAAGAGAGAAACTCCTGATAGGAGTAAAGCGCCCCGCTAAGCGCAATATACTTGCCATTCGAAAGGCGCATTCCATGAGCGATACTCCTACCAAGCCACAGGAGTATTCGGAACTAGATGCGCCTTACATAGGTCAGGAGTATTCGGGAAGAGATACTCCTGTCAGGCGCCTGGAGTACTCTGACCTCGATACTCCTCCCAGGCGCCAGGAGTATTCTAGACTTTTTACTCCTACCAGGCGCCAGGAGTATTCGAAGCGCGATGTGCCTACCAAGTGCCAGGAGTATTCTGAGCTTAATACTCCTAACAGGCGCCAGGAGTATTTGGAGGGAGATGCGCCTACCAGACGTCAGGAGTATTCGAAGAGTGTTACGACTGTCAGGCGCCAGGAGTATTCCAAACAGGATACTCCTACCAGGCTCCAGGAGTATTCTCAGCGAGATACTCCTGCTAAACGCCAGGCGCATTCTCCTCATGAAGAGCTTGATATCCGACAGGAGTCTAACAGGCGGGTAAAAACAGGTTACACATGACTCGCCTAATGATAAACGTAAGGAGAGAGTTACTCCTAGCCCCTCTCCTAATAGAAGTGCTTCTTCTTCGGAAAGGAAGAAATCAGAGGAGACAGAGTAGGGAAGGGAGCCTTCTCCTTCCGAGCCTATTAATTTAGAATGACGTCTCGGAGGACGAAGTTACTAACAGAGAAGACTTTCGAATTACAAAGTTCTTTCTGCTCTTCTCTTAGAAGAATATGGAGATGCATTGACTCCAGCCGTCCTCCTTCTCCGCGCTCACTATTTTCAAGTACGAAGGCGCACAAGTCTTCATCTTTCCTGAAAATGAAGCCGGCCATATCCATGAAAAGGGCCTTACAATCTCTGGACATCCTGGATGAAGACAAAAGAAGGAGTTAGAAGGACGATCTTTTGCATGCCTCCCGCTAAACTAAGGGGTAGGAGAGGCATATGGTACGAAAACGGGTAGAAAATATGGATTGTCTCTGCCCGTTTCAGCTGAATCGGAACGTTCTCCAGTCTCGTAGACTCGTCGAGGAGACATGCCTTAAATTCAGCGAAAACAACATGGGGTCTTTCGGAAATGGAGCCATCTCCTCAAGGGACTTTTTCATACCTTAGAGTATTTAACTTCCTAGATTGTCCCTTGGGGTTATTGCTAAGAAGTCCCATGAAAAAGAACAACTAAACCCTGAAACCCTACATAGCATCCTTACATGCATCGATAAGGCGGTTCAAGATGGATCGGCGGAAGTGTGCTCCCTCTTCGGTGCGGGAATACTAAAGAGAGAGCGGTTTCATAGTGCTTTCTCACTAAGGCCGTCTCGCCTTCGCAGAGATCCGCTTGCTGTATGCGCCTCTCTCTGAACATTTATTTCCTTCTCAGTTGGTGAGAGACATTGCCCATTCACTAACTGAGAAAGCCACTCAAGATCTTTTAAGGCAATCTTCAAGAAAAAATAGACCTGTGGCCAGTGAAGAAAAGAAAGCTCAACAACAGCAGCCCTTTCGAGGAGGCCCTCAGGCTAGATCCATCGCCAGAAGAAAGTCAACGGAAAAAAGGGGAAGATCTGCCTTCCGTCCCTTTAAGAAGGGAAAATGAGAAATCTTTCCTCTAGACACCTGTAGGAGCCAGGTTACAGTTCTTTGCGGGAGCATGGGAAGACATAGGATCCGATCCTTGGTCAATGCAATAAAATCAAGAAGGGTTATTATATCCCATTCAAGGACAGGACCCCCCTTGACAACATCACCGAGGGAAACTGTCAGCCAGATACAGGGACCCTGTTCTTGATGGATACTCTTCGTCAAATGGTGGAACAGATGTGGGACAAAAGAGCAATAGAGCTGGTACTGGATCAAAGCTCCCCGGGGTTTTACAATCGCTTGTTTCTCGTAGCGAAAGCCTCGGGGGGATGGAGACCGGTACTGGATGTAAGTTCGCTGAACAAATTCGTACAACAACAGAATTCAGCATGGAAACGTCTGCCTCAGTACTTGCAGCTCTCCGTCAAGGAGATTGGATGGCGTCCCTAGATCTTCAAGACGCATATTTCCACGTCCCGATTCACATTCGTCGAGGAAGTACCTTCGTTTCATGTTCGAGGGAAGGATCTATCAGTTCAGGGCCCTGTGTTTCGGCCTTTCTACGGCTCCCCAAGTCTTTACAGACTTGATGAAAAATGTGTCAAAACACCTTCACCTGGACGACTGGCTCATCAGGGCCAGGTCTCAAAAGCAGTGTCTGGAGGACCTGTCAACAATCCTGGAATTGACAAAGACATTAGGATTAATCGTGAACCTCGAGAAATCTCAGATGGTCCCCAGCCAGAATGTAGTTCTATCTGGGGATTCAGATGGATTCTCGGGGTTTTCGAGTATTTCCTTCTCAAGAGAGAGTAAGGAAAGGCTGTGCCACAGTATTGAACTTCTTAGAGAAAGAGCGTACTTCAGCGAGGGAATGGTTGAGCCTTCTGGGGACCCTTTCCTCGCTCGAACAGTTCTTTCCTCTAGGAAGACTACATCTCCGTCCGCTTCAGTTCTTCCTGAGAAGCAGTTGGAGTTGGAAGACAGGACAACTCTCGGACACGTTTCCAATCTCATTAGAAGTAAAACAACAATTAAGGTGGTGGTTGACCCCCTTAGAAGTAAACAAAGGAGTATCCTTAGAAGTACGGAACCCAAACCTGACATTGTTCTCAGACGCGTCGGAGACAGGTTGGGGTGTGACTTTAGGGTCAAAGAAGTGTCAGCACCTGGTCGGAAGAGCATGGTCATGGCACATAAATTGCAAGGAGCTCTTTGCGATTCACCTCGCGCTAAGGAGCTTCGAGCAGATAGCAGAGACAAAGTAATACAGATAAACTCCGACAATACGACCGCTCTGGCTTATGTCAAGAAACAAGGAGGAACTCACTCTCTCGCCCTTTACGAACTAGCAAGAGATCTGCTGATTTGGGCATATCAAAGGAACGCGGTTCTTCTAACGAGATTTGTTCAAGGAGAGAGGAACGTGAGAGCGGACAGACTGAGCAGGAGGTTCCAGGTCCTTCCTACAGAATGGACCCTCCACTCGGAAGTCTGTCAGACCCTTTGGTTATCTTTTTTTGGGGGAAACCGCAGATAGATCTATTCGCCACGTTTCTCTCCTAAAGGATAGATACATTTTGCGCCCTGGTAGAAGATCCCAGGGCTTATGCAATAGACCGCCTTTCTCCTGGACTGGTCAGGGCTAGACGTGTACGCTTTTCCCCATTCAAGATTCTGGGGGAAGTAGTCAGAAAGTTTGTGGCCTCGAAGGGAACCAGAATGACTCTGATAGCCCCATATTGGCCATCCCGAATTTGGTTCACAGAGGTGATGGAGTGGACAGTAGACTTCCCCAGATCTCTTCCAAACAGGATAGATCTGCTCAAACAACCCCACTTCGAGAGGTACCATCAAAATCTACCCGCTCTTGCTCTGACTGCCTTTCGACTATCGAAAGACTTGTCAGAAGCGAGAGGGTTTTTCTCGCAAGGCGGCAAGCGCAATTGCTAGAGCCCGCAGATCATCTACTAGGTCGAGTGTACCAATCGAAGTGGGAAGTTTTCAGAAACTGGTGCAGGTCGAAGAAGCTGTCCTCTTCCAATACCTCTGTAACCGAAATTGCGGATTTCCTTCCTTCTCTGAGGGAAAAGTCACATCTCTCTGTACCAACAATTAAAGGATACAGAAGTATGCTTTCGTCAGTCTTTAGGAACAGGGGTTTAGATTTGACGAATAATAAAGATTTGCACGATCTCATCCGCTCCTTTGAAACGTCGAAGTCAGTAGAAACCTAGGTTCCGAGCTGGAACTTAGATGTGGTTCTGAAATTTTTGTCCTCGGAAAAGTTCGAACCACCTCATACGGCTTCATTCCGGGATATCACTAGAAAGTGTATATTTCTGCTATCTCTGGCGACGGCTAAAAGGGTCAGTGAGTTGCACGCCCTTGAGTCACGAGTTGGCTTCAAAGAAGATTCTGCGATTTGTTCATTCCAGATCTTTTTTCTTGCCAAAAAACGAGAACCCTTCGAAATCCCTGGCCTAGGAGTTTCGAGGTAAAAGGACTTACTAGCTTAGTAGGCAGAGAAATAGAAAGATCTCTTTGTCCAGTTAGAGCACTGAAATTCTATCTGGACAGAAAGAAGCGGTTGGGAGGCTCACAACATGGTCTATGGTGCTCGGTGAAAGACCCCAAGAGACCTATGTCTAAAAAAATGCTTTGGCCTTCTTTGTTAGAAGTGTAATTACCGAGGCTCATAAGAACTGCCCAGATGACTCTTTTAATCTATTAAGAGTAAGAGCTCATGAGGTAAGGGCAATCGCGACATCAATTGCGTTCCAGAGAAATATGTCACTTATTAAAATATTTTGGACGCAACCTGTTGGAGATGCAACTCAGTATTTGCAATCTCATTATTTAAAAGATGTGCGAGTGACGTATGAGAAATGTTTTCTCTAGGTCCGTTTGTGTCAGCACAGACGGTTCTGGGTAAAGGAGAGAGCACCGATCCTTAAATATGTGTACGTAACCCTCTGTCGGATGTGTTCTGTGTTTCCGGTGCATGGGAGTGGTCAGATGTCGCACTGGCGGCCTTCACTTCTCTTCATTAGGAAATCGAGTGACAGCGACTATTAGAGGGGTACCAAAAAATTTTTGTTTGATTGTATGTATGAATTATCGAGTTTGTGGTTTGTTGCTAAGAGTTTGGGGATGACTCTTAACAATCTTAGAACCTAACACGGGTTAGGGATCGGGTGATCGGGATCGGTTGTGTGCTCCCTTAAAGAAGGCGTGTTGGCATATAAGCGGATTAGCACCCCTTGACAAATGCCAGTTAGGCTCTGTCGAGTAAGTGGATAAGACCCCAATCGTCAGACCAGCAAGAACTCTTGGCCACAGATCACTATCTCGCTAAGGCTTGAGTGAAGCAGACTCCTGGCAGTAGCCACGAAGTCTTCCATCTAATAAGGTAGGAACCAAGATCTATTTATAACCTACAACATATGTTGTTTACCCTGTCCTAGTCAGTAAGTTAGCGGTCTCTTGCCCTCCACCAAAGGGTGTCAATCAGCTATGTATATATCTGAAAGGTAGTGAATGTATGAAAAATGATATTGTTATTGATACAATAAAGTTTCATACATACTTACCTGGCAGATATATACGATTGAAGACCCACCCAGCCTCCCCGCAGGAGACAGGTGGAAGAGAGAATCTGATTAGAAAACGGGACAATGGTTCCTAGTCCTGCCACCAGAGCAGGGCGGTAGATCACCTTGACCTACCTGTAGCGAGGCCGCGAAATTTGAATTTCTGTCGGGGACGACGGAGTCGATAGCTATGTATATATCTGCCAGGTAAGTATGTATGAAACTTTATTGTATCATAAAACAAAAAAAAATATCAATTTTGAGGATTGTAGTCTTTCCCAGTAGTCAAGGTCCTATAACTTCTTGTATTCTAGCTGTAAAGGACCTTTGTACACTCTCTATTTGTGCAATATCCTTTTGATAGTGTGGGTACCATATCATATTGCAATATTCAAGTGGACTACGAAACATATGTTTTATAAAGCATAATCATGTGTTCAGCTTTTCTTGTTTTGAAGTGCCGTAAACAACATTCCCATTTTTTGCTTTACATTTTGCCAATAGAATTGCTATTTGATCATTGCATAACAATGTTCCTATTCATCATCACACCAAGGTCTTTAAACTGCTTATTTATTTGTGATTGTCTCATATTAGGTCCCCTATATGCAATATAGCTTTTCCCTTCTCTGTCTCCATAAATTTATTGATTCAAATTTATCAGTTAAATACCATCCTAGGTACCTCTGACCCAATCATAAAACTTTGTTAAGGTCTCTTTGTAGCGCGTTCCTATCTTGACCACTAGTAATTTCTCTACTTCTTCTTTTGTGTCATCGGCGAAAACTACTCACTTACCGAGTCCTTAAACATTTACTGTCTATGTATGCAATCATAATAAACAAACAGTAATGCAGCTAACACCGTACCTTGTGGCACACCGGATATTACCTTTAGCTTCATCCGATTTCTCATCGTTTGCAATAACGATCTGTTTTTCTGTTGTGTAAAAATTTCTTTTTAACCATTTCCCACTTTATCCACTATATTATGTTTTCTAATTTTCTTCGCTAATATATTATGATCTACCTTGTCAAATGCTTTTGCAAAGTCTAGATAAACCACATCTGTTTCATTTCATCTGTTTCATTTCAGCTTCATTAATATCTATGTCTGCTAGATATTGACTATTTTCGTCCCTTACTTCTATATCATTATCTTCATTATCAATTCTAGGGGTGAATTCCCTCTTATATCGTTCTGCCAACATGTTGCATATTTCCTTTTTTTCATTCGTTAATCTCCCTTCAATTCTTAGAGGGCCTATTTCTATTCTTTTATTCATCTTTTTCGCATACGAGTATAATAGGTTGGGGTTTTGCTTGATATTTACTAGGGTTTTTTCTTCCAAGTCCTGTTTTTCATTTTCTTTTGATTGTATAATCTTTTGTTCTGCATTTTCTATCTTACTTTTTAGTTCTATAACTTTCCATGCACTTTTTTCTTTTGCAAGACCTTTTTTCCACTTTCTGATTTTCTGGAACAAGATCCTTCTGTCTCTTGGTATGCATGACTGATGTTTACTTTTCTTCTTCGGTATATATTTATCCACTATTTTCTCTAATGTTTTATTTAATATCTCCGTATTTACCCTTGTATCATCACTTACGAAAATGTTATCCCAATCTTTGTTTAATTCTTCATTTATTTCTGACCATTTTATATTTTTACTGTAGAAGTTGTATTTTCCATATCCTTCCCACTTTTTCATTTCTTGCTTATCTCTGTTTTCACTTGCTTTGGAATGGACTGTTAATTCTATGACATTATGGTCTGAAATACTCGCATTATAAACTATTATTTCTTTAACATAATTCACCTCGTTCACAAATACTAGGTATAAAGTATTTTCCTTTCTTGTTGGCAGGTGATTTATTTGTTGAATGTTGTATTCTAGTAGCATATCTAATAGCTTTTCGAATTGCCTCTTATCTTCTGCACTACTATTACTCTCTTTTTTATATGTATAAATACTACCACAATCTCCTATTCGTTCTTTCCAGTCTACGAAAGGAAAGTTAAAGTCTCCGGATAGGAGAATAGTCCAGTCCATGTGATTTCTACATATATCATCCAACTTTTCTATTATTATGTCAAACTCTTTAGTATTAGGGGGTCTATGTATTACTATGTTCATTAATTTTTCAGATTCAAATTCTACCGCTATTAGCTACAAAAATATACGTTTATTCAAAGCAAAGCAACGAGAGAGAGAGAGAGAGAGAGGGGGGGAGGGGGCCTACTGTGTTTATATTTTTTATTGATAAGATATCCTTGACTGTTCTCTGTAAAACTGTAGTTGTATCATGTTAGTCATTCTCTCTCTCTCTCTCTCTCTCTCTCTCTCTCTCTCTCTCTCTCTCTCTCTCTCTCTATAGAATTCTGTCTGTACTAGGAAAGTAGAATGGATGAGATCAAAACACTACCCCATTCAGAAAAGTTAGTCTTTCAATAACAGTTTCCATGTTAGAAATTGAGCTGTGTTGAACGGTGATTCTCTTTAGTAGGAAACGGCAACCCCATGTAGAAATGAGCGAAGCTGAGGACTAAGAAGAAGAAGATTCTAGTCCATTGACAAAACTTCGCTAATACGAGGCTTCATTGTGGCCTTTTCCACATGTAAAATTGGGCCTTGCTGTTGCCCCGATCATTCACAAAACGAAATTTTATTGTCAGAAAATACATAATCATACTCGTGTTGCAATACCGTCCTTGAGGAGTAACGCAAAGCAATCTTCATTTGTCAACACTGCGTTATGCTGCATAATTTTTAAGTTTTGACCCGAGGCCCCGTTCTCCAGACATGCGAGCAGCCCTTTCTCCACGAATTGGTTTTTAATGCTAACCATTCCACCTGATGGTCTCTCTCTCTCTCTCTCTCTCTCTCTCTCTCTCTCTCTCTCTCTCTCTCTCATAAACAGCACTCATAAATCATCGCAAGTCTCTCTCTCTCTCTCTCTCTCTCTCTCTCTCTCTCTCTCTCTCTCTCTCTCTCTCATATACTCATAAGTCATCGCCAGTATTACGGATTTCCCCCGTGACAAAGCAGGCTTTACCAATCAAAACATAATAGTTCATATTTCTACATTCATACATATAGATAAATACAATTCTAATATATGCGGAATAAAAAAAAATAAACGTATAAATTGTCGATGATAAATAAATAAAGCTAGTGAGTCGTTAATTATTAACGTTTAATAAATCTTTATTACACGTGGGTATAATGGGATAATGGGTCGCAATTCAATTCTTGCTGTGGGTCGCAGTAGAAAAAAAAATTGCAGAACGCTGTGCAAGAGGCTTTTTGATGTTCCTAATAGCATTATGTTTTCTGGTTATTAAGTTCAAATCTCGTTGTTTTGCAAAGTATGTAACTATTTATGCTAATTTTTGGGGCATGAAAAGGTCGCTAAAGGAAGTGAGATGTCATTTTCGAATGAATGCTGGCTTCCCTGATTTTAAAGGCAATGAAAATCATAAATACCTCTGTGTTCTCCGGCCTTATCCTTATCTGTTCTTAAGACTTTATCTGCTCATTGGTAAGGTGGTACAAGATTACCAGAAGTTTTTCCTTGGTTTTTAATAAGTGCATTTCAACTGATGTTTATTTACGAATGTAATTTTCCGTTTATTTTTTATTTTCTTTCCCGTTCTTAATTCATTTACGATTTAGCATTTGGAATTCTGTATTTTTTAACAAGGAATAATTATGTAATGATAATTCCATCTTATGAATAAGTTTCATTCATATACTTACTTTGTGAAGTACCGCCGGTCGTTCCCTGTATTACAGCTTTGAATAACGTAATCCGATTCATAAAGATCCTTGTCCCCAGTGTTGCATTTAGCGGACACAATAAAAGTGAACTATGCAAGTGTTAAACATCAAGCTCAATGGAAAACGCTGTTGCAGTGCAGTTTATGGCAGTCATAGTTGTGATAAAAGTAGTGCAATGGCTCTGTCTGCTAATCAACAGAGAGAGAGAGAGAGAGAGAGAGAGAGAGAGAGAGAGAGAGAGAGAGAGAGAGAGATGGGGATGATTCTTCACACAAGCTAAGAATGTAAGGGAGTGCGCTTGCTATACATAATAAACATCCATACAAAAAAAAAAAAATCACATGCTAATGTCCGATTTTTATTTATGAAAAATTATTTCTTTTGGTACTTCTTGACTGCCCTTCACTAATTGCGTTACGAATTTTTGTTTTATTCCCATGCTAGCAAAATGGATTGTTTTTGTATGTTTTTTATACTTGAAAATACCTGCCCTCCACAGTACAGATGGTCTCTCAGCCTGATTACGTTGAGATATCACTGTAGATACTTGCAACGACATTGTCTTTGCAATGATGCATGTTGCTCGTAACCCACTTGATGGTTGCAGCTGGGTTCTCTCTCTCTCTCTCTCTCTCTCTCTCTCTCTCTCTCTCTCATAAATGTTAAGAAATCGGAATGAGGAGGTTGTGGTAAGTGTATTTGTTAATGCACCGAAGAGAAAATGGTAATAGTTGCCATTCGTCACAAAATGTTACCTACTCTTATGTCATATATATAACCCGATTTCTCCTACAGCTGTTTAACACTAATTTACAAGCTGCATAATGATTCATTAAATTATCTTCTTTAAAAGTGAATAAGAAAGCAAAGAAAGCATTTAGAATTCAACTAAGAACTCGTCGCAATTGCAATAAAATTAAATTGAGATGTTTTTCCACGTTTTATATAACAGTGCCTCTTTCCAGTTAATATATGCATGTCTTTTATTTATTTATTTTTTTTTCACCCTTCCCCAGCACTGATCAATTTAATAACTTTTTCCATTACTGATACATTTAATTTTCCAGTATTTTGAAATAACCATGATTCACTTCTCGTTTTATTTTCCATGAGCATTCCATTTTAGTTTGTCCGTCCGCATTTTTTTCCTGTCCGCCCTCAGATCTCAGAACTACTGAGGCTAGAGTGCTGTAAATTGGTATGTTGACCATCCCCTGCCAATCATCAAGCATACCAAATTGCAACACTCTATCTTCAGTAGTTTTTATTCTATTTATGGTTAGATTTAGCCGTAAACGCGCGTTTGGCAATATATAGGCCAGGCCGTGGTTAAAGTTTCAGGGCCCGCGGCTCATACAGCATATACTGAGACGACAACCGAAAGATAGATCTAGTTTCGGTACTCTTGATTATACGATATACGGGAAACTCGATTGAGTTGAAGAAACTTCGGTGCAGTGTTTACTTGTTTTACTCTTTTCTTCTTGTTCCGTAGAAAAATTTTCAGTATTTCTTTTCCAAAGAATTGTGGACTTATTTTTCTAAAAACCTTTCGGCTCTAAAAGATCTTTTGACGAACATTCTTTTTATCTATTTATTTATTTATTCTTTTGCTTGCTTATGTCAAGAAATTTTTACCCCTCTGTTAGTTTTCACTATGATTTTTTGTTTTTCCATATTATATTTTTCGTGACTAAAGAATTTTACTAAAAGTTTTTCTGCGTCCCAGGCTTTACAGTACCGTCCGATATCACGCTAATGAATAGTGTACCGTTTCGTCGATATTTTTTATGTTTCCTTGACTAGAAAAATTTTACCTTGGAAAATTGTCAGCCAAGGCCCTTCTGTCTGCCGCTTTGTTTGTTTTTGTTTTTCATTGAGGACCCCCAAAATATTGTATCTATCTGGTGTCTTTCATATCTTGTTGCCTGGATACATAGAAGATGGGAAATTTCTGAACATCGTTTTCCCAAGGCCTATTTTGAATTCTAAATGTTACTAGCATAAGCAATTAGATCATAGGGTCAGATTTGCTCTCTATCCTCTTAACTCAACAAATAAAGTTATATGCCACTTCTGGCGTCAGCCTCGGCTGTTTGTCTTATATGGAAAAAAGTTCTCTCACTCACTTATCAGTTGCCAGAAATAGCCGTCATGTCTCTCACACACCCCCCCCCCCCCCCCCCCCCCCCCCCCCCCCCCTCCAACGTTCCACCCCCCGAAACCGCAACCATAAACGCACATTTACATAATAGCGCTTCTTATCAAGACCATCGATGTTCTACATTTTTCCACTAGTATTTTTTTGAGAGTTTTTTTTCTTTTTTTTTTGCGTTGCATGAATATTGCTTGGGGAGTTTATATTGGAGTGTAGGGTTAGAATTGAAGTCATCGGAATTCTGTAATTAAATGGAATTCTGTAATATATAATCGTGTCTTGAAAAAATATGTTTTACTATTTCGTAGATTTTACTCTTCCAAGAAGTCCTCTTTTTTTTTTTGAGAGAGGATGCCGAACATATCAGTGGGAGGAGAGAGAGAGAGAGAGAGAGAGAGAGAGAGAGAGCAGCTGTTATGCCGTATGTCCTGAGAAAATATTCTTGATAAAAATAGGTTCTAATCTGAGGTTGGTAATTATCTTCCACAGATTTCGGAAGTATCTGGTTTCCCTTTATTAATCCTGATTTTTTTAGTTTGCTTTATCCCTGTTCAACATTCATTAATATCTAAATCGAAATAGTACCCTTGAAACGTTGCATAATTTATGCATATATTAATCATGTCTTGTTCTTTCCTTTAGAGGCAGTAGTTTAATATCTTGAGAATGTTTATCTTTTTGATCAAAGAGAATTGTATGTATATCTAATAGTTTCATCGAAAGTAATTCTCCAGTAAATAGTGTATAGTTTTGGTATAAAGATTAATGTTAATCGTTATTTATAACTTGAAGTATGAACACAAATTTGAATAAAGGGCGTGCTAATGCAATATTTCTATATTTTGATTACGTCTCTGAATGTTTTTTTTTTTCATGTTCCATTCATATCCAGTAGATTAGACTGAATCCTGAACGCCCGTCTTTGATTTCCTGCCGGGATTATCTTCCTCCTTTCGTCTTCTGTTTATATTATAAAGAAGAATGTGATATCACCACTGCCTTGCTTCTCATTCCTTCATTCGCTGTTCTGAAACTGCTTCTTTCGTCTTCTGTGTGAGAGGAAACCGCCTGACGGCTGGAAGGATGGACTGGTGCATCGCAGTTGGTGATATTTTCGTTCTATTCCCCTGAAGAGAAATTCCGTCTCCTCACCCACCATTTTGCTCTCAATCATTTTTTTTTTTTTTTTTTTTGCACGCTGAGGCATTTCATTGCGCGGGTAAGTGGCAGTTAGGAAGGGAATAATCAGGAAACATGATTTAATAGATGCAAGCTCTTTTGTGGAACTCTTCGAAGACAATTTGTGTATCTGTTCTCTTCCTTGTACCGTTTAGTTTGTCATGCCGCTCATTTCGCGTCTGTCTATATACTCACAGATTTCATTTTGCCTCAAAGAATAAACATGCAAATCTGTATTTTACATTGATAGTCAAGTCTGGGATAACAGGGAAAGCCCTTTACCTAGATAAGTGTGCCCCGTGTTTCTAACGAAAGCATATATTTTAACAAATTAAAATTTCAAGTTTCATATTCTTGAGAGTTGCTATGAACAGGGTACCCGGCCATAAGTGAAATAATATATTGCTGAAAAATATTTTGTTAAGCATATCTGGCCACATCTGTGTGTACCAGGTTCAGTTTACTCGTATTTTCTCATAAATGCGATAGCCTTCAACCATTTTTTAATCGTTTACGCTTTAGGAAATTTTCATTTATGCATTATCGTTAAATTTGACAATGTTAAATCAGTTCTGTACTCTACATTTTTACTTCGTAATTGTGGTTTTCCGATATCCTGTATTCCTTTCATCCTGTGTTGTTTTTCATCTTTAATTTATTTAAATTTCAGAAAGATTATTAGTACTTTGTTTATGAATGAATTTTTTTACATCAAGAATTGGCATTTTAAATTATTTCGATAGTAGCGAAGATTTTCCTAAATGTATTAAGATTAGAGTTACATTTACCACGACTTATTCCAGCGACAGAAGAAGTATGGCCTTTTCATTCCTTTGGTATATATCAAATGCAAGTTTTGGTAATTATCTGTTTTATCATGATCACTTTAAATAACATTGCATGACCAAGAAAACCGTCAACTGATATATATGTAGTGAACGAACTCTAAAAATATATGCTGTATGACCTCCCACACAAATGACCAAAGGTTGGGCGAAAACATGTGTATTTGGGGCCACTCTTTTTCTTGTTCGATATCTCTTTGTAAGATGGTCACGTTTTTTAAGCCTTTGTTCATATATTTGCACAATAAAGTTCAATATTTACGGTTTGTGAGAACTGGAACGTAGATAAAGCCTCGTTCGGTCTAAGGAATTGCGCTTGCGGATCCTTCGGTATCGGAAACAAAGGCAGGTTTCGAAA
Organism: Macrobrachium nipponense; assembly: GCF_015104395.2. Classification (NCBI taxonomy): domain Eukaryota; kingdom Metazoa; phylum Arthropoda; class Malacostraca; order Decapoda; family Palaemonidae; genus Macrobrachium; species Macrobrachium nipponense. Next base: position 65,131,335 of record NC_087202.1, on the reverse strand, counting down.
GTGCTGATACAATGCGTGTGGCAATTTCATGGGTGTTGCCGTGCAGGAGAATGATTCCATAAATAAACTCTCTCTCTCTCTCTCTCTCATACACAAACACACACACAACCTTACTCAAGAGAGCGTAACTCGATATCATTATATTCAAGTAAAAGTCAAAATTCTCTGCATATGAACAATCTACGTACAGATTATAGTTACTGTTATTGAAGCAGCGATCGTGGTGACTGGGGACTGAAAGACCATGGACTAAATAGTCAGTAACAACTATAGGTCTTGGTAGTTCTTTCCAGGGCACGTTCGCCAAAGGTTTCTGCTTGGTGGACATTGTTCATTGTTAGACATTATATTCTGCTGCGCATGCAAGAGCATTGGTGCACACACTTTTGCATGATGACCACCCATGTGTGCCATAGCTACGAAAGGAAAAGTTGAATATAATGGTAACTTACAATTGATAGTTTTTAATATGTAGTTATAGTTTGTAGAATAGCCAGAAAATAAACTTGAATGTATAGAAACGTCATATTTATGTTAAATTCATTATTATACTGGAATACATTCTCTTTCATAATTTCTATATATGAGAAACCTGATTTAGCTTACGCAGAGGTAACTGAATTTGGCTCATAATTTATGGTTAGCTCTTATTTTATCTTGTGATTCATATTTTAATTGTTTGGGTTTTTTTTCAAGAACATAGTACATCTGTTTTTTTATAAATGTGGCTAAACTGATAACATTCCCTCCCTTGGAATGTTGTATATTCTATTTGAATTTTTTATTTATAATCTCATTCATCCAGTTTACTTGCAACAATTACATTTCTGGTATGAGTGATCATAGCCGTTGCGACGCCAGAATGCATCAACGTGTCTTTCTGTCTTTAACCAGCTCAAGAGAGCTTACTTCCATTTAGCTGTCGATTTTGTTCCTCCCTAAAAATCATAGCTTTTTTAAGCATCCTGAGGTACCATGACCACAAGGGATTGCCTTTGCCTCTGCTCCATTGCAGGGTAAGTACCTCTTTCTCCTTAAGTACTACCTCTTTTTCCTGAGGACCGCAGTGAGGCAATGACCCCGTTAATGAGAATATCGATCTTCATAATTTGCGAAGACCTTTGTGTTATTCCAGACTTTGCTCAGATTCCATAATTACAGTCTTTGCATTCATTCTAAAATGTCATTGGTGGATAACTAACTGGGAGATGATTGTTAATTGTAGCAAGCCTGGTTTTCCTCATTACGGTGGAGGTTAAGATTTTGATTGGATTCCTCTGTAGATATGTCTTTTAGTTTTTAAAAGCATTGACCAAGATGTAGCATGACTGTTTAGGAATGTTTTACAAAATGGTTGTCTTTGTGACCATAACTTGTGATTAGATTTTAGGAGGGATGGGAAGTCACTTTTGAGGAGGATGGGTATTTTCCTAGGCAGGTGATGGATTGCTCAGCCTTTTACATCCGTCGGGCATACATTAAAAAAAGGATCTTACAATGGCTCTAGATTTTGCTAAACAATTTAATTCATTATTTCCATGGGTTGGTTAGGAGTGAGGTGTTTGATCGCTCCGCTTTGGTAGAGGGGTGCAGTCTTTGAACTCTTTTGTGTCGTTATTGTGTCTCTTGTATCCCTAATCTCTTATTGTATGCTTAATTCTGGCATTATGTCGATTTCAACATTACTCTCATAAAAATTCATAGATGATAAAATTTTGACACTTGCCTACTAATGGTTTCCTTTATTTAATATATATAGTATATATATATATATATATATATATATATATATATATATGTGTGTGTGTGTGTGTGTGTGTGTGTGTGTGTGTGTGTGTATGTGTGTGTGCGTGTATACTTCAACGGACTTTTGAAAATTCGATTGATTATTTATTATCAACCCGTTCCGTAAGCTCGGTTCTCTTCATTCTCCAGAAAGGTTTTGTATTATAGCTAACCTTTGCTTTCCTCAAAGCCATTTGCTTTAATATGGGACTTCAGGGAACTGGCTTAGGGTAATAACAGAGAGGTGTTATTATCCACATCATCAGTTTTCTATTCAGTAGCGTCATGAAAAAATAAGGAAAGTACATACATCGAAAATAATACCAGAATAATGAAAATCCTAGAAAGTATTGAATCTAAAATAAAGACATTATAAGGTTAACAAATTTTGCAAGTCTTTTCAATTCTCTAGCATTACTTGTATTGAGGAGCAGATTGAATTTAAAAGTGGTAGGTCTTCTACAATAGTAGGGATTTAGGTATCTCTCTCTTATTTCTCTAATCACAGAACAAACTAAAACATAATTATTTTCATCCCCAACTTCAATGCTGCTACATAGTCTGCAAGGCTGCTGATTCTCCTGCCCAGAATATCTTTCAGTTGCTACGGGAAGTTTGTGGGTACCACACTTATTTTTACTAATTCTTTCTGGTATATCTAAATTTATAATATACTTTTCTTGGCCAAATTCAGTCTTAATAAGTTTATAATTACTTACAATATATTTCTTTCTACTTCTGCATGCCACTGTTATCTCTTTATATCTTTGAGTTTCATTTCTAGGCTATTTATTATCCACGTGTGATTGAAATTTTCTGGATGTTCCCATATATTTGACATACCACATAAATCAAGGATAGTTTTAATTTTATGGATCCAACTAGACTTATACTCATTCGACTCGTACAGAATTCTAAGAAAACGATAAAAAAAACATTAGACAATTTAGAAGCCTTTGATATTACAATTCTCAACTAAAATCGAAACATCCGTTTGCAAATAGATATTTCAAAATCTACGTCAAAATCAACTGCGAGTAAGCCTCGACGAGGTAGGTGTTCCTCACTCTATTGCGTTTTCAAACCTAACCTTGAGCGGAGGTGGAATTGTGGGTGACTGGAGGATAAGAGGAAGGAAAGGGGTGCATAGAGGGGTGTGGGAATGGGGCTGGGGTGAGTTGCAAAGCATGATTAACTTTTTTCACATTCCCGATTCTGCTGGCGTTCTGACGCCTTGTGCACCAACTTATTCATGGAAGAAAATCACAAAGAAGCCGGACTGACATCCACTTGATATTAGCCATTTTTATAAATCAAAAGGCTTCAGAAAATGAAAAACCTTAATGTAATAACAAATGTATTATTAGGGAGTTCATGAAAATGGATTGCACTTGAAATGTTTCGCGCTTTTTAATTTTCCCTTCAGTTACACTTTCTGGTCGTCGTGCAACACCAGGTGAGACGATCAGCCTTTTTATGCTTTACACGAACTTCCCATCGTCCTCTCTACACCATCGAACACACTAAAACCTCTCCCGTTTAAGCAGCGTCCGATGTTTGGTAGATTCACATCAAGCGTGCATTTGATGTCTAGGCCATTCCCTTACGACGTTCCTGATTGGCTGTTGATAAGCCAGCCACAGGGCTGGAAACTCTCAGTCTCTCGAGAGAGTTCACATGGGCAGGATCTGTGTTCCACCTCTCCAGAATGATACGTCTTTCAAAAGTATCCTTTAGGAGAGGTGGAACATACATCCTGCCTATGTGAACTCTCCCGAGAGACTGAGAGTTTCCAGCCCTGTGATTGGCTTATCAACAGCCAATCAGGAGCGTCGTAAGGGAATGGCCTAGACATCAAATGCACGCTTGATGTGAATCTACCAAACATCGGACGCTGCTTAAACGGGAGAGGTTTTAGTGTGTTCAAATGCACGGTTGATGCAAATCTACTATAGTAACCTTGGTGTATACCTGTGTGTTATATTTTTTTTTTTTTTTTTTTTTTACAAGCGTGTCTAAAAATGGAAGTTTCTGGTCTATGCTGTGTTCTATGGTAAAGTTTAGTACAGATTTTTCTGCGAGGATATCATTTAAAGTCTGAATATCTTGCCTGTTGTTTGTTGCAATGAAATATCATCGTTTAATTTCATCGATGTATCTGGCATAAATTTCTGGTTTCTCGTGATTATCTAAAACAGTGTCGTCTAAATGATCCATATCTAAAGGCTAAAATTGCACAAACAGAGAATTTAGTGATGCCTAATCTAATGCGTGCAAATAAAATTGTCAATTACTCGTATGAAACGGATAATTTTGCAACACTTTTATCACTGAGACAACAGACTTGGTCGCTGTGCTTGCACAGCTTTTAATTATTCTAACAACAAGAGGGTCCCGCTGAAAATATGCGGTTTGTGAGAATATGGTTTGCTTATAAGAGGACATCTAAGCCCATTACATCCCTAATTCAGCAAGATGTGTCTTCTATTATTTATGTCTACACAATGAGACTAAGGTAACAAGAATTTACGTCCAAGAAGAATTCGACAAGCACTGTCAGCATGCAATGATGCAAGAAAGAACAAGGCATGCATTTAGTATAAACAGAACTGCGTATTCTCCAGCTTACAGCTTAAATTAAGAATTTTCTGCGCGATCGTTATCCTTATCAAACTGCTCAATAACGAATGTAACCATCACAACTGCATTGAAAACAAAAATATATGTAAAATAAAAAAAAATAAAAAAAAAAATTAATTTTGTAATAAGAAAAATCTAACATTCTCAACAAACTGCTTACACGAAACATGACAGAATATCCATGTGCATAATGTGACGGTTATTAAGAAATGTTACGAAGGGAAGAAAAAAATCATTACAAAGAGTAACCTTGTCGCTATAAGAATATTTGGAGAAGTTTATGTGGACACGGGAATTATTTGCTTTGTAAATTAACGGACTGTAATTGTCGATACAGCTTTATGTTATCTTACACGTTTATTTAATTATCGTGACTTGTCTGTCATCTACGGAAAATTCTATAAAATTATAATTGAGACATGTCGAAAGAATAAGTGGAGAGAATCAAAAGCAGGAAGGAGAAGAACATAAAGGTAATGGATAAGAAATGAAAGTAAACCGTGTAAAAATGAATCATGGGAGGAATGGCACTTATGTTTAGGCTATGTTCTTTTTTTTTCTATATTTAAACAAATACTTACAATGGATAAAACACGAATTAACAGTATTATGATAGTAAGACAGGTCTCCAGGGGGATTAGGGGAATTTTTGAAAACCATGAAGTGTTTCTTCCTCCCTGACAGATTCTGCATCACTGACTCCTAACCATCTATCCTGGAGCACAAACACAAACGTTCAAGAATGCGTGTGCACCTGCAAAGCATATTCAAATACTTTTGAACAAACAGTAAAGCACAAATACAATTACATCTAGTAACGCTTCCCACCTTGCCAAACTTCATAGACTGTATTTCGGTTTTCTGTCATCACTGTGATAATTTGGCAACGGTCACTAAGGAAGTCATATTGGACTCTCTCATGGTTACCTTTTTACCACTGGAAAGATAGCAAACCATAATGAACTGGTCTTGAAAAGGTTTCCTTAGCAGCTGAGAGAGAGAGAGAGAGAGAGAGAGAGAGAGAGAGAGAGAGAGAGAGAGAGAGAGAAGAGAGAGAGAGAGAGAGAGAGAGAGAGAGAGAGAGAGAATTTGCTAAAGGGGTTCACCGTAGTTCAGAAAGGATTACCATGTAAGGGTCTTTTTGGTTTAAATGATATGATGGTACACAATTTGGCTGAGCACTGGTCATGCGCTCACAGTCTACTTTTTGTCACCTCTCTCTCTCTCTCTCTCTCTCTCTCTCTCTCTCTCTCTCTCTCTCTCTCTCACACACACACACACATACTTGTCCCCTGCTTAATGTAACAGGAGACAAGTGCACTGCCACACAGTTTACGAGGGTTGAAGTGAATAAGTAGACCAGGGCAACAGTTATCCATAGAGGCTAATACAGTAATAGGCTACTTATCACATTTCATCAAAGAACACCAACACCATTACTACAACCAACACAATCAAAACATAATAAGGACGTTTCTCAAATGGCTCAAGTAAGGTTATTTCCTTACTACATCAAAGACGGCTTCTAATGGCATCTCTGTAGGGGGCACGAACTTATATATAAGAAGAGGCTACTGCAGAACGCTGAACTTGTGCACGGCTGAAGGCTCCGAGACTCAAGGGAACAATGTTCCTAGATGGAGAAGGTACAACTTCCATCGTTACGGAAAAGAAATTCAAAGGGTCCCCTTCACTGCCTTCCTGGAATTGGGTTTGACATTAACTCTCTCTCTCTCTCTCTCTCTCTCTCTCTCTCTCTCTCTCTCTCTCTTCACTTACTTTTTTTTTCTCTCAGCATATTACAATAATACCTTCATGAATCTCTAGCCGTTTTTCAATAAAATGATGCATGTATAAGATTAAATCACGCAGCAGTACTCCAGATAATCAACGAATCTTTGCAAAAACAATGTTTATAAATCATGGGTGTTAAAAATGCATGTTATGAACAAAATCTTTGTAATGTATCGTGAAAACAAATCAAATCCCCAAAACTCACCATTTATAACAGGAGGCTATCATCAACACTAGTGACATAATAATATTTGGTTAATACTGAGTAACAGTAGTGGCAGCAGCATTAGTGTTTTTCCCGCCTTATTATGAAAAAAAATGATACCTACATTCTCAAAGTTGAAGCTTTACTTTAATGAATTAGGAAAGTTCTGTTTATTTCGCGTAAGTACTATAGTTTGGTGTGCGCTTTCCCATACGTAGAGACGAATCGAAAGCCTACAGCAAAATATATTCCAGTTATTGCTTCAAGAAACAATAAACGAGGCACCTCTAATGTCTACCAGAGAATTGCTAATGCATCTTTCGGTATATTTTGCATCTTCCAATCTTGGATGGTCTGGGATGCATTAGAGAGAGAGAGAGAGAGAGAGAGAGAGAGAGAGAGTCTGTGAACTCCGACTGAAGCAACACAAGGTCTACATTAGTTTGATTAAATTTATAATGAACCAAATCCATCAACTTATCAATAATTCCGATGAGGTACTTGCTAAATATATGTGTACATAAATATAGTTGTAATCTATTGGTCTCTTCTTTTTGTAGTTTTTGTGTAAAATATATATATTTGTGTAATTTTGTAATTCTCATACCCCGGAAGGGGTCGATAGAATAAAATTTGCCTTTGAATTTGCCTTTGCCTTTGCCTTTGACGTTAGACAAAGTGACATAGCAGTGACTCTCTCTCTCTCTGTGTCTCTCTCTCTCTCTCTCTCTCTCTCAAGCAAAATCTGTAAACGACCACTGCAGTCAGAGGAACAATAACAAGCTCAGTTTCCACTGCGGCAAAAGGCGGCTAATTTCCATACCGCATCTTTCAACAGGTATAAAACGTAAATTATTCCGATTAACATCGACGCCAGCTGAGGACGTAAATGACTAAAAATACTGATACTCGGTCGATTAATCTCGGGAACCTCTTCTCTCGCTGCAAAGTATCTAAGCTCCTTTGAGTACGTCCATTCTGACGGAACAAAGACACAATGTAGTTGGAATAAAGTTTTCTTCCTTTCACTCTAAAAGCTCGCCTAATTCGTCTAAGCTGGTCTCCAGAGAGAGAGAGAGAGAGAGAGAGATAGAGATTCCTCTTCCGTATTCATAGACGAAGTAATCGAGCCGTGCCCAAGTAACTTTTCTATTACTCTCTCAGGCCGAGGAAAGTTTCTCCTACTTAGTTGTAATAAAAATCGCCTGAATTTTTTCTTGTTTCCTTCGAAATAAACTAAAGTTCGTAAATGACTAGAAATGCACAAACAAACTGCATCTCATCGTTTCTTAATACGAGCAAGCTTAATTGAAAATCAATTTTTTTTTATCTCCCATATCCCCAGAAGTAGTAAATAGCTGCTCCCAGATCGAATAGGTTTACTCGCAATGACTGCCAGCACGTTATCCAAAGAATATTACAGCTCTAGACTGTTTCATCCTCTGTATGTTAATCCTTTCGATGGACTTTTTCAAATTATTGCTGCCTTTAGCTATTTATTAATTAATTTTAGTAGGTATCTCACTCTATACCTGCCTGTTAATGGAGTATTCCCTAGATATTGAAGGTAATAACGATCATTAAAAAAAATTATTATTTGTAAAGTCGGGCTTGGTCATACCAACCAGCCGGGAAATCGTTTTGAAAGCCTACCACCCATTGGCCAAAGCTCATAGCTTCAGCCTATGAGAGAATGCGATAGATATAGTGCGGCGGAGGTCTCTGATTGGCCAAGAGAAAATCTTGGCTGAAGGTTGACGCCCTGGGCCTTGAGCAGTTCGTATGCAGCCATCTACAAGACATGAAGGTATTTGTAACTCGTTTCCACAACGTGAGTAACCTTTCGTGATAGCAATTGTGTTAATTTAGGTTAATATCTGGTGGTATTTATCCCTTGAGTGTAGTTTTGTTTTTTTTTTTTTTCGTTAGAATCCCAGCGTTCCAATGAGCACAATGATCGTCGATAATCCGTCTTATTTTAGAGATGAGAGCAGTTCCAGCGTGTCAGTTGCAGTTAACTGAAGGTAAAATTCTGTTTTAAAAAAACCTTACTAATGGCATGAGCTTTCAATCGTGAAACAAACCCAGAGATCTGTAACGAAAAGATGAGTTAAATAATCAGTTGTTAGATATTCAGTCTGTGTTTGGACAGGATTTTGGCAGAGCGGAAAAAATGTTATATGGCCCAGTACTATCTTGCTCTAGTTTTGCGTTAGCTTTCATTTATACGTACGTTTATTCACCTTAGTGCACGTGAATTATTATTTTTTTTTTTTACGACACTACAGTCACACACGAGTCGGGCATGGGCATTTCTCTCCCTTTCGCTCTGCGTGAAGTTTCAAACTAATTCAGCAACTTAACTCGTTTTTCTGTAGGTAACTAGTTGCTACTCCCAGTAGCCTAAATTCCGTGAAATGACTACATAATGAAGTTCTATATTAGAACACCGTATCTAGAGATATGGCTGACATTGGAGTAGGATTGGGGCTTGTCTTTCAGTATGTTTGGCGTTGAAGAAAGTGTTTTCACATGGCTATTGTTATAGTTTGAAATGCAACGCCATTTTCATTCACTTCCAGTAAAGGGAATTTAATCAAATGACAATGCTGAACAGCCTTTCTGCTTGGTTCTTTTTCATTCCAATGTTGCATATGGCATTCGTTGACTTGAAGAGGATCAGTGGGGTTGAGATGGGTTTTGACATCTTGGGAAAAAGTTTAATAATTAATGAAAGACGTCTTAGCCGCTTAGCTGGCGGTATTTTGTTTTCAATATTACCAGTTATTTTTGCTGATTATGGTTACCGTGGAGCTGTTTAGTCGTAGAGTAAGAGTAAAGACGCCAGTTTATACCCCGCGAAGTAAATCCCTCTACAGGTCTTGGTTTTTAAATGATGCAAGATGAATGATAAATCTGTCATATTATCATTATTTGTGATTTAATTGCTTAATTAGGATTATTTTATTTGTAGGAAAATAAGTGCAACCCTCGACTGGAAAAGACTTTTCCTCCCTCCGGCTTACCAGTCCAGAGCTATGGAAAAGACGACACTCTTAAGAAGGCTGTCTAAACGTAAGTGGCCCTCTCATCATTTTTGTTTTTCACATTATCATTTTAAATATCCGAGTTTGTTTGCTGCTATAATATTGTCTCGCATATACTGTTTGCTCTACTTGTGTATTTGTATGTTTTTCACTTTCCTAAACTGGATAATTTTCATTTTAGGATGATGCCCATGATGGAAATTGCGCATCTCTCTAGCAATATTATCGACCGAAGATTATGGAAATTATTCATACGACCCACAGTTAAGTTTGTTTTAAGTAAGTGTTCCTTTGGCTAATTTTTACTTTTCCCTTCATTTACATATTAGGAAGTCTGTTTTTCATTTTACATCTGTTCAATTACTGTTATATCAGTACAATACATTATAAGGTATTATTACAGTTTTCAAACCATTCTTTGGGGGAGAATTCTATTATTAATTTTTTTTTTGATAGTTTTTCACCCGGAGTAAAGCACGTGATAACAAAACACTTCTTCTCAATACATTATTGTCGCTAATGCATACTTACAGAGAAAAAAAAATATTAAGTTTTTACCTCGAATTTTTCCCAAGTCGGGAGAGGTGTTTCCTCTACGGTAATGTTTACTTTTAATGAGCCCTCTAACTTACTTTCTTACGCAAACAAAAGCAGTTCTAGTTACTCATTATTGGCTGAGATGTGTGACATCGTTATGACGTCATGGGTTTCATACCCAATTACGAACGACTTCAGTCGAAAACTAAGTTTCACTAGCATTTCAGCGGAGTAAAAAAGTTACCTGTCTAGTGTCCACTGGTATCCTTGTTTGACTGAATACTCGAATAATGAAGCAAAAAACGGCATTTAGTCTTCCTGTAGCTATGGCAGAGGCAGTGGCTGGCCCTTCTGGCATTAATTTTGACAGACCTTCGATTTCCTACCGATTGTTTGCAGTGCAATGTGGTCGTCGGGTACCCGGCCACTTCCTACTTTAAGTTGCATGTCAGGGAACCTTGCAACGGCTTCACGTTTTCCTCAAAGCAGCAGCACATCTTTATCAACCAACAGTTTAAGGTAAGCTTCATTAATTTATAGAGTATATTATAATGGTGGTAGTATAACGATGTATACAGCAGTACCATCACTTTGGATTTGGTTTGATGGATGTTAGGTAGTGGCCTTAAGGGGGGGTCGCAGGGGGGGCGGAGCCCCTCCCCCCCCCGCTAGGCCTAGGTAGGGGTACAGGGCCCTAGGTAAGGTTAGGTGGTTGTATTAGGTTCGGTAGTGCCCTGAAAATCACTTTTTTCCTCCTCCCCCCACCCAAAAACCCCGCTTCCCACTGGGATCCCCTATAATTGAAGTAGTAGGTTTATGCTTAGATTTTGTGTGTAAGAGTAACTCTTAGTTTCTTTTTTATTCATTTCCTCATGTTTCTATGCGATGTGCAACACCAATCTGGTCGTTTTTTGCCGTTTTTCGTCGTTAATACTTGAAAAACGGGTGCGGCCTTCTCCTGGACATTTACCTTTTTCTGAAAAAACTCGTTTTTTTAACTCCAATTACATAGTAAATCTCTAAATCGGATGGTTTGCAGTCAAAATAAATGTTAAATCCGTTGGAACTATATTATTTCTGATGCAACAAATATATTTTTATTCCAGTTTTCCCATAATGGTTGAAACTGTAATTTTACCCATTATAAAAAGCCGGAGTACTATTTGCACATAGAACGATATCACGGTGCTGTAGGAAGCTTACACTATAAAGTGTCACCAAAATGTAATTATACAGCGGGTCGGCTCAGGATACGATGAATGCTATATATAATCCTCATCATAATAAATGCTAGATCAACTAACGGTCGAAAAATAAAAAAAATAAAAATAAAATGATTAACTTCATGCCAGCAGTTGACATTCAGATGACAATGGAACGTGCTGTAGAATTCATTTCTTACGGTCCCTTGTTAAAAATGCAGTTTAGTGGGTTTCTCTCTCTCTCTCTCTCTCTCTCTCTCTCTCTCTCTCTCTCTCTCCTCTCTCTCTCTCTCTCTCTCAATGTTGCACAGGTGGTTTCGGGGTCTGTTTAAGTTGATCAAGGTCCTATCGCTTTGCTGGCTTTCTTTATTTTCAATGATCTCTTATTCCATCCTTTGTTCCTTAATATTCTTCTTAGTAAACTTAATATTTTTACAAGAAGCAAGTACTTTTTCCTCCAAGTTCCTAACTTGTTGAATAGGTATAAGTTAATATAAGCATTGACACTTATTTTGTTAGTTGGGTAGATTTTTTACTAATCTGAGGCCACAGCTTCTCTGTTGAGAAGACGTGTTAAATATTTCGGTTGTAGTAGGAAACACTTTTCGTTCAGAGTTAGCTTTTTTTTTTTTATATGAGGCTATTTCTCAGGCACCAACCATTCCGAAGATCGTTCATTGAATATGAAGAAGTTTCTTGGCATCTTACAGTAACACAAGCGGGTCAAGTGTTATGTATTTCAAAATAATTATAAATTTTGATTTGCATTAAGTGGATTTAACTTTTATTAGGGTTATTCAAGTGCTGACCGAATCCCAGGTGTTGCACTTCTGATCCAGGTACCCTCTCTCTCTCTCTCTCTCTCTCTCTCTCTCTCTCTCTCCCCCCAATTAGACATAGACATCTACAGTTGTTTTTGGGGGCCGAGTGTAATTAACCCTCAAGGGCTAGTACTAAACAGGATGAAATACATTAGATGCCCCAATCCCTATAAAAAAAATAAAAAAATACAAGTAGTGGTTGTAGTATCCGTGGGAACGTTCTTTGCAGTCCGTGCCGAGTTAGTGCCTAGAATTACTTTTATTTATTTTTTTTTATTTAGTGAAAGCAAAGTGATTCGGCAACTTGACACACTTATCTGTATGTAACTAGTTGCTACTCCCAGCAGTCTAATCATGTGACAGTTATTTCCTGGTTAAGTCTAAGCTAAATTCCGTGAAATAACTACATAATGAAGTTCTATATTAGAAGACACTATCGAGAGATGATATGGTTGACATTGAAGTAGGATTGGGGCTAGTCTTTCAGTATGTCTGGCATTGAGGGAAAAAAAAAAAAAAGTGTACTCGCATGAATATTGTTATAGTTTAAAATGCAATTCCATTTTCATTCACTTTCAGTAAAGGGAATATATTCAAATGACAATGTTTAACATACTTTCTGCCTGGTTATTTTTCACTCAATTAAATGTTGCATATGGCGTTCGTTGACTTGAAGAGGATCAGTGGGGTTGAGATGGGTTTCGACATCTTGGGAAAAGTGTTTAATAATTAATGAAAGACGTCTTAGCCGTTTAGGTGGCGGTATTTTATTTGCAATGTTACCCGTTATTTTTGCTGATTATGGTTACCGTGGAGCTGTTTAATCGTAGAGTAAGAGTAACGACGCAGTTTATACCCCGTGAAGTAAATCCCTCTATAGGTCTTGGTTTTTAAATTAGGCTAGATGAATGCAAAAGATGTCATTTTATTATTTGCGATTAATTGCTTTATCAGGATTATTTTATTTGTAGGAAAATAAGTGCAACCTTCGACTCGAGAAGACTTTTCCTCCCTCCGGCTTACCAGTCAAGAGCTATGGAAAAGACAACTCTTAAGAAGGCTATCTAAACGGAAGTGGCCCTCTCATCATATTTGTTTTTCACATTATCATTTTAAATATCTGATTTTGTGTTTGCCGCTGTAATTTTGTCTCGCTTATACAGTTTGCTCTACTTGTGTATTTGTATGTTTTTCACTTTCTTAAACTTCATGATTTTCATTTTAGGATGATGCCCATAATGGAAGTTGCGCATCTCTTGAGCAACATCATCGACCGAAGATTATGGAAATTATTCATACGACCCACAGTTAGCAAATTTGTCTTAAGGTAAGTGTTCCTTTGGCTATTTTTTCACTTTTTTCCCTTCATGTACATATTAAGAAAATGTTATTCATTTTACATCTGTTCAATTACTGTTATATCAGTAAAATACATTATAAAAAGCCGGAGTACTGTTTGCACATAGAACGTCAGTATGGTGCTTTTGGAAGCTTTGCACTATCAGTGTCGCCTAAAAGTAATTATGCAGTGTAGGCTCAGGATACGATGAATACTATATATAATCCCCATCATAAAACCTAGATCAACTAACGGTCCAAAAATAAAAACAATAAAAAAACTTTTATTGTACACTCGTTCATATCAGCAGTTAAGATTCAGATGACAACGCAACGTGCAGTACTCTCTCTCTCTCTCTCTCTTTTCATGTTGCACAGGTGGTTTCAGGTCGTTGACTAAGTTGGTCAAGGACCTATCGCGTGGCTGGCTTCCTTGTTTAATTTCAAGGATATCACTTACTCCATCCTTTGTTCCTTAATATTCCTCTTAATAAACTTACTATTTTTACAAGAATTAAGTATTTTTCCCTCTTAAGTTATTGAATAGGTATAAGTTGATATGAGAAGCATTGACACTGTTGTTAGTTGGTTAGATTTCTGATTAATCTGAGGCCACAGCTTGAGAAGACTTGTTGAATATTTCGGTTGTGGTTGGAAACAATTCTCGTTCAGAGTTCGCTTTGGCTCCCTTTTTTTTTTTATAATGAAATTTCATGCGGCCGCTTCTCAGGCACCATGCATTGCTAAGATCATTCAACGAATATGAAGAAGTTTCTTAGCATCTTACAGTAACACAAGCGGGTCAAGTGTTACTTATTTCAACATAATGACAAATTTTAATTGGCATTAAATGGATTTAACTTTTATTGGGGTTATTAAAGTGCTGACCAAACCCCATGTGCTGCACTTTTGATCTAGGTAACTCACTCTCTCTCGCTCTCATTAAGACGTAGACATCGACATCAACAAGGAACAGAAGACATCGGCGATTTATCCTCTTGTGTCCGGAGAGGTCATGTGGTAGTGTTGGGGTAAAATCTCGCGTAACCGATTTGTACGGAGTTGATGTTTTTTATAGTCCCCTTTTATACCACAAAGCTCCTAAAGAAGCGAGTTATTCGTACCAACCGTTATGAAACTGACGGGGTGTTCTCTTTTCAGAGTCCACAGATTTATGGCTGTGTTCACCTTGGAGTTCCTTCTCTATTGCCTACGGCCGTTGTCATATAATTGTCGCCTCGGGTCGATATAAAATTCGATCTTCCATTTTACTTGAATGCCATAATTTTTGCTTGTCAGTTTTCCCCTTGATGGGGTTAGAAGTTGAATGAGTTGTATCCGCTGCCTGGTGCACATTTTCTGAAGCCTGGAATACCCTCTGGTTGAGGTCTTTACTTAACCCCATCTAGTAGTTTCGAAGTTACTTCCTTTTCTAATGGCGTTTCCGTCGTTCCATCCATATTTGGCCCACCCTTTTTTCAAGTTTCTGAAAGGCTTATGAGGTTAAGTGAACTTAGCTAATGTTTGTATTTAGAACGTAAACTTTCCACATTTTGGATTTCTTGAAGCTTAAATAGTGCAAAACATTGTGCAAAGGTGAATGGAGCGTGCATATTTGGTGCGTCATTTAACATTTCCCATCTCAAGAACTACCAGGACAGAAATGAATCAAGTTGAGAAACAGCCTCTATACGTAGCGCAGAATTTGACATGGAAATGTAAAGTTTAGGTCAAACGCTTGAAAGGCAACAATTTGGCTCAAATTAGCAGTGTGGGCTCCGGCCTTATTTTTTTCAGTTTATTAGAATTTTCTGGTAGAACTATTAGAGGAAAATTAGTATCGTATTTTTGGGTTTAGATTTGGGCTTTCATTTGTTATTTTGAAATATACGAATTGGAAGTTGCCATGATAACCTGGTTCCTATGATTTGTAAACTTGGTTTTTTTTTTCTCGTCATATAAAATTGCTCCTTTTCGACATTATTCAGTATTGCTGTATTTACGCTTGAACTTGCTTATGGGCGCTTCTCTCTCTCTCTCTCTCATACTCGAGAAGTGAATTATGTGTCTGGTTGTAAATTGGCTTTATAGATCGCAGCTGAGAGAGTCATTCCCAAGCAGCATGTAGTTGGCATGAGGATGGTTTGTTCTTATTTGTAACACTTCATTTATCCAAGTTAAGGCATTTGCCATCTTTTTGACCACTCCTATTAAAACTTTCTACTGCCTCTGGGTCAGCTTCTTCTACACCTAGTTTGGTGTCGTCTGCAAATTTGCTTCTCCTGCTAGTTAATCCTACATCAGTGTCATTAATATAAATAACAAACAATAGCAGGCCAAGGACAGAACCCTGAGGACTCCGCTTGACACATCTGGCCATTCTGATTCTTCACCGATTGTTACAACTGTTTTCTTTTAGTTAGCAAATTAGTTAGCGAGTCTTCGATCCAGTCTGATGTTTCTCCTACAATTCCTAAAGCTCTAACTTTTGTCATTAGTTTGTGGAACTTTGTCAAAGGCCTTTTGGAAATCTAAGAGTATAGATGTTGCTCTACCACTGTCGTAAATACCAAGCATGTTATGGAAAAACTCCAAGAGGTTTGATAGGCAGGATATGTTTTGTCTGGAGCCGTGTTGACTGTTAAACAGCAGGGTGTTTCTATCAAATGTGATCTACAATTTTATCTGCAATTATGGACTCAAAAAATCTTAGAAGGGAACGACGTCAGACAGATTGGTCCTTAATTTCCCGGCTTACCATGGACCTTTTTTGACAACTCTGGGTACATTACCTAGTTTCCATCCTTTGGGTTCCTTTCGTTGTTCTGCTGTTTTTCTGTAGAGGTTATGTAGGCGAGGAACTTTCTCCCCTTTTAACAATTTAATTTCTCTTGGATGAATCCCAGCCAGGCCAGGAGATTTGAACTCTGTTTTTCTATTTTGTTTTTAACATAGTCTTCTGTAAATATTATTTTGTCAGGTGGTTCTGCCCCTTCATATTTAATAGCTGGTTCAGGGATTGAGGTAGTGTCTTCAATTGTGAACACACTAGTAAAACAACTTATTCAATAATTATGCTTTTTCCAAGTCTGTGTTCACTAGGTTTTCCCCATTGTCTCGTAGGCCTTAGGGGGCCTATGCAATTTTTTAGTGGTTTTCTACTATTCACTTGAGCAAAGAATTCTTTTGAATTTTCCTTTCAAACTGATGCAACACTCTTATCCTAATTTATCTTTGCATTTCTTACTAATTTATCCACCATTTACAGAGTTCCTTATGCTTCCTTGCTGCTTCTGGTGTTGGGTTTGGATTCATTGTTTTGTGCAATCTCTTTTTCTTATTTTATTTGCAATTTCTCTGTTGAACCACTTACATATATGCTAAGGGTTGCCATTTGTTAGTATTTGCTTTGATAATGGAGTACATCTGGAGCGTTTTTTCTGTGTATTCTTCTAGAAGGGCTTCGCAGTAATTGTCTGTGTTTTTTGGTCATACTCTAGATTATATTAATGTGAAATGTAATAATTTTATGGCCGCTTTTACCTAGATTTGCACATAACGAAAGGGCAGACATAAGTTATCTTCTGTTGGTAGGACAATGTCTAGTATGTTGATTCCTCTAGTAGGTTTGTCGAATCATTGGTGAAGGATTTCATTTTTGACAAATTCTAGAAGTCTATTTCATTCAAAGTTTGATGTGGAGGTCGGTGACCCAGTGTACTGCTGCATTGAAACATCCCATTATTATGCAGTTTGTTGTTTATTTCTTCTCCTAGTAGTGCATACAGCTCCTTTTTCGGGTTTTGGGTAAGTTTGCACACTAGTATTAGAGTAAACTTGTTCCCTAGAATGCTTGTATTAATGCCAATTAATTCTTTCTTGGTTGTAATTTTACACACTTCTGGGCTAAGGTGGTCCTTGACATATAACATAACTGCTCCACCTTTTTTATTAGGTCTATCTTTTTGAACAATTTATATCCTGATGCTTGGAACTCTTCTACAGTCTCTAGTTGCTTCTTGTATCCATGTTTCTGTGATACCTATTATGTCTAATTCTTCACTTGCTATCAATGCTTTGAAGAGATCTACTTTGTTCCGAATAGATTGTGCATTAAACTGTGCCACTCTGAGGAACTTTTCTGTCTTTTTTTCGCCCTCAGTGGCTTTATTCGTTTCCCTCATTTTCACTCTTTCCTGCAGTGCTATTACTAACCAAATTCTGGGAGCTTCCGACTTCTTCCTTTGAATGCTCAGTTCACGGAGGTGTTTTAAGAGATTTTCGTTAAGGAGGTTTCAGTAATTTTGCTCCTTCCTAATTCAAGTTATTTCCATCTCTTTTATATAGTTTTATATCCCCTACAAATCTATCCTAAAAGTTTAGAAACCTAACACCCTTTTCCTGGCATATTTGCTCCAGTTTGTCATTGATTCCAATTGCCTTGCTGAGGGAGTAGTGGCTTACATTGGTTCTAGGTAGAAGTGCTATAAGAATGCCGTTATCTGTTTTCTCAGATGTTTTCTACATTCCTCAAGTTGACTGCAAGACCTGTCTGGCCAGTTCTTTATTGGTTCCCGACGGATACTTGTTCTCTACTATCAACAAATTATGTTGTTTAGATAAGAGGACGTTTTTAAGATTTGGGTCAATTTATTTCTTGTGTATACTCACTCTTGTAGTACTTTGGACATTGTTTCAAACTCCAGTTGCATAAAGTTCCTACTGGAGATTTTGAAATTGCTACGTGTTTTGATTTGGTCCTCGTTAGCTTGGAAATGGGGTGACCTCTCTTGGTGGTAGTGGTGGTACTACGATTGACTCAGATTCTTGATTTTAACGACGATGGTGGATACCTTGATCTCCTGTGTGGAGAACTACTCGGTCTAAGACCACTCGTCGATATACTGTGTTGACCAGTATGATTTTTTTTTTTTTTTTTAAGCAAAGTATATAAAGTAATAAGCATGTTATTGTTAACATAATAAATGAATCGATGAATAAAACTGAAGAAATAATAATCAATTTCAGTGGAAACTTTCGACATTATAAGTAAAATTCTGTCAACCAAGCTACTACTTTGAATAACATCTAATCGGGTAGAAGGGCAGAGACCGCTTATGTACCCAATTTTTCGTCTTGATATAACCAAAATAACATTTTCAAGTATTTCATCGTGTGTATACTACCTATATATAAATTATTTTTGTAAAAGGAAAAGTCGGGAAAAGCGACCCGGCCCCCCAAAAAAAAAAATGGGTACGGCCTGCTCTCTCTCTCTCGTTGCTAACTCTTAAGTCGAGTTTTTAATTCTGTGTGAATTTGTTGTAAATTAAACTCAATTCAAAATAGCTTGCCACTTTACCTCAGTCTATTCCTGTTAATTTAAAACGCCAGAGAAGCGAGACTTACTGTATATTTACCTAAAAGAATGTTTTGCATTCAAATAAACTAGCCACCTGGCGGCCTTTTATAGTCAATGTATCTTTTCAAATGGTGTTTTGTATGCTTGTAAGGCCCCGTCCACACGGTCGAGCTTTGATCGACGAATTTTGTCCGATGTGAAGTCAGAAGCGGAGAAACAGCAGGAAAAGTCAGAACTTTGCCGCATTTTCTTCGCTTCTGACGTCACATCGAACAAAGTTCGTCGAGCAAAGCTCGGCCGTGTGGACGGGCCTTAAGAGTAATAGCTGGACTGGCGACGTTGAACTTGAAACAACCTTTTTGTTGGTGTAAGACTTTTCATATCTTGCCGTACTTTTCCAGTGGGAGATTTTTAACGATTTATCCTGTGTAAAGCTTGAAGTTTACTTCAAGAACTTTTTA
Source organism: Macrobrachium nipponense (assembly GCF_015104395.2). NCBI lineage: Eukaryota > Metazoa > Arthropoda > Malacostraca > Decapoda > Palaemonidae > Macrobrachium > Macrobrachium nipponense. The sequence goes on along the minus strand of NC_087202.1, from coordinate 65,112,143 downwards.
AAAGTACGTACGTCAGTTTAGAGATAATTATTATCAACTGGCTAGGGAGGCTTTAGAGTGCTTTTCTTACAGATCGGTGCTGATTACGCTGTAAAAAGTTTTTATCCTGTTTTCTTTTTTATTCTTTACGTCCTAGTGTTTAATTAGATAATTTTTATCATGTTTATGTTTATGTACCCAATTTCTTTAAATTTAAAATTCTGCTAAAGTGCAGAATTTTAAAGATACATTAAATTTCACCTCCTGTTCTTTAAGTACCCAATTCTGAACTTTTCAAGAATTTTAGATACATAGAGATTAATATATTTTACAGAGGGAAAGAAAGACCATCATTGGAAAGACCTGCGCCAGTGGAACAGATTACAAGAGGGACCGTGGGAAAGATCTGCGTGAGAGGAACCGAGATTTACTACAATAGGGAGAAGACCGCTGGAAAGATCTTCGCTGGAGGAACAGATTTTGAAGGCGATTTTACCAAATGTGTGTGGCTAAGATAATTTCTCAATTTAATCAAATTCATCTGAAATGTCCTTTAAAAATTTTTTAATTGCTGAGAAAATAGATAATTTCTCGAGTTCATAAACAATTTCCCGAGGTTGCTGTTCATTTTTAAAGGGTATATAGGGTACCAGAGTTGCCAACTAGTTCATTGAAGGTATTTTTTTTGGAGTTAAATAAGATTTGCAGTGAGCCGACCACCCAACATAGTGGTTCCCACCCTACGAAGTTGTTGTTTGTTGTTTGAGGATTAAGCTGGCTTTATGCCAGCACGGGCTTTAGCTAAAAAGCAGCCCGTAGTCATTTGAATTATTTTTTAGGTAAAATGGTGATTTAAAGGTTATTTGGTGAGCATTTTATTTGTGATCTCCATGGATTATGAATTCAAAAAGTGAAAGGAAAGGTGAACAGGCGAGGTTACAAACCCCTTTAAACCCTAGAGTACCCATTAGTATTAGATAAAGATCGATAGTAGCGAGTCCTGGCGAGTCAGAGATGGCCAGTAAGGAAATCGAAAAATTTATCTTAGTAGAAAAACAAAAAAAACGCACAAATCTATGGAGTTCAAGTACCATATTTCATTAATCGATAATAGGATAAAAAGCGCCGATCGTTAGTGGTAGGGATCGACGAAAAAAGAACGAAATTTTATAAGTTTTAGAAAAAGCAAAACAAAAGGAAGCGACAGCTTAAGCGGTAGTTAGTGACAGTTGAAATATTCGGTCGTTAGACATGAGGCGGCCGAAAAACTGAGGGGAAATGAGGATTATTTAGTAGTAGAAAAACCCTACGAAGGTTGTGGCGTTCCTTATATTCTCATCCCCATCCATCCGGACAAGCAGGTTTCCTGTGGAGTCGCCAACTAGTTCATTCTTGTGCGGTTTGCAGTATTTTTTGGAGTGAGCGTCCAGTTCGGTGCCCTCGAATGTTGTGGCGTCCCTTATATTCTCCTCCCCGTCCAGAGAAGCAGTTTTCTGTGGATTTCTCAGTCACCTGCAAAGTATAACATTACTTTTCAGCTTCTATGCTAATTCAACAAAGCTGTTCAGCTTCTATGCTAATTCAACAAAGCTGTTCAGCTTCTATGCTAATTCAACAAAGCTGTTCAGCTTCTATGCTAATTCAACAAAGCTGTTCAGCTTCTATGCTAATTCAACAAAGCTGTTCAGCTTCTATGCTAATTCAACAAAGCTGCAATGCCTCACTGTTAAACGGCAGATTTGCACTAAAGTGTAACTAAGCAGCATAAACATGGCCTTGACATGCAAAATTAAAAGAAAATGATAGTGACAAAAAGGGCTATGTTTGCTGCATAGGGAATTTAAAGACATTATATTTATGACTGTCTCTTTAACAAGGTTCGACAATATACTTAGTCACAAACTAGTACTTGTAGGCTTAGTATAAATACTGAATATAGAGCAAAATAGATATCGGCAAATTTTGTAGGACACTAAAACGTAACATTTTACTGTAACGTTATCCTAAACAATTCAAAGTTATGTTGCTTCTTCGACCTCTTAGTTCGGAACAACAGGTATTTCAAAAACTAAGCACAGGCGGTGACAGTTATGTTAATAGAGAGACCCAGTGCGATTTCGCATTTTGGAATAAAAATGAAAAAAAAAAAAAAGTCTACAAATATTGTTTAATGAAGCTATTCAAGATGAGTTTCCATAAGTATTTTGTTTTAGAATTATTTCAATTATATGCGGGAATTTATATGACGTTTTAGAGTTAGTTTATTTACACCAAACTTCATTTGCCCTTTACGGTAATTAAGTAAATTTAGGAAATTGTACTTATTAAAACAATACTTAAACTATTGAGTTTACGATGCATTATGGGGAATTTTAGACTTATTAACTTTTAAAACTGGTGTTTTAAAACAGACAGAAATTAGAGAGAGACAGAGATTGAGTTATATACTAATGGTTGCAGAGCATGCAAACAAACAACGCGCACAATCTGTATACTGCTGCTTATTAGGCTTACGGTTTACACTACTTATATACTACGGATACATACTTCACAAGGGAGATTGATAGTCCTCCGAGTACTGAGTAGGGAATGATGTAAATAATCTTTTTATTTAACGTTACAATTCGTTACCAAAATGCCGAGCTCAAAGGAGATTTTTTTTTATTAATTAAATATCCATTGTGTATTAACTTGGTTAACAAAAAATAGCTAGATTTTTATATTCTATATTATTGAATGACTGTACATTCATAGACAAAATGGTAATTTTTCACTTTGTTTTTAATCTAACTTCATCTTTCTAGGAAAACTTCGCTACATAAAACGATAATTGAAGCAATTATTATAAATTAAATTGTTAACCACTTTTTTTTCCCAAATATTCTTTTATGAAATACATATCCATGGAAATTTTCCTAACTTTACCCACTGGTAGAAAATCTTTTACCATGGTAATAAAGCCAAAGAAAAATAGATAATAGATTCTATAATTTTGCAAAAAAAAAAAAAAAAAAAAAATTAAATAAATAAAAATACTAATGCTGATCTCTTTGATGATAAACATATCATTTGGGTCCCAAATTTCTAAATCCCAACGTTGAGTCTATGAAATATATATTTTTGTATCTTTATAAATCATTGTAAGGAATTATATTAGAGTAGAAATGTAGCTTGGAAAGGTAATTTATTTTATTTTAAAGAATTAAACTTCCCGTATATTTTACAAATACTCTTATTTTTCAGTTTCCATAATGAAATAAAACATACATATTCAGGTTGATTAAATTTATATTGAAAATTTATGGTTATTGTTTTTACTCAAGATTTCATATTTATTTGAATCTTATTTCGTGAATCGTAAAATCATATCTTATAAATTTTGAAATCCAGAAACGAGATGGAATTATGTTAGGGACACAAACTAATAAACAGTCTTCTCTAATATATGAGTGTGATGTTGAGCATTCTAATAGATACCAAAAGGGGCAAATAAAAATAAGCGAACACCAATGCCTAATGATTTCTTATGCCCATCGTGACTTCACTTGAAAGTAGAGAAAAAATATTTGACGAAAATTTGTGCAAATGTATTTCAAATTTATTTTTACCCAAATGCACTTTTTTCGTAAGATGCATAGTTTTTGAAAAAAATGGAAAAGATGGGAAATGGCATTTATACACACATTTTGAGAGGGAACTTTTTTCTGTGAAAGATATTTGATGGCAATGCTTTTACTTTTTATTCCCGGTTGGCCCATTTATCGGAGAAACTGTGCTGGACTATATTGTTATAGAGGCCTTTAATTCCAACCACTTAAAAGACCAGAGTAGCGGTTATAGTTACGTGTGTATACTGTCTATCTTGACTGAAAAAAAAAATAATTGGAAAGATAAGTAACTTGAAGAGTATGCATAACGCTAGTTCTATAACAATGCTAACATGCTTTTTCAGTTTCACTTTACCATCACCACTCAAGGATAGTATGGGGCAAGTATCTCGCACACATCGTATCTAACTAAATGCTCTACACAAACCTCCAGCAACTTCTAACTCAACAACGCATCCAACCTTAGTTTTCTCTCTCATTCTTAGTGAACGCTGTCTTAATCATTTAGATTGATCAAAGATTCAGTCGCACTCAGGTCCCATGTCCGGTTACATGAATGTGACATTCCTTGTTACTATCTTTTTATCATCATGTTATAACCTTTCCTTCAGATCGGTGCTTCTTTAACATGTGAATAAGTCATTTCCTTAACTGGTGAATGAGCCACTGAGTGAATGAAATCTTTTGAGGGGTTGAATGGAACGAGATGGGTGAACACGTGAAGAACAGTTGACTTCATTCCATCACTGCATTTCCTATGTTGATGGAAAGTTATTCTTCTGAAAGCTTTCTCGACTTGAATCAATTAATACTATCTTTAAGGAGTGACATGTAGTAGTATTCAAATTATAAAAGAAGACAAAGTTCCCCTCATAAATCCAGATCGAGAGAAACGTTGTGCAGAGAGAATAGATTACTCAAAATGAAACGAACCGGATTCAGAGAGCCAATGGTGACAACAAACCTTAAGATAGCGAACTCAACGCTGTGGATTCTGATAATGCAGGAATAATTGAACTGTTTATTTCAGGAAGTTTTAGTCGTCGTATTTTGCCCGTATATTTCAAATTAATTGGTGGATCAGTGTGTTACTTTCCAACAGTGTTTTTCAAACCGCCTACCCTAACTTTTGGTAATAAATTTGACTTCCAAATTCAGCTTTTTCAGGCACTTTACTCTTCAACTTGTTGGGTAGCCAGCAAACAAAATAAGCTTTCGGACATACGAGTTTGGGTACCCACTACTGAACTTGTCCTGAGTATCCTATGTAGTGTAAATTGCTCACTAGCCTCAACTTTCCCCTTCGACTCCTCCATTCTTCTCACTTCGTCCTTGACGTCTTACACCTAGTAGCGTATGCTAATTTCTTCACGAATGTGATTTTTTATGGTTTGCTTGCATAATTTTGTGATGAAAAGTTATTTAGTGGTTATTCTAAATTCAGTCTTACGTGTATAATAAAAAAATGATGTTAATCAAAATCGCAGAACAGTTTTTAACCATTTCAGACAACGTGATGTACACGTTATCATAGATACATGTCAATAAACCAGTTTTATCTTTCCCTTATCCACCTTCCCTTCCCTCTCTTTATTGACCCGTCTTTATAAAAGACGTATATCAAATGAATTCCCGCATCCAGGGGACATTTCAACATGTGAGCCATAACTCTGAACGGTAACGAGGCCACCTTCTTTGTATTACTGGATACACAAGTGATAACCCCATCGTTTAACCCGACTTTTCAATTATCAACTACACAGATTTCGGAAACCCCAAAATTCCGTATAACCATGTGGATCGTAACCTCATTTCATCCTACATGATTTAGTTGAAAAATTGCAATGCTAATAATATTATGTGGTTGAAAACATTCCATTACATAACAGATATTGCGAAGAGAGAGAGAGAGAGAGAGAGAGAGAGAGAGAGAGAGAGAGAGAGAGAGAGACACACACATACGGGTAAGAGAGGTTTAAGGAATGAAGAAGGGGTTAAGTACCCCACGAATGCTTATCCGTATGAAATCGTACATCTTGACTGGCTAGGTTTGGCTACGTCCACCAATTCAAAAGTGAAGTGCCTTTAAAATTTGTGTATGGACATGGAATTATTTATATAACAACTAGGGGAGGTGTGAAAAACTTTTTCAAAGTACCATACCAACCAATCGATTGCTTTGAAAGATGGTGGCAAAAAACGATGATTCACACTTCCTGAAATACGTGAGTAAATACTAATGCAATTGTTATATCCACAACGCTCAAAAAGAAAAAAACATACAAAAGCTATTATTAAACCGATACAAACCGAAAGTATGTACTACATCTCGGTAATATCAAAATGACGTACACCAAATCTCAGAAATACAGTGATAAAATAGTCAGCTTTTTTTCAACCCGAGAATGCTACTTGAATCAGCAGTTCCTTCCACTCGATCGTCAAAATGACACCAACCAACCTTAATTCCTTTTTACTGTGCCTTTCTTCATACTCTTTCTTCCATCTTACTTTCCACCCCCTCCTAACAATTTTTTCCTCCTCTTACACCTTTAAAACCTTCTTTACTCTCAATTTACTTTTCAGCGCTTAATGACCTTACAGGTTCCAGTGCTTGGCCTTTGGCCTAAATTTCGTAATCCATTCCAGTCCATGAAAAGGAAAACGCACCACACGCAAAGATGTCAATTCAACGAATAATCTTCAATGCTCCAATTAAGGTACAACGAAAGAAACCTTATTGAAAAATTTTATGAAAGTAAGCATTCTGAATACCTACCGATTGATCGAACCCACCCTGTACATCCATGTCATCAACTACGTGATGGAAAGCAAACAGTCCATGAACAAGTTCAATTTCTTTGCAAAGCGGAGCAATGAAACTTCTACCTCCTAAGACATCTAAGCATCAGTTCATGGACAGACTTGGAACCTTCATTCTTCCTTGAAAAGTTTAATGACATCAGTGACATTTCATACCAAACCATCAACCAGCAGTTATGTTATCACTAGAGAGGAACAGGTCTTTTGTAAATGGAATGGGTAAATGTGATGGAGTGGGAAAAATAAATACAAGACTACTGATGATCAAAATAAAGGTAAAACACGCGTTTTCGTTAGACCTACCACTGCCAGGAAGACCAAATGGAAGAGGGAGAGGCAGTTCAAGCAGCCGGGAGAAAAGTTAGTCACACGCAGGAGAGAGTGTTTGTTTGTATGGTGTTTTTACGTTGCATGGAACCAGTGGTATTTCAGCAACAGGACCAACGGCTTTACGTGACATCCGAACCACGTCGAGAGTGAACTATCACCATAAATACACATCTTTGACTCCTCAATGGAATACCCAAGAATCGAACTCGTGGCCACCGAGGTGACAGGGCACGCAGGAGTGGAAAAATGAAACATTGATTTTATTATGGCAAGCCCAAACAGCCTTATGAAAAGGTTTCTGCTGACATGCCATATTAGGTACCCTTAATACAATGTACACTGCTTGGAATGATCTGACAGTGAAGGATAGAAACAGGGCTAAGAAAAAGACAGTAAGGGCATAACAGCATGGAAACTGAAAGATGGAAAACCTAAAAGTATATATTAAGAAAGTGTCAATGAATATAGCATAAAAAAGAAGAGGCGTGACATGGGAGACGGGACATCGAGAGACAATGGGAGAATCCATAATGTATGAAGGACTATAGGAAGGACGAGGCAGCCGTCAAGCAATATGGAAAGAGTGATGGTATGTAACAAGGGTAAAGAAAATGGGAGGAACTAAATTAGATTAACTTAGCAGAAGGAAAAGAAATATATAAAAGACGAGCAGAGTGGCCGAGGGAAAGGTGGAAATGGAAAGGAAACAAAAATTTTAATGAAATGTTGAGGAGTGTGTAGAGTATTGTCTGCAAAAAAAAGTTTTTAAAACTAATGCTAAGAACGAAGACAAACCACAGGATGTTACACGATAGAGGAACCAACAGAGAATATGTCATTCCAGAGATTAGAGGGTACCTTAATGATGATAAATGGAAATCCTCCAGGGCCATTCGGAATAATAATTACTTAAAAACATCCAGTGAACCAGTCACTGTAAAGCTGACCAGATCACGGGTACGATATACGAAAAACTGATCAAGAAATGGAAAGAATCATTAGAATGACACAGTAAAATGGTAAGCATTTGTAAAGGATATGAGAAACAGGTGACATCGATCATTATCGATTTGGCTTATTGTTAGAAATGTGAACGACAGTCGATCTTTATAATGAGGAATCTGCTTTATATTGAGGAATCTGCACGATCGTACCATGCAAAGAAGAAGTTATTCCCCACATCTGTGGATCTTAAAAGGTTATGGAACACCAAAACATTTTCTCACACACACTGCTACGACAGGGAGCACCAAAGAGACTCAAGTGACCTAAAACCATATTTACCATCCCACAAAACAAGGGGAAGACAGTGGCCGGTGTGTCCAAGGAATTAAATGTAAATGGTTGTGTCCACCAATGGTAACCCCCGAGACTTTTCTTACTTATCATATCAATGGCGTTAAACATGGAAGGGCACAAAAGGGTGGGCCATGGTATCTGCTGTGTGCAGATAACGGAAGGATTACACGAGTTTGTAGCAATATTTCAAAAAAGGAAGATATTGTCGCAAGAGACGCCCTGGGCCGCAAACGTTACTAGGAAAGGACTCTTATTGACGATGTATAAGAACGATAACAGAAAGAGATGGGGTGGGAAGCATTATGGTTGTTAAAAGGCACGTCTTGGAAGTGGTAAATCATTCCTGTTACCATGGCGACACTAGCCTCTTAGGAATATCGTGATATTAATAAGAACAAGAAGAGCTTATTATTGATGAATTCGAAAAAGATTAATTGCTATAAAAAAATAACTTCTTATCAGACAAGCAAGGTCTTATGATGGATTCATAAGGCATGGTTGACTCAGTGCTGCAGAAACAGGCTCTGACAAAGGAATAAGGAGGACTTCAAAAGGCATCATTATATTATGGTAAGATTCATAGCCCTAGTGTAATGTGAAGATAATGCAATTGATGTCCAGAGACTGTAGAATTAACTCAGTTTCGGACATATGGGAAGGTGTGATAAGCTCAAGTTAGTCGAAAAAGCAGTAAGAAAAGCATAGCAAGAAATAAGGAAGTGGTGGAAAAAGGAAATAGGTCAGATATGGAATCAGTGGGAAACTGTACCAAACTGAGAGGAGTGGAGACAACCAATGCCCTCTTGAACTGACAAGGCCTGAGAGATTCAAGCATGAGTCATCACCAGTCGTCCTAGTCTCGCCGTGCGTTTCCATTCACAACTTTGTATTTTTGGTGGCATTTATCAGTTATTTGCAGAATGTATAATTTTTGTGTAAGTTAATTATGTTTTACAGTCTTTTGCATCATCAGTATCCTCTGGACCTGGTTATTATGATTAAATATAAAGGGAAATCCGTGCAGAAACAGTAATGAGAACAAAAAAGTTTATTCACAGAAATGAGTATATAATACATTATTTTACATAGAAAGGAGGACAAGAGCACAAAAATGGTGACAAAAGATGCCTCTCTCTTTAGGAAAAGGTATAACAGCTATATACAAAATAAATATTCTCTATAATTTACAGCAATTGTTCCTCAGAATCTTATTTCTTCAATGTATTCAGCTTTCTCTTTTTTGTTAAATTTTTGCAATTTTGAATGTTTTCATTACTTTTCTTACAATAATTGTTTAGTAGGGCATTGGAGGAAGCAAATAACATTTTTTGAATTTTTTCTATGCTATGCCCAGCATCACAATCATTTAGAGGTAAGATGGCATCATTATCAGAAAGGACAGTGAGTGAAATGTCCGTGGCCAAATTCCTTTGATACATCAATTGTATAAAATCAGGATACTGTGACAGTTTATCAATGGTTATATAGTTAAACAGAAGTTACGTTTTACTACAGATTCATGTGGATAAAGAAGCCTTCCTCTGCTTATACCCTGAATGTAACTGTTATTGTCTGGTAAGCTATCTTTTGTTTCTTGGCAAGTAAGTAAGTCTTTACAGGAGCTACACTTAAGTTTTTTCACAACAGCATACACACAATAGCCGGCAAGGTATGTTATAACCGGGAAAAGATCCATACATTTATCAATATCATCTTGACTGACATCAATATAAAAAAAAATCGTTATTTCCGGACTCCTGATTATTCATGCCCTCCCAGTTCGTTTCTTCGAAAATCTTCAGTTCGATGTTTTTATTATTAAAAGTTATTCTAAGAACAGACATTAACCTCAGTTTTTTTTCACACTAACACTTGTCGTAAGGAAATGTTGTAATTGCAGCCAGCAAGTCGACGATATTTACCAAATCTATTTTCAAGTTGATCGGTTTGAAATTTTCCTGGTAAGACATATTTTATTTTAATTTTCTACACAGTATTTTGTTATTTCTATCATTGCATTAGTTGTGTGTTTTAAGGCAGTGAATGTTTCCCTACTCAACTTTCCACCAGTTTTAGTCATATTATTCCAGAGATCTAACCAGGAATGGAATTTCTGTAGGAAAATATACTTCTCGTCATTTATATTATATGTTAGTGGAGTTGCATATTTATTGTGAAGCCGAGTACCTTTATGTGGATGCTTTACATTCAATAACTTTACACGTGTCTGGAAACCTTCTTCGCCCGATTTAAGTATAACACTAGAAAGGTCATTGGAGATCGGAGGTTGCCAACTAGTAATGTCTCATTAGATGGCCTCAGAAAAAGTACCCACAGCAATGCAAATTAAAAATAAATGGTTGAACAGTTTACAAAATCTGAAAGTTGCAAGTACTGAGTTTTCATTTAAAGTCATCAGCAATGACTGATAATGTATTTTATAATCATTTGTGTTAATAAACTGTTGTTTCTCATCATAACTTCTGCGCTGATTTTCCACCATTATGCAGCATATTTAATCATATTAACCAGGTTTAGAGGATTATGATGTTGTTAAAGACTGTGAAATATAGTTATCTAACATAGCAATTAGATACTCTAGATAGAAAGTAATAAATAACACCAAAAATACAGAACTGGGAATGGTAACTTATGGCCAGGATAGGACGACTAGTGATGATTCATCGCTTTGTTTTGAGTGATCGCACAGGCCTTGTCAGTTCAAGATGGCATTGAGACAACCCCATCCAAAGCTGAATACTTCAGTGGACAAGCTGACATAAACAACGACGACGACGACAATTTCGTATCTACCGACCTCGATGGAGTTTATCAACCGAAACATATCGACTCCCTTCGTTATGTTAGTTAAACCAGAATTGCTTCGAAGCCTGTTTTAAAAATGCAGTCACATAAGTTAACTGTATTAATGCGGATTTTTTTCTCAACTTCTTTAACACTTAGAAAGGTCAAAACACTGGATAAACAGAAAGCTCTTCAAATCAATTTAATTTTGTTCGAAATGTAAATGAAGACGATAACCATCAAAATAATGAAATTCAGTTGCCCGTGAAAGATATTCCACAACAAAAACACTCTTCGCGAATAACCCTGTTACAGATAAAGAATCACTTTTGAACACTATACCCTCTAAGAAAAACTCACAAAGGGACACCGTTCACGAACATCCAATCATTTCCCTATACCCTTCCAATCATCAGACGTCTTTCTTCAACGCTCAAATCTACACATCCTATTAATGTATGAAGTAAAATTCCAGTCTACTTCATTACATTTTTAATTCCTAGAGACTAATTCGACTATATGTCCTTTTCCTATTTCAGTTGTCAGTGTTGAATAACCATTAGGTCCCAGTGCTTGGCCTTGGCCTAAATTTCATATTTCGTTACCATCCTATTTCCGAGCCTACTTTTGTACAACTGTTTTGGTAAGGGTTATTTTCTCGTGCCAAGGCTAATATCATGGACGGACTAAAGATGAATTTAACCCTTAGACTCTGCACCGACTTCTCCCCCGATTTAAATTGGCTTTCAACAATTTCCGCAGATGATGAATTAGCATTTGTTCAGCCTGTAAGTTTCACTTTGCAATACCCTTGGCATTACAACGTTGATCACAGTAACAATAAAGCGATTATGAACTTCACTGAAGCAATGTCTTGATAGAAGACAGGTAGTTTATTTTATATCAAAGTTTTGGTCTAGTTTCCACACCTGCAATTCTAACTTTAGTCCTTAACTTTGATGTCAATGGAATTACTTTGTTACAAAATTTGCATTATTGTGATTCGATACCCGAACAAGTTAAGGAACCAAGTAATAAGTTTGGGATTTTTCAAATATCTAAAATTGTGCCCAAATTACAAAAATGGTCACACGCTATCTATGGAGAGTCAGCCAATACCTAAACAAATACTTAATTCTTTTTCTGTAAACTTTGAATTTCTTAGACAAATTATACTACTCTAAAAAATGTTAGGTAATCAGAGTTTCATCTCGTATATACATTAGTCACTTAGTTAAGTCTTTTATGTGTACGTACCATCACCATCGACTTCAACAAATACAGAGGTTAGAAGGTGAAAGGAAGCCCAGAAAAAATTTCAACAATTATATTAGAAATACGACAGTGTCTAAAATAGGAATAAACCATTACAGATACTGAGATTTCTCACTTGAGGTAAATTCTTGTGCTAAGCGTCTACATTCGTCCAAGGATGGAAACTTGATATAGCAAATATAATGTTCCCTACATGTGAAGGGATGTTGTCTCTTGCTCGAGGATGGTTTATATGGAAATCGAAAAGAAAATCAGAACATTCTTATACATACAGTTAGAGGCAAGTTTCCTTAGAGGAATTTATTAACTTTTCTTAAACCTGTTACGATAAACAAGCATACTTCTCGCCTACGTCCGTGCTTTTGTACGTAGGCCATTCTTGAAGCTATAACTACTCACATTCTCATTACTCGACAAACATTTTGCCAATATAAGATCAGTGTGCCTAAGGAAATCCTAGTTTTAATGTAAGCTTAATTTTTACTACTTAAATAATTACATGATATGGTGTAATATTATGCTTCAAAGTAAGTGGCACCGACAAAAAAAAAAAAAAAAAAAAAAAAATTGCTTATAACTTAGCATGCTGGAGTGAAACCTCTTCCTAAAGCTTATTTCTATTCTCACGTCACTCGAAAGCTGCTGTCTATTATTTGTTATAATAGCGATATCTTGTGTCTTCCAAATCTCAGGTTCTCACGAAGGCTTCAACTGAAAGAGAATGAAAATATCATGCACTTGCTTTCAACTATAAATTCATTTTCATCAAATCATAGATATAAAGGGATGCCGAGGATGATACGGCTGTGTCACACTGAAAATCACATTTGAATCCATTTTCAAAAGGACATCTTCCTTAAGCGAAATCACGTTATTTACTTGAATAATCAAATATAGCTTGAATAAAAGGACTTGTATTCACGTTTAGTATGAAGCATTATCAGTAATAATCATGAACACCTGACGACCCCTTTTCATTTAAATTTAGCTGTCAGGTTCCTACTTAAATGTTTTATCATGAGTGGTATATTACTTGGTAGCCATCTTACCACTAATGACTCTGATGGCCCATCCACCATGTCGGGCTTTTGACAAATCGAAAACAGCTCCCAGTTTAGCACAATTACGGAGCATGTTAATGGAAAGAGGTTTTTCATAGTCGCCTCTTCTATCTTAAAATAAATTACCATTTACTTAAAATAGGTCTTATCTCCAAGAATATTCAAGACATTTATAGTTTTTTCAAGCATGAAAACTGCATTTCGGCCGCAGCAAGAAAAGAAAAATACATTGCTTCTATGCTTTTACAAGAAAGGCCACTGAAGGAACTTGAATGAAACATTTTCACTTTTGTTCCCAATTTGACATCAATATCCAAATACCACATCACCCACATCATTAGACAGTTCTGCTTCCAACTTACTATATAGCAGAAGGAAGCTCCTCTATCGCTCTCCAACACACACTAGCCTCCCCTAACGCTGACGGCAATGGAGGCAAGATACTGACTAGGCACCCGACCCGGGGTCAATCCATTAGCAACCATCTGTTCGTTCAATGTCTCATCGTCTCACCCCCATCAAATATCTCTAACACAGAGAAACAGTATCGTCAATTTCATCAATAGCAGAAATTTCGAATCCTGTGTTTTTCGTCTAGCTTATAGCAGACCCGACAGGAACTGTTAGCAAGCCCTAGAATGCGAGGGAGTATGACATGTGAAGAGCACTTCGATCTTAACCTCTCTTCTATTTCATGTGTTAGCAAACTACGCATGAAGTAGAGTTGATTTAACCAAAATGGAAAGACGCCCCCATCATCGAATGAAAAAAGAATATGTACCATATAATCTTTTTACAGGTAGCATACATTTTGGGAAATAAAAAAGGCCGACAGATAAATGAACAAATATATTAGATGTCGCTCTCCATTCTATGATAATTCTCTACCAAGAAAAAACTAGTTATAAAAAATCATTTGGCAGCATTACTGAATTTATTGACTTGTAGAGTCGGATCAAATATATTCTTATGAAAAATCGATTTTCAGTTTGAAATATGGAAAGCTTCTACCATCGATCTGAAATCTACCAGTCCAGTTAACCACATATGATAAATTAAGACAATCACGATGAAACTAAAGTTAAAAACCACTCAATTATTATTATTATTATTATTTTGGAATAAGACCCTTTTTTTAAACAAAGTCTGTTGAATAAAATGGCAGAATTCAGCGAATTAATCTTGTATATTATCTTTTCTATTTTTCTTATTACTCTCTTTTTTGGCTCAGCGATACTTCGCAATAATTGTCCAATATTCATATTAGGGATAATGCTGCTGAAAGTGGTATTTTATTAAAAAACAGTCTTTATTAATACAAGACTGGTATTATCAGTATACTGGTATCAGATATACTGGTATATGGGAAGGCGTTCCTCTGGTTCAGATTAAGCAGGGGTCGTCGTCGGTATTATTATTAATTATTATTATTATTATTATTATTATTATATTATTATTATTATTATTATTCAGAAGATGAAAACTATTCACATCAAACAAGCCCAAGCTCACAGGGGCAATAGGGAGTTCAAATTCAAGCTTCCAAAGAATATGGAGTTCATTAGGAACAAGTAAGACTGTCAAAAAATAAAATAAAATAAATAAAAAGATAAAAATGTGTTAAACTGCAGGGAGAATGGTATTAGTATTCGCTCTAACTTCTGAAGTTCCAATTGCACGACTTCTTAGAGAGGCTGTTCCACAACTCCACGGTGTGAGGAATAAAGGAACTGAGAATTTCGACATTTAGGCACATTAATGAATAGTTACTGGTGCTGCTGGTCAGCGAATCGGGCAGATAAAGGGGATACGGGATCCATTGTGAATGTCAGATCACTGTTGAAATACAACTTATGAAAAAGTGACAAACAAGAGACCATCACTCGATGGTCCAAGTCTTAACTATTAAGAAACTGAAACCTACCACTTTCAGACACTATTTAAAAGAGATAAATCTCTGGGAGAAGCAGACATCCACACCGGAGAACAATATTCTAGTAAAGGGAGTACAAATGACCTAAAACAGGTTGCACTGATTTTATCACGGTTATAAATATACGAGACCTTAGGAACGATACCTTACTTTCGTGTAGCATCTGCTGAAACTTTCATTAGAAGTTTCTCAAAAGTTAGATGTACGTTAGAGGTGACACCACGAACAGTTAAAAAAGCTTCAGACTCGTTCAACAAAGTTCTTTCCACCTGAAGGGGAGGATGGGGTGGGAAATCTGAACGAAACCTGATTATCAAAGTGTTTTCGTTTTACTGGAGTTAAGCCTCATACCCCACAGACCACACCATTCACTGATCTGTTCCATGTCCCTACTGAGGCTGGGGCAACTTCATGTCTCGTAAGTGGAGGCTTTACTACACTCAAGTGTTGCATCATCGGCATAATAAAAAAACTTTTTTCCAGGTCAACAACCATGTCACGTGCTTACGCTAAATATAACAGTGGACCTCCAGACACAATAGGTCTTGGTTAACTAAAAATCCCGTCGACAGCAACTCGCTGCTGCCTGCCTGTTAGGAAATCTTGAAGCAATCCTAAAGCTTATCTAACCACTTAAAAGATTCTCAAGTTTAAAGTGCCTTGTGTTTTACTAAGTCAAAAGCAGCACTAAAATCTGCCTGAATTACTCTGCACTCAAATCCCTTATCAAGGTTCCCTTGCAAAAATTGCATGTCAAGTCTAACAGAGCATTGCAGGTACCTAGCCTTCCTATGTGCATATTGACGATCAGCTAACAATCTTTTAGATTCAACATATGCAGTGGCTTAAAAATAAGTTTTTTCAACTTAGGAGAGCACAGGGAGAATAATGATTTGCCGGTAGTTGTTGCAGTCTGCAGATGTGCCATTCTTTGGAACAGGAACTGTATTGCTGAGTTTACGCTCATCCGCAGTTACTATGTCGACATAAATAGTAGAATCTAGTCAACTTGGGAGACAACAAGCAATCAACTTTAAAAAAGAATGGGAAGTAACCATCAGGGTCTTCTCCACCCTAACTTTCAAGATTATCCAGAATTTTCTTAACATCTCTGAAGCAAAATGCCAATTTCGTAAGAGGAGGTTCAGGATGACAAGTATCTGGGAGAGGAATATCTTCAGCTGATTGATTAGCCATAAACAGCATCCCATGTGCTGGACTGAAAGATGGGGCTTACAAAATAAAAGGATGAGCTTCGTTATTTCACAGAGAGAGAGAGAGAGAGAGAGAGAGAGAGAGAGAGAGAGAGAGAGAGAGAGAGAGAGATATTCCACATGCAAAGGCAAGCCAAGTGAAATACTTCAGAGTAACCCATTTACAGAGTATAAGCAGACAGCCACACTGACTCATTTAAATTTTGTTTCTTAAACTCGATGGATACATTGTCTCACTGAAACAGTTATTAACACCTTCCCTAATCGAAAGGAAGTGTGTCATCAATCAGAGGAAAAGGAACTTGAAGTGTCACAAATTTCATTAAAAATAATTTAATTATGCTATATACAGGGAATCATGTGCACATTGGTACCAGATACCAGAAAACACTCCTTTTCCAAGACGAACATTTTAGGAAATATCAAATCACGATTTGCAATAGGTAATAATATGTAGTGACACTTATATGCAAAACAAGTGAATAAATTAAATCCCTGTTTATCAAATCCATAGACTGTAAAAAGTTATCATGATTTCCCATTGTTATTTGAGATATTCAAATACCCACATTTCATGGTTTTATAGGACTAAAAGCCACATTCAAGCCATTTGCACAATTACTAGTGGCAAGATGATGCTACGGTTGCATTAGATTCAAAATCTCTTCTAGATAGTAATAAAGAAAGTGAGTAATATTGCCTG
Organism: Macrobrachium nipponense; assembly: GCF_015104395.2. Taxonomy (NCBI): domain Eukaryota; kingdom Metazoa; phylum Arthropoda; class Malacostraca; order Decapoda; family Palaemonidae; genus Macrobrachium; species Macrobrachium nipponense. The sequence continues at coordinate 65,095,113 of NC_087202.1, read as the reverse complement.
ATCAACTGCCATACCAGAGGGCATAAACTGGTTAGGGCACATACCAACGTGCTGTGTGTTGTAAATACAGATATTTAATAAGCACTTTGCATGTTACAGGTAGAGGAGATTGTACTAAAGTTGAAGATTTTCATCCCAAATCTCCAGTAACCCGAAAGGAAATTTTGCAACACATCGATGGGAAGCTTGATACATCTTTCACATGAAGTTACAAGAATAACACATGTTAGACATATCTTCACTCTATGAAAGACTTGAGCCAAATGATGAGACAAGGTGTCTGACACCTGCAAGATTTTCACCAGGCCACGTGTCTCCTAGACGTAACAATGCAATTTTAAGGAGGAAAAATTCGCATGAGAACCACAATGCAGTTCTAAACAAAGATAAACTAGTATCAGAGCACAAACTGTGTCCGTGTTTAAATAAACAACAACACTTACAAATTTTTCGAGGATGGTGATTATATATTTATTCATATCTCGGATATGTTTAATTTCCCCATAAATGTTCAGAGAGAGTAATTATTTTTCTATGCGAAATGTATCTATAATACTAAAATATATGAGTTGGATCTATTATAAAAATACCCTAGACCTACCAAAGTGAGGTTAAGGGAAGAAAAAATGCCCAAAGAGGTGGGTATAATTGAGGGTAGCGAAAAGTTGAAAGGGGATATCAGCACGGTGTGGGTAAATAGGGCGAGACTTAGCCTTGTCAAATCCTAAATATTTAAATTGTCTTACCGTTCTAATCATCATCATCATCATCATCAACATCAACGTTTAACATGAACTGATCCACCCTCAAACCGTCCTCTCGTCCCTTCCATTCCACCTCATCCGGAAAATAAATAAATAAAAACAAACTACAGCTACCATTATGAGATAGCTGAATACAATACAAAAGGTTACAATTAGGTACCACAAGTCCAAAAGTGCCGAAAAAAAATTTGTCATTGCATAAGCATTTTCAACTGCGAAGACCTGATAAATTCAGCTCAAATGGATATGGACTCCCTTCGCAATATATTAATTCCAAGTATACTGCACCGAATCATCGCTCTTCACTTAAGAATTCGACACAACCGGCGATGCAACACTATGGATCCCTAGCTCCAGCTTCTGTCTATCGTAAAGACAGCAGGTTTAATACACAAAAAATTCAGCAACCTTCAGCGGTACTGCAATATCATAACCCTCTCATGTACGATAAATAACTCTTGGCTTAACGCACCTCTTACTATAACGAATCAAATTTGTAAGTGACTATAAAACTATGCTTCTCTCGTGTCAATATTCACGGGGTTCTTAACCCATGCGCTAAAACTCACCTTAACCAACGATGATATCCTTGGAGGAGTCATATTGTCAAAATGCGACGCTGACGAAGGACGAAAAAACACTGCTCAACGAAGCCAATGCTACAGCCAGACTGAAAAGTGAAAACCTTCCAGTCTTCCAGACAGCTTTTAGCCAATCACAACAGTCCACGCAATACCCTTCGAAAAGAGGAAATGCAGACTCCTGATTGGCTGAGAGAGAGAGAGAGAGAGAGAGAGAGAGAGAGAGAGAGAGAGAGAGAGAGGACCCATTCATGTGGGCTATAACTTCAATATTCTTTTGTGAAAAATACAGAAAATTTTTTCGATATTTAAGACGGAAAGCAATAAAAAACATTTTTACTCAATAGTCCTAATTTACCTTCCAGATACCACTGGACGGACAAATATAAAAAAAAGGGCGATATCATGAGTAAACCTGCACTCGATCTTCCTCCACTCTGATCTTTGACTGGGTTCAAGGGTAAGGTCATAGTTAATAGTAATAAGTTTTAATTGCAAATGAGAGAGAGAGAGAGAGAGAGAGAGAGAGAGAGAGAGAGAGAGAGAGAGAGGGGTTGTTGAAAGCTCATAAATAGCCATTAAGGTCACAAAAGCGTAGTACTAGCCTGCCAAGAATCCTGATAAATATGTTGAGCCGCACATATACACAAACACTAACCCTCCCTAATGCCCCCAGGGACTGTACCATTACCACTCCTCATTTTCGTTTCTTGTATTTGACTGTCAACATCTACGATGGAGCAAAGCCCACTTGACTCACACCAAGGTATATATACCTTGACTCACACCAGACCACTCTCCAAAAAAGTACTTTTGCTAACTTCGAAAGGAGAGTAAAGGTCTTGAGGTGTTGCTCCCACCACCGATGACTCATGACTGGTGCCCATCTCCAGTGTCAGGACGTGTTAAAGTACTTTTTCGGAGGGTGGATCAACAAGCGGGCAAGACTGGATTAGCTAGGCCACTTGGTTGTTTCCCTTATTATGCTTTATAATGTGCAGCCAACATTTCCAGCTACATAAAGATCACATTATTTTCTTAAGTGCTCATTAATACTTGTGTAAATGCTCAAATGACTTTTCTTTTGAATTCAATCATGCGACAGATGTTTTAACTCATTATTCTGGAGGTGGAAGAGAAGTACACAGGATGGTAGGCTTTTTGTTATATTTTTAAATTTCAATACAATCTATTTTTAAAGTCACAGTTGTTAGAATATATTAGAAAACCAATGGGAAAACATATTTTTATTCTAATATATATTTTTTTTACTAGAGTGAAGCAGGAAGATGCTGCTGTCAAGAAAAAGCTATGCAGAACTGGTGGTGGTTCTCCACCAGATCTTCGAAACCACTCAGAAGAGTTTGTGATAGCTGCATCGCTGATGACAGAAGAATTGGTCATGGATAAAGACGTTTTTGAAATATTTCATCCAGTTGATGAAACAGGAGAGCCCATACATGATGTTAAAATAAGTAAGTACTCTGATGTTTTCAAGAATGAAATTGATAAAATAGTGAACCTTCAACTTTTTTCTGGCCATTACATTCTACCTGTCTGAAAAGTTTGTAGTGGCTTGGGGGAAAGCAAAATGGTTATGTTTTTATTAATGATGACTGGGTTTAAGATAACATTTCAATGCTTTATGACCCTAAAGGTTCCAGCACTTGTATACTCAGTTTAGAAGTATGTACTGCAGAAGAGATTTACATCTAAGGTGCTGTAGATCAATATTTATTTTACCTAATATTTTCAGGTATTACGGAGCCACTGCCTTCAACCTCTCATTTGCCTTCAACCTCAGCACAATCAGAAAGTGGTGTTTCGTCTAATCATGAATCAAGGTCCCACTTCCTTAATCGGTCAGCTACGTCATCACCGTCTTCAATGGAACACTTAATTTTTAAACCCATAGTTCCCTATGAATCTTCCCGTCCTTCAACGCCTATTGTAACTCAGGCAGAACTTCACCAAAATTGCGCAACACATCACGGGACGTATCTCCAATACCTCGGTCTTCTACACCCACAGAGGAAGCACATTCTTCACCCAAAAAAATTGAAGTTAGACGATGCATACATCAAGTGTAGGGAAAGACAAGAGGAACTGCATCATCTCAGAATGGAAATGAAAAGGAGCAACATATAATGGCCAAAAAGAGCATGAACAAAAGGTGAAATTAAAAATTAACAATATGACAATGAATTTCTGGATGAAATGCACTCATCAGCAATGACTGTGTTTGCTAAATTGAATGCTTTTCTTGACAGTGCAAAATCTGCCTATGAAGCAATGCGCAACTCATATGAATAAAGTAGGTATTGGTTGTTGGTTGGTTTATGGAATTTACCCTTATTGCTAGGGTTACAGTAGGTGTTATTTCCATAGATCAAGTTTGTTTTTTGCTTTTAGGAGAGAAAAAATGACTCCACTGATAGGTGTGTTTGTTAAATGAAGGTTTCATCATATGGTCAGCAATTAACTTTATCATTTCTGTAATGCTGAATGGCCATAGTTGCCCCATTGATTGGCATTATGCCTAAATTCCATAAACCACCCAAACAACCCCATTTCATATTTTTCTTTGCTGTATAGTGTTAGTATATATTTTATTTTTTACCTATGGTATATGAAGGTGCTCTCATGAATCAGGTGTTCCTATTTGTAAGTTAGTTAATTGATACCAAACAGTACAATGTATACTTCCAAATAATCATTTCTTAGTTTGTATGCTGTTACATAGGTTTAATATGTCCATTTGCATCGTGATATTAGGTATTATATAATACTGTAGTGCTTTAATGAATCTGATGATAAGTGAAATTAGGTATCGAGTATCCTATATGTCCATTTGCATCTTGATATTAGGTATCATATTATTTTCATGAATCTGATAAGTGAAATTAGGTATTGAGTATCATGCATTACATTGTTTACTTCGAAATTATATTTTCTGAATTGGTAGCCTATGCTGTGATAGGGATAATATGTACACAGGATAATTTATCAGTTTAGAACTTATTAGGCTATTTTAATATTTTATTGTCCCCCTTATTACTTTGGCTATATTTTTATGATATATTTACTTAAAGATTGCCCTCACCTTCTGCAGGACACTGGCTCTTGCATTGGCAGCAGCCCGTTATTGATATAATTCTTAAACCAATGTTTCTGAATAATGTATATTGGACATCATAAATAAAGGTCTAAATAATGGTGCTATGATTTGACCTGAACCACAGGTCCAGATAGCTATGATTTAACCTGAATCACAAGTTGTATTCAAATTTTTTTATCACCATTTTCATCTTGCAAGTACAACAGTTGTGTCTTTCTCAGGGTGTCAGATTGACAACTATGGTAGTAAGAGTTCCTGAATAAATCTTTATGTTAAAAAATAATATTTATCCTTTCAGTCAATTCTAGTAATCTAGAATGAATTACCTCTTTTTAACTATAGATTGCTTTTGCCATTGAATATTTTTTTTCAGGATGAACCATAAGTAAAATAAATCCATTAGTGTACCTTTTTAAAGGCAGACATGTAAGTTATATTTTCATATCTCATTAAGTCGATAAGAAGTGTATTTTCATTTTCTTGGTATCGTGTTCAATTTACCTATGGCATACAGCTGTTAGCTCTGACAAAAGCATTCTTTGGTTAATGTGTTATCACTTTATTCAATTCATATGGTTCTTAAATAATGCAAGTAATAAGATTATAGATTTATTGTTATTAAAAGTGCAAATTAGCAGGACTGGGGGTTCCTTGCACTACTTTAAACCAAATTAACAGAAAATAAATATAGCTAAACTTAAGAAAAACTTGTCAAGAATGTGGGCCCTACATTGAGCTCCTTGGATATTGTCAGCTCTTTCAATTGATACCCACATCAGGATCATCCAATTCAAGATTTCTTCATCCTGTTTGTTATTGCACAATTATGAAGGACTGCATAAGCAATTATTATGTTTCTTAGTATTATTCCTTAGTTCTGACTGTATTGATAACACTGCAAACCTTTATTTAAGCAGTCCTCTGGCACGTTTTATAAGATTGCGAGTTTTGATGTGCGCATCATATAACGTCTATGTTTATGTGTAGTATTGCCAGCAAGAAATGGTGTCATTATATAAGAAACGGCTTGGATAATCACTCTCCCCAACAAACACCTCTATACATGCCCGACTCTAGGCTCTGTTAGTCTTGAAGTAGAAAATATTCTGGAGTCATGAGCACTGCTTCCGGCCAATTTACAATTACGTTAGTGAACCTTAAAGAAGCAGTACATACAACCATGACATTTAGAAAAGGGTTTTTCTGCACCAGTAAAATTCTGCATCAGGACCTCCTGGACTCTTTATAGGTACAAATGTGTAACATCCACACAGCCTATCTACACCAGGCATTCCAGCTATTTGTGATAACTCCATCATCATTTGTTCTCATCCTGTGGAGTTGGGAATTTGATAAATTATTGTGCAAGGATGGCAATAGCAGCGTAAACATCCATAAGGCACCTCGACACACTACTCTGGGCCATATCTGAACAATCCCAATGTCTACTGGAAATTTCCAGTTGCCATGTACCTTAAGGTTACCAAAAATAAAAAATTGATTACGTGGAGGAATTAGTTTTCCTGGTAAAGAAATAAAGAAAAACAACTGTAATATACTGCATCACTATTACTGTCATCAGCCAAACTTTTCATAACTAAAGTAGTAAGTATCCCTCTAAACACAACAGGAAGGAAAACTGTTCAAGCTGAAAAAGGAAATTAGTTACTTAAATTCATAAATAAATAAGGAGTAATATGATAAAGACTGAAAAAAAAAAAAACATTGTCCAGGAAAACTCACTGATTATTATAGTAGTGGTAGTATTACTAACTACACTGTCACCCCGATTAGATAGCAAGTAACTATATACCCAAGGGTACCAATAAGGAAAGCAGCCCAGGGAAAAAGTGAGGATAGAATATGTATAAAAGAAAAAAATACAATATAAAATCAACACTGTATAGCTACTAAAGTGCTGTGATTACTTGCATAGATGAGACAGGAAGAATGCTGAAAATGCGAGACCTATTTAGAGGAGGGAGGTTTAAAAGGCAGTAGAAGTGTGAAATTTGAAAAGGCAGCTGGAATGTATGGCATAAATGATTAAAGGCTGAAATTGTGAAGGGAGATTGTAGTAAGACTAGATGAACCTAATCTGCAATTTAGCATGAAGGCAAAGTAAGGTAACCTAACCTAAAGATTCTGTGGGGGAGGGTTAGTGACCAGTAACTGGTGCCTGATTCATAGAGTTGCTGTCAGATCTAGCTCAAGCATCGCTGCTGGTGCAGATAAGTTTTTCTAGGCCTTTTATTTATTTTTTTCCTTTTCCTCTTTCTGGAGTCCATTTTGACCTTGTGATTCCTTATTCTTATTAAGTTTTCTGGTGCTAAATGTCAAACAGTTTTTCAGTGTTTGGCTTTTGACCAAAATTTATATTGAACTACACTAAAAATGAAAATGGAAATTGGAAATTGAAATTTAAATTTTTCCTGTATTAAAAAAAACGAAGGAAAAGCTAAATAAATAGTGTTTCTAATGTTCAATACATACATAATATATACACAAGTGCCTTGGATATACCAACCTCTTTTGTTTCAGAGAATTAGGTAACAGATTCTATTCTCTAACAATTCAGGGGACAGTTCCTTTGAAAGTCTGTATCGCTGTTGAAACTTTTTCTGAGTAAAAGATAAGATGAGGTATTTAATTTTTGTTTCGCCGCCTATGCCTGTTTACTTACGGATGCATATTTCAATCAGGTGGAGCCCAGGGCAGGAAAAGGAACACAGCATTCGAAGATGGTTTTGGTATCTTGGTATTAACCTAACGGAAATACTGAAAATTCCTTAATAAATATATCAATACAGAGAGAGAGAAATACTTCTCTCCGTAACTGAACTAGAAAAAAAAAAAAAAAATAATTTTATAGCCTGTCAGAAGTCAGTAATATAGCTTACACTATAGGTATACTAGATTTGACAATTCACTACCTGTGAAAGCCATGCAATCCATAAGTATTGGTAGCCACTACCATAGGCAATTAGCTTCATTTTTTTTTTTTTTTTTTTTAAAGGGTTGGGTTTGGGCAATGTCATTTTAGTATCATATGGAACCTAGCCTAGTCATTCACACTGTACCATACTTTATAATTTATTACAAACAGCCTACGCTGGAATTTCACGCTTGCATCACCAGCCTAGCCTACTTGTGAGCTTCAAGTGGCTGTTCTGATTTTAACTTTCTTGGGCAATATAACACTACCACATTAAGATTTCTAGATGTATACCAATTAAAAACGTAATTCTGTATTATAAAGGAAAACTCTAAACACATCAACGAAGCCTATTTTGAAGAAAAGATTCCAACAGAGGTGATTGACCGATTGTTTACGTTACGATGAGCTCGAATTCATCCATCGTCGGCATGCATTGGGCAAGCAAAAGACTTCTTAAAAGAAAGTATTAATTTCAAGATCCTTTGTTGTGATGTTATTTCATGTCTTTTACCACAAATTGTTTCGTATTTTCGATAGACATGTTGATGAGTCACTTTGGTAAATGTATTTTAATGTAGAGTTAAAATTTATATTCTTATAATTCTGCCATCGCAAGGGGGTACCCATGCGACGCGTCGCTCACTATGGTCCAAAATTACATCGTTAAATGCGAAGGCCTGCGTATGTTCGTGTGGTTTCTGGATACGGCAAGACCATGACGATCGCATACAAAGAACCGTCGTATGATTTCTGGATCACGGCCCTAAGAACATGAACTTTTTC
>NC_087202.1:65068134-65086429 GCF_015104395.2 Macrobrachium nipponense | reverse complement strand
TCACGATTTTTTGTGTGCTATATGAACATGTGCACTCGGTGAATAATAATAATAATAATAATAATAATAATAATAATAATAATAATAATAATAATAATAATAATAATAATAATAAACTTAATCACCTGTGTAACTTGCATGTTTCTCATACACATGATTTGTTTTTCTTCTTATAAGAATTATTTCATCTTATAATATATTTCAGATTTTTTTCTTAATGTAAGACTACTCTAACCATCTTTTCTTTGTTATATTTTAGTCTCTTAAAAACAAGGGACCTTCGAGCATCCATGCCAACCTATCAAATCCTTAACCAAACTAGACCTACATTTCCCATACGGTATCTACTCTCAAACACTTTGCTATCCTAATCAAGGCAAAAGGTAGATCTACTTCAAAAAGAGACGAGAAAGGACAGTTCAGTCCTACACTAATCATAGCAATATGTCTGTTAATACCATAGAGCATATATATATACCTAGAGTGCAATCTATATACCAATACCACGTAGTTCGGTGGTCTTCCACTAGGGCGGCGCTGCAAAGCCTTGCGGCCATTTTTAAGGTCTGGTAATCTGCAAATTGATCAGGGGATAGGTACGATTGTGAATTAGTTTTTTTAGTTAAAGTTTGATGAGTTTAGCGATTTTTTAGGGTTTAGTGACTAAGGGTTTAGTGAATGTTTAGGGTTTAGTAAGTGTTTAGTGAATGTTTAGGGTTTAGTAAGTGTTTAGTGAATGTTTAGTGTTTAAGTATTAAGTGAATGTTTACTGAGTGTTTAGGGTTTAGTGAATGTTTTGTTGATGTTAATGAATGTTTAGTGTGTATACAGTCAGCGAATGTTTAGTGAGTGTTTAGGGTTTAGTGAATATATAGTGTGTAAGAATACAGTGAATGTTTAGTGAGTGTTTAGGGTTTAGTGAATGTTTAGTGTGTAAGAATACAGTGAATGTTTAGTGAATGTGTAGGGTTTAGTGAATGTTTGCGTTTAGTGAATGTCTTGTGAGTGTTTACTGAATGTTTAGTGAGTGCTTAATGAGTAACGAGTGGCAGTTGATTTACTGTTTAGTGTATAAAGAGTGTTTAGGAGTTACTGAGCATTTAGGGGTTAGTAAGTATCTAGTGTTTAATGAGTGTTTAGTGAATGTTTAGTAATTGTTTAGTGTTTCATGAGTGTTTAGTGAGCATTTAGTGTCTAGTGAGTACCTAGTGAGTGTTGGGTATTCAATTGGTGTTTAGTGTTATTGAGTGTGAGTGTATGTTAAGTGTGAGTGTTTTGTGAGTGTGATTGTAAAGTAAGTGTGTGTTTAATAAGTGTATAGTAAGTGTGAGCGTTCAGTGAGTGTAAGTGTACTGTGAGTGTTACTGTTAGTGATTGTGCATTACTGTTTAGTTAGTGTTTAGCGACTGTATGCAAAGGAAGTCTTGTAATTTACAAAACCATTTATGCTAGACACTTTAGACCCAAGAGCAGATGCTTAGGCATTGACCAATATACTTGGAGTTCTTAGGCCAACCTGTTTTTGTAAGGTCATTTTCTCTGTGAAATGGGGTCCAGTCATAATAATGATAGTAAAAATAACAATAATAATAATAAAAAGATAATAATAGTAAAAAAAGATAAAATAATAATAATAAATAAATTAATAGTAATAAAATATAATACTATGAGCCGGAACGAGACCTTTCAATATGGCGGCCCGAGTTCACACGCTCGGCAGGGCGATCGCCACTCCAGTGATTGACGCTCTATGGTTAAATTGACAAGCCCCGATCAGAACCTGCCAACCGATCAATAAACTACGTTGAATCGTCAATCGCGTTGTCGAGCAACAAAACGAAGTGCAGCTGCCAAACACTCTTTCCTTGTCTCGAAAATTCAGTGACAGAGACCAAAATGAAAGAGAGAGAGAGAGAGAGAGAGAGAGAGGAGAGAGCGAGAGAGAGAGCGAGAGAGAGAGAGACGCAATCCCTCTCAATCGGTAAGGCTTCCTGAGTAATAAATCTGAAATTTACGGGGGATCTTGGAAGTGATGGACGGTACAGGAGATATGAAGTACATACACTAAATTCTCTTGTTACTGAACAAGGTATTTCTAAATGAATGGGCAAACGACCGATAGCTTTATTCGTCCTAGGTGCTTTACGTTAAAATTTTTAGTATATATATATTATATATATATATTATATATATAATATTATATATAGTATATATTAATATAATATATAGTATACTATATATATATATATATATATCATATATATTATAGTAAATATATATGTTATATATGTATACTGTATATTAGGTATATTATACTATATATATAGATATATATATATATATAATAATTATATATTATTAATATATATATAATGATATGGTATGTATGTATGTATGTAGTCTGTATGTTATATATATATATATATATATTATTATTATATATTATTATTAGATATATATATATATATATATATATTATGTATATATTATTATATATAGAATTATATATATACTATATATATATATATATATATTATATATATATATTATAGTATATAGATATATGTATATATATATTGTATATATGTAATATATATATGAAATATATATATATATATATATATATATATATATATAATATATATATATAATATGTATATATATAATGTATAATATATATATGTATTATATGTATATATTATATATATATATATATATATATATATTATATATATATATATTATATATGATATATGTATGTATATATAATTATATATATATATATATATATATATATATATATATATATGTATGTATATGTATGTATGTAAGGGGGGGGGGGGGGGGGGTGAGGGGGTATTTTTTATGTATGTTAGTATGTATGTATGTATGTATGTATGTATGTATAATGTATAATATATATATACATATATATAATATTCACAACCTATATAGGTTACTGTTATACATACATTTTACAGCCAACGGAAATTTCTAAATAGATATATAGCAATTTTTTTTTTTTTCACGAGTAAACTTCTGCCTCAACTTATTACCAGTAGGAGACCAACGATTACATATTTATGTATTTATGCATATATGCGCACATAGAAGTGTGTGTGTGTGTGTGTGTGTGTGTGTGTGTGTGTATGTTTGTTGCTTTTTACTGGTAATTACTATAGGCAAGAAATCTATGATTGCAAAAAGCAAAAAAAAATAATAATCATAATAATACCCTTATATACCTATTTTAGAAGTAGCCATTACTGTTGAAGTGTATATTTTACAGTGAATAAACTGTGCAAATTTAGTAATGAAAAAAAGAGAAGGGCTTCTTGATGGTCTTATGCAGCCTATGCAGAAAGGAAAGAAATGCAGCTAGGAAACGTGGACGGCTAATTCACCTCCCAACCACCATCAAAAGAATAATTATATAAAGAAACATTCAACAATATGTAAGCAAATGAGAAATAAGGCACAAAATTGAATAATATCAAGAATACTTACTCAGATTCAGTAACCGATAAAGGTGACGACTCAACGAACATCAATGCGGCAACGTAGCTATTGAAAAACAAATATTTCTCTGAACTTTAGCTATGATTCTACTCTGCGATTTTAATTTATGGTCTCTCACTTCTACTTCTTTTAACCCTGTCCATTTCGTTTAGTAACAGATTTGCTTTATATTTGATTTATATAGATTTTTGGCATTATGCCAAGCACTGGCGCAACTAAGGCCATTCAGCGCAGAAACGGAAATTGACAGTAAAATGTTTGAAAGGCGTAACAGGAAGAAAACCTCACATTCGCACTATGAACGGAAGTACAGTAAAAGGATGAAAGTAGTTGCAGGGTAGGGCCGAAGGCACGCTGCAGAACCTTAAGTAATGCCTACATTGCACCGAATGTGGTGCACTGACGGTACTACCCCTCTACGGGATTTTAGTGACTGAAACAATGACTCAATTTCCTTATTTATTTAAAAGTAATATACTTTCTCTTTCACACAATTATGTAATAATCATGCATAGGTTCCCACAAGACCGTCAAAATATCAGTCATTTAAAATAAACACAACGGCTCATTCACACCATACATAATCACGAGGCTAAAATATCATTAACCTCACAAACCATAATAAAATTCTCTTTGGCAGATGCGCGTGGCACCACTCAACACCCCATTCAAAGTTGTGTCAGCAAAGCGACCACAACATTCAGTTCTCTTTCTCATTCACTTTCATCACAACACTTTAAGTGTTCGTTCATTAAAAATGGAGAACAACTTGCATCATACGAATCAACCATCTTTTTCCAGTATTCCTAGATTTGTCTAACTGCCCGTCTGGTTTCTATGCAACGATTGAGTAGGGACTACTTGTACAATTGTATGACATGTCATCGACATGTCATCATTTCGAAAGTCAATTTTTACTCATACAAAACCAAGTCAATTTTTACTCATACAATCTAATTCTGCTTACTTGTTCGGTTGCTCGTCAACTAGTGAGTGCCCCGAATTGAATTATTCGTTTTTCCCTAAATTTGCCTTTCCGCTAAATATATTTAATAGATAGCCATTAAATTACCTGATGGAAAATTAATGTATCTATTAGTTAATCACTCGTATCATGTGCACGAACCTTATCTCATTTCGTAATTTTATTTTTAATATTATTTAAAACTAGCAACTTTCCTTTATATCCTTCTTGAGAAAATTTGCCAAAAAATGACGGGGGGTAAATGAGAACAAGGCAAAAAGAAATAATAATAATAAAATGAAAAATAATAAAAAAAATAAATATAAAAAATTAAATAAATAAAAGATCGATGGCTGTAATTGAATTAAGATTAAATAAATAAAAGATCGATGGCTGTAATTGAATTAAGACCGAACTGAATAATTTAGATTCATGGTCAACCACTGGGACCTATGAAGTCATTCAGCACTGAAACGGAAATTGACAGTAAAAGGCTTGAAAGGTGTCACATGAGGAAAAGCCCGCAATTGCACAATAAATTAATTGTTAGGAGAGGGTGGAAAGTGAGGTGGAAGAAGAGAATATGATGTGTGGTAAAGTAAAAGAAACGAAAGGCGTTGCAGCTAGGGGTCGAAGGCACGCTGCAAAGTACCTTCAGTAACACCATCTATTTAAATCGTGCATGGAAAGATGATTGATGAAAAGAAATCAGACAAAGCTAATGTAAAATTATGCATATACTACTTTCACAAAGCAACGACTTTGTTACACGTTTGTTATAGAAAATCTTCAGACATGATGCTGATTCCATCCCAGCAAGGTAGTGGTATTTCGGGAAGAATTCTCTGCTGCAGAATCCTGGCTCCATTTAAAATGCAGCGTCTGAATCTATTCGTATTTTTGTCTTTTCAAACTTGGGCATAGGAGGTTGGATGTATTCAAGATATTCCTAGAACATGGAGTTGAATCTTTGTGTCCGTTTCCCTCCTTGCAATTTCGCCTTCCTTCCTTCCTTCCTTCCTTCTCTTAGTGATGTTGAAATCACCAGAGATCTCTACATGAGAGGAAAGATGCTCGTGTATTTTTAAACAGGGAAAATATCAAGACCTAAAAAACTCGTTGTTACCCGTTTCGTTCTTTGTAAAATCAGATTAATGGAAAAAAGAAGTGGAAGGTGAAAAACGAAAGGCCCCTAAACGATCAATGCAGACTGTGTATAAAAAAAGGGACCCCGTTACAAAACTCATCAAGCGACGATTGTTCACAACTCCATAACTATGAAGATTCGCTGCCAACTGAACAGAGATTGTTCTTTACTCAATCCACTAACTACAATCGCGCCAGGAGCCCTCTATGGGCAGGGGATGGAAGTGAATAATCGATTCTTTTTCTTTGTTTTTTTTGCACGAGCACAACTTTTAAGTTTATAGAAATAGGCAATTTTCTTCGCGTGCCAAGCCCTTGTCAATAAAATACTCTAAGAACAATGACTAGACAACTTATCAAAATTCAAAATATTACGCCCAATAAGTTCAATGTTGTCAATTGCGTTTATCGGTAAATATTTCTATTCACATCTCTAATAAAGAAACAAAGTTAGAATACCACTGAAATATAACTGAGAGACTACATTTGTATGAATTGGGTTTTCCGAAGACCAGTTCCTTTTAATCCTTCGGTTCCTCGTTTGACGAGTGGGTTACGTGCCCGCCTACCGATTCGGTAGTCCCCTGATCGATTCCCCGCTCTGCCAGCGTGGAACCAGAGGAATTTGTTTCTGGTGATTAGAAATTAATTTCTCGATAGAATGCCGTTCGGATCCCGCAATAAGCTGTAGGTTCCATTGCTAGGTAACCAATTGGTTCCTAGCCACGTAAAAAAATATCTAATTCTTCGGGACAGCCCTAGGAGAGCTGTATTACAGCTCAGTGGTCTGGTTAAACTCAACCTTCTAATCATTCTACTATTATACCAGTGTCATGGAACACATAATTTAGGCAACAAAGAAGCAGATAATAATGTCTTCAAACTATTACATTTCTATAAACAGTCTGTAACGGAGAGGCTCGATGGAGACAATAAGGTTATGAGAATCATAGCCCAAATCGTTCCTTTCCTTTCGTTGAGAAGAGAGAGGTCAGGCTCTCCAGATTGGATTATATGGTAACGAAACGAAACAATATTCACATATACTTGTCACACAGAGAAAGAGAGGGAAGGGGGCGGTGCGTTGAATATACTACTTATATATAGGTATTAGTAAATCATGATATATATATATATATCTATATATATATATATATATATATATAATATATATATATATATATAATATATATATATATATATATATATGTATATATATACATACATACTACTACCTATTATATATACAATAAAAAAGGATTGATAATAATTATGCACTCTGACATGCCATCCCCATAAAGGATCACTACATCTAATTAAGGTAAATTCAGTCATTTTATCTGATATACTCGCCATCTGCTTGCTGTGCTGTTACAAAACATAAATAAAAGCCGAAACAAGTAAGGAGAAACGGTCAAATTTATAAAACTTATTACGGTATAAAAATAAATCCAAGACGAAAACTATCTCTCTCTCTCTCTCTCTCTCTCTCTCTCTCTCTCTCTCTCTCTCTCTCTCTTACAATTTTAATAGTGTTCCTATTGTCATTATCAAGATATTATAAAGAAGTGAATTCTGTATTATTCAGTAATACCAACGAAATTGACAGAAAATAAATCCAATCATAGTTCAGTCTCTCCCTCATCATATCTAAGTACTGAATTCATCAGTGTGATATCATATCTACCACTGATATGAAAACCATCAGGGTGGTTGTGTTGTTACTCGGATGACTCGAGAAATATATATATATATATATATATATATATATATATATATATATATATATATATATATATATATATATATACATACATATATATATATATCTATATATATATATATATATATATATATATATATATATACATACACACACACATATATATATATATATATATATATATATATATATAAACTACATATATATATATTATATATATATATATATATATATTATATATATATATATTATATATATATATATATATGTATATATATATATATATATATATATATATATATATATATATATGATATATATATATATATAATATATATATATATTATATATGTCCGATCGATCGATCGATCGAGAGAGAGAGAGAGAGAGAGAGAGAGAGAAAGAGGGTGGGCGCGTGTGTGTGTCTAAAAGTGTTTTAAAAGTCTTATAGATAAGAAAATTGGAATAAATCTGAATTTATCTTGCGACATAAACGTCTTAATAATTAACATGCACCCGGAGCAATTTCTTGTATAGGACATAATGCTACACAATTTTTTTTTACAGGACACACGGAAAAAGGGAAAACGAAAATCATACGACTCTGCTTACTGGCATTTGCCCACTTTGCCTTTGTTTTGATTCCAGATTGACACAAATAAATTTTTCAAAAGAAGTTAAACGAGAAAGCACTAAAGCATTAAATTTTATCGACAAACACAAATATACATTTGTTAACAAATGAATGGAAGCAAAATGCCCTTCACTCCAATACTCGAACGCAAGTACCCAATCAAAGTGACGAACGCAGATGTATTGCTGATCAAATTTGTCGTCAAAGGCAAAAACAAATATTGTCTATCTCCGCTCTGCCTTCTCCAATTTCCGAAATGAACCCAATTTGGATTCATCTTGATGGGGCCTCAATTACTTTTCGTCTCACAAGGAACATTTTAAAGGTAAAATTTAGAACCACCTCGATTAATGGGCAAAATATACTGAAACCCACTTTCAATGAAGCTATGTTTTCTCTGAGAAGTCATGGATTGAAAATACTTTGTCATAATAATAATAATAATAATAATAATAATAATAATAATAATAATAATAATAATAATAATAATAATAATAATAATAATATAGTATAATAATAATATAATAATAATAATAATAATAATATAATAACTAATAATAATGATAATAATAATAATAATAATAATAATAATAATTAAAAGCCAAAGTAGTGTATTAAATATTTATGTACAGAGTTAAAGATGATAAGGAGAGACTTTCAGATGCTGCTCCGTACATCTCATCAGTCCTATACCACAGAAACTCACTCCTTATCATCTTTAACTCTGTACATAAATATCTTTAACACTACTGTGGCTTTTAATTCTTAATATTATAGCCTCGTTACAGGAGTTCCTTGGTTCAATAATAATAATAATAATAATAATAATAATAATAATAATAATAATAATAATAATAATAAAATATGTTGGAAGAACACCATTAACTTGAGAACAGAAGAAAAGTCAGAAATAAGAAGGATAGAGAAACTTCTATGCATAATAAACGCGGCTGAAATAGCCATTATTTTCAATAAAACCAATAATAATAATAATAACGCTATCTGGGAAGAAAGCCAAATTTGATTTGGATATCCGAAATTATGATTAGATTAGATTATAACATTTTTGCACATAGCCAAGCGCCGGAGCCGAGGGGCCATTCAGCGCGTCCGAAATTATGCAGGAGCTTACAAAGTGAGCTGTAAAGTTACAGCATACTTTCCATGTACTACATGTAACGCTTTTAGAGAACTTCCGTAGTTCATTCAGTAACCTACACCTTATTCGTAACGCTCCATCTCTCGCAAAAAATTGAATGTAACTAAAAAGCGTTCGAGTACAAAGTAATTATTGCTGTTCTTCTAGGCTCCCTATCTCCAAATTGTCGATATCAAATATGTGTGTGCATGTATGTGTGTCATTTTAACACTGAAGACGAAACGCTAGTTAACGATAGGCCTCTAGAGCTTTAGCAATACTGAGGCCACATGGAACTTCATCATTGGAATACAAATTAATATAAAAGTTGACTGAATGTCGGCAGTGGATGATTGATATATCGTAATTTCAGTTATCATAGTGGAAAAAATGAAAGAAAGTCGAGCTTTCTGTGTCTTTTTTTTCTCTCTCTTTACAAAATGTACGCAAATGTTCTGATTATACATGGACGTAGCTTGTACGAGTTTTTGTGTGTGTATTAAATGAGAGTGACATAAAAGCAAGCATGTGGATGGAAATTGCAATTTTCGAATCGGTGCTAATATTGCATAATGTATCAAACAACTGAATTTCTGTCATATGACAAAATTTCTCCTAACGGTTATCAGATATTACGTCGCATATAATTTCATTGTTATTATTCATTCTATATCATGTGGAATCCATCACAGGGGCGTGGGAAGTGCCTCCGGGAATTACATAGTAATAAATAAATAATTACATGAACTGCCGTTGATTAATGAAAAATAACATGTTGTAAACCCAAACCAGAATGAAAAACAGATAGGGAATTGAAACTTCGAATAAAAATAAACAAATAAAAAAAATTTATGCGATCAATGAAGTGAACCAATGATTATAAAAGTATTTTGAAATTATTTTACCCTATTACTTACGAGACGTTGACTTATGCAATAAAAAATAGAGAGAGAGAGAGAGAGAGAGAGAGAGAGAGAGAGAGAGAGAGAGAGAGAGAGAGAGAGAGAGAGAGAGAGAGTTGGAACTGGATGCAAAATTCTTTGAGGTAATAAGGCGAGAAAACAGAACCGGAGCAGGAGAGCAAAAGCTCTTGACAACGGAAAAAGGAAACCAAAAGATAAGGACGAGAAGAGGAAATTCAACGGAAACTTCCGACATAGGAATTGAGCTCTCAAGGCACTGCAGAAGATTCGGAAATGAACATTTCAATCCCTCCCACTGAAAAGGAATTACGAGATTACTCATGAAGCCAAAAGCTTTGATAAGAAGTATGGGAATTCTTTCGATGGCTCAGACACATAGTTGATTGAATTCCATGACTGTACGCCAGCGAAAGAGATTAAACATCTATACCAATTGTGTATGCACGATTATAAAACTCTAAAATTTACCAACTTTACATATTATTACAATATAAAAGTGTTATGTTTGTTATTTCTCTTTTCCTTTTTCTCTTTGTTATTAGTCAGTCTTTTCTTTGGTAGCCTTGGTTTGTATTTGTTTCTCTTGAAGTTTATTATATAGGGTAATCCTCATCTATATTGTTTGCTGTTTTTTCTTTTCTTAGGTACTTATTGTTATATATTGAGATTACTTACGGTCTGGACGTCTTGCAGATTCTGAAATTAGATTAATTCATTCCTTTCATTTATCCAGTCTCTCAGGAGGGTTTGGCACGGATACTTATAATTGGATTCTGGGCAAGTTAAACACCACTTTGTTTATCTAACTTATTATAACACACACAATTCACTATCTTATCACAAACAAAATTCACAGGGTACAGAGGTTCAATTGACACAATGTTTACGTCCAGTGGTTATTCCTAACTGTTCTTTTCTGAGATTCCAAGTGAAGTCTCAACCTATACCTTCAATTAGGGCTCCACCCTAATTTCTACTGGGATAAACCCTACTTTCTCTTGAGTGGTTTTTCCAACTTCCGGTGCCACCCCTGTGCGAATTTTACTGGTTGTCGTAATCTATCGTAACCACCTACTGAATGTGTCAAAGTTCAGATTTTCCACTTTAATCATCAACTTTTTGTTTCGGCGAAGGCTCTAGTTCTATTGCTCCTTTCCTATGCCTTCATCTACCATAACTCTACTAGTAGATTTCCCTAGCTAATTTTCCCTACATAATTATTTTCACACAGACTTCTTTTTTATTCCTAACAACAGGACAACAGGTTATAAACAGAGAGAGAGAGAGAGAGAGAGAGAGAGAGAGAGAGAGAGAGAGAGAGAGAGAGAGAGAGAGAGAGAGAGAGAAACGTCTCTCTAGATTGCCTTACGTACCTTGTGGTGGAAGGTCAATGCTAATTGATCAAATGAGCGTATTCACTGATATCGCCTTATTGGCAATAAGTTAGTTATTGTATGTATCTGACTCCAGCAACCAAGACATGACTTGAAGCACGCAGGCAGGGGCAGACAAGCCTGTTGGGAAAGAATGGAAACGAAATGAAGCCCAGCAGAGCAGCAATTCGCTAAAGTCAACGACGAATGGAAATTTATCCCAGCCGCTTTTATATATATATATATATATATATATATATATATATATATATATATGTGTGTGTGTGTGTGTGTGTGTGTGTGTGTGTTAGAGAGAGAGAGAGAGAGAGAGAGAGAGAGAGAGAGAGTTAATTAGAAACGTACGAAGGGTGCCAGTCATACGGTATAAGCTTGTCTTTTGAGTTGAAGTAGCTAGCATCTTGCATTTCCCATTATGTCGAGGTCCCAGACAGTTAACTAACTACTAGGTGCGTTATTTAGCGCCAGGGTTAGAAGCAGTAGATATTCTAGGAACAGGTCTAAGTGCTCAGTCTTGCTTTATGCTTTCGTGTACTGTATTTTATCACGGAGGACTTGGACACGCAGACTCAAAACCGGAAATTCATTGTACTAGGATCGTTTAATTATATCATTAACCTGAATTGAAATGAAAGGAAAATAACTAAGAAAACTTTCAAAAATCGTCCTTAAATTTCTTGTGTAAATGTAGCCTTTTCAAGTGTTATATATTCAAATACATTTTACGTACAATGGTTAGGAGATAAATGTACTTATTACTTCACTAGCAATCAGGGAAGTCTTATTGAAAAATGAACCAACATTGACAATACATTTCTGAAAACCACAGAAAACTGTGATGGATCCGGTGGATATCTAATCAACTTGAAATGTTAGTCCTTATCGCAGAATCAACTCGATACTAAAACCTTCGCGCAAACTTTTGGAACAGGCGAAAGTTTCCAGCATGACTGACACACACACACACACACACACATATATATATATATATATATATAATATATATATATATATATATATATATATATGTGTGTGTGTGTGTGTGTGTGTGTGTGCGTGTGTGTGTGTGTGTGTTGTGTGTGTGTGTTTGTATGTATGTAGTGTTAATTATTGTCTTATTGTTTGGTTCATTTTACAGTAACACTTCCTAATTACTAATGAAGTGATAAGTACATTTATCTCTTAACCATTCTACGTAAAATGTATTTCAATATTTAACAACTGAAAATGCTCCACTTTCACAGTAATTTAAGGACAATTTTTGACACTTTTATTAGTGAGTTTCCTTAACTAATTCAGGTTCATTCTTGATCAGGTTTTCGATAAGATGAATGTGGCACTTTACTGACACCCGTGAGATGAGCCATCATATCTCAGGGAAAAGGTAGCAAGTTTAGGGAGGAGGACTGGCAGCTCCCAGAGAGAGAGAGAGAGAGAGAGAGAGAGAGAGAGAGAGAGAGAGAGAGAGAGAGAGAGACCTAGTTTACATCGACAGCTATTTAAATAAATGTCACATACATTCCTCAGCTATAAAATATTACATGACATCCATCTTCTCTACGGAGAAAGAGAAAAAAGAGAAGAAATGAGAGCGCAAGAAAGCAGCCGCATCCATTGCGCGTCACCTGAACCAATTCGAGTACATGTTCTGAGTTTAGAGACCTATAAAGGTACTATCTGCTAACGTGCAATATGTATATTACTTCATTTCGTTCACATTTCATACTGTCTTCTTAAGTGAAAAGGCAGCAAAACCATGGATTTACGGATGGAAGCGAGTTATTTTTTTTTTTATGAAATATGACTTTTTCTTTCATAACAAAAAAATAAACGAGATAAGCGTATTCAAAATATTTTCTTTAATATCTAAAAATAATAATAATAAATAAAAAGGATAATCCACACGATATAAAAGCAAGTTCATAATTAGTAACCCTTCTGCTAGGAAAAAATGTTAAAATTCAAACAATAAAAACATTTTGGCAACATCATTTCGAGCTGGAAATAAAACATAATGACATACTTATTGTCCTCTGAATAAACCGTTCAAGAGCGTCACACCATTCCTTTCACAAAAATTAATCCTAAAAGAGAGAGAGATTCGTAATCATCCCTCATATGGAGGGGAGTAAAAATCTGATTTTAATACCAAAATTCACTAGTCTGTTGCAAAGTTCACGATATCCAGTGAATGAACTCAGAAGTCATATTCACAGAAACCATTGCACGGGGTTTGCAATACAGCAGAAATATATATATATATATATATATATATATATATATATATATATAAATATATATATATATATATATATATATATATATATATATATATATATATATATATATATAATCTTGCAGAGCTATCTTAGTAACTGGGTAAAAAAACTTGAATATTTCTACTCTGCAATATAAATCATTTTGAGGAAACACCATCCAAGGCGAATTGGAAATAACACTGGTTTCAATTATGCTAAGTGAATGATTTGCATAATAAGTATGAACATAAAAACAAAAAAATCTCACAGAATATGACAGATTACTGGAGGCCACCAATATAGCGCAAGTCTCAAGCTTACAGTTACATAATTTTCTTTTCTGCTATATCAGAAAAAGTTATATGAAAAGAAGATTAACCATACGCTGAAAAAATTCTTCAAGGCTTAGCTGTGTGATTTTCTGATTACAGCCTCTTCTCCTCTCTCTCTCTCTCTCTCTCTCTTCTCTCTCTCTCTCTCTCTCTCTCTTACTCTAGAGTTCCAGGAGTTATGGAACCTTTCGCAAACGTAAAATTATCCAATATTTCCTTAAACATTATTTTCGTATCTTAATTTCAAAAGCAAGCAAGAACAATAAGACGTCTACTGCTAGAGCAAATAGAAGTTGATTTGATGATGAATGCAGTATATTTCTGAGGATGATGAAAACCGCTAAAAAATAATTAAAACAATGACTAGGTTCAGAACAACGATGACAGGGCTGGAAACTCTCAGTCTCTCGAGAGAGTTTACATAGGCAGGATGTATGTTCCAACTCTCCTGGGGAATACTTTTGAAAGACGTGTCCCTCAGGAAGTGGAACATACATCCTGCCTATGTGAACTCTCTCGAAGAGACTGAGAGTTTCCGGCACTGTGATTGCCTTATCAACAGCCAATCAGGAGCGTCGTAAAGGACTGGCCTGGACATCAGATGCCCGGCTGATGTGAATCTACTATAGTGAAATTTAAGTTACCACTGAGGTACACGTTGAAGCGATTCGAATTCATTCTAATCGCACTAGATATGAATATTAGTAACAAAATAGACTGTGCAAAAATGTATTCCACATACATACATAGAATACAGAGATAAAGATTTGCTATACATATGTGCAGAGCATGTTCATAAAAAGGACAACAAAATGACAGAGAATCGGAGAGCCAAAGTGCATTGGATCTTAAATGCAAGATTCATACCGCTATAAAGAAACAAAAGTGCGACTCGACATTCCATACTGACCATTACTGCCAGAGGGAAGGTCATTACGGTGTCTCCATGAACGCACCCGATTCCGAAAAGAGAGAGAGAGAGAGAGAGAGAGAGAGAGAAGAGAGAACTGTTCCGTATTCGTAGTTGCTGAGGCTGCAAAAAGCAGCTTCAAAACAGTAAAGATAAAGACAGAGTAAATAATACAGTATTCCGTAAAATACAGAAAGTGGGTGAGACGGTTTTCAGCGCGTGCAAGAAAAAAAGTTTTTGGGAAAAAAATATTAACTTAAACAAAAACGCAGAAGGCCCAAATCACATTGTAATTGCGATGTAAATGAGATTGATGGGGTCTCTTCAATGTTCCAACAAAAGGCAAATGTATCGTTAGTATCTCATGACCTAACAGGAAATTGACAAACTTCTCGTTAATAGAATACCTTACGGGTTAAATTACCTCTATGTATATGCCTGTTTCATTCACCGTCCATTAAAGAAAACCTACTGCAGTATGGAAGTCAGTCAAGCATTAAGGTAAGCGTGAAGAGTGCGTTTGATGAAGGTTTGCCCTCACGATCGAGCACCCAGCATTAATGAAAACTCAAACTTTGTATAGAATAAGGTTCCGAAATAAAGAGTTTTTCTCAAAGAGTTGAGAGAGAGAGAGAGAGAGAGAGAGAGAGAGAGAGAGTTTAAATTTATATCTTCCTTTCTCTCGATTTTTCAATATTTTGCGAATACCTGCGAACGACGTGCATTTGCACCTCTCTCTCTCTCTCTCTCTCTCTCTCTCAAGTCGATCGAAAACCTAGAAGCGGTAAACGGTGATGGAGAGCTCCTTGATTTCGTTATTATTGCGGGGAATGTTCGGTAAGTGCAAAACGCCATCAAGTTCCAAAGGATTTTTCGA
Source organism: Macrobrachium nipponense (assembly GCF_015104395.2). NCBI lineage: Eukaryota > Metazoa > Arthropoda > Malacostraca > Decapoda > Palaemonidae > Macrobrachium > Macrobrachium nipponense. Next base: position 65,070,614 of record NC_087202.1, on the reverse strand, counting down.
ATTCGGCAGGAAGTGGCAGAGAGAGAGAGAGAGAGAGAGAGAGAGAGCCTCTGCAACATGACTGCATCGCCGCAAAAGTTGTGTATATCTTGTCGCGGACCTCACTCCTTCAACAACTATGGTACTGAGATGTATGCGATAAAATCATCTATAATAAAAATAAAAACTTCTTTCAGTTTACTGAGTATAAATTGTTTACTTGTATTTACATATTATTTTACTCAACACTCGAGTACTTTCAGGCCTTATGTGTGGCCCTTTCTCAAGAGATGTGTAGGTTGTCAGACTGGCTCAAGTAAACAAGTTATACTCAGCAATTTTGTGGGTTTCTTTTTACATCATTTGTAATGTTCTTGTGTCTTCTTTTTCTGCACCCTCGTCCCCAAAATGTCAACTAACTACGATAAATGTCATGATTTTTAGATCAGCAGATACACACTCCCATCACACTGTTCATTTCCCCTAGATCTAATGGAGGAGAGAGAGAGAAGAGAGGAGAGAGAGAGAGCGAGAGAGAGAGAGAGAGATGGAGAGAGATATTTTCTCATAATCCCCAATTCATAAAATATTTATCATATCTTTTTCATATCCGTGTATCGTATACGAGTATTTTTTAGTATACTGCTATCATAATCATTTATCAAAGTACGGTCTAAAGTTTTCGTTTTAAATATTTTCAATAATTCCCCCTTTTTCAGCCATGACCACTTCCCCTATTTTCTTATTTCTAATATTCCCTATCTGTATCATAACAGATCAATTTCTACATTTGTCCTGCCTTTAGTTTTGCATTTTACTTTGCGTCGTTGATCGATCATCTTACTTTTTCTACTTTTTAATTTCTATTTGATTCAGTTGTCAATATATAATTGTTACATATTTTTGCCTAAAAACAAAAGTTTTAAATCTGTCTATAGAAAGCGACATTACATAATATCGCACACATAAAATGATAGCCACAGCTTTCCAGATGTCACGAGATGCTGTCATTTTTCAAAGGAGCATCAACCACAGGCATATTGACATTAACAACTCTGAGTCACGCGAGGAGCAAATGGTGTTCTACCATTGCGTCAAAGGCTGAACTAAAAGTGCCTAAATTATATCCTTGTTATACACCAGCAGACCCATTTCACGCTGCTCGCATATTCCTGGACGAATAACGAATAATCGGCATTTCTCTCTCTCTCTCTCTCTCTCTCTCTCTCTCTCTCTCTCTCTCTCTCTCTCTCTCTCTCTCTCATATACACAAGGTTACCAAAAGGATATCAGAAGCATGAATCTGGATTCTTCACATCATACAATACATCACCTGACAGCGAACTTACAGACAACCCATACTCAATAAAAACTGCAATCGATTAGCTGACTGTGTACTTAGCGCCAACCAGGCCTCTGTGGAGACTACTAACTCTATATATGCGAGGCAACAGAGCCCCAATTATAATCTGAATAGCTGTGAGAATAAATTCACTTTTAAGTAGGGCTTCCTACACTGTGACCTCGTCTCTACGTATTGTTGCAATGCACCCAACCCCCTTTCTTCTATAATCACCACAAGAAAACTTTTGTACTACGTGTCTATATGCCTCGTTTCAACTACTTCAGCTGTTCTTATTTACATCTTACTATACTATAATGGGCGTTATGTCTGTCCGTCCGTCTGTCATTCAATCACGGCCATACGGGTGGTCCGATGGAAATTTGGCAGGGTCATAGTGGGGACCCCTAAGATGGTTTATGATGGGGTTTCATCCTACCTTCCCCCCCCCCCCCCCCCCACCCCCTTCCCCTTCCGAAGGGGGCGGTTAGAAGGGATTCCCTGAAATGGAGCTGGTTCTGCCCATGAAACGGGGCTGGTTATGCCTGTAGACTTAGTTAATTTACGAATTTATCATACATAATTTCTGTATATATATGACTTATCATTTGGAAAATAATACTATAGGGTAAACATCAATGACATAATAGTTAAAAAAACACTAGCGAGTCACTTATATGAAGAAGCATATGAATATGCTTTTAGTAAGGATTGGTAAATTGCTAATACGAATAATGTAAAAATACATTAACAAAATTACCTGAAGAAAGCTTCTTTCTTCTCTAACTATGAAAAATAGAAGTTTGACGATTACCTTAGTATCCTCTTGTTCTTAGGAGATGGTCCTGCACGGCAGAGAGTTATATTTTGCACGAAATTCGACAACAGGCCTCATTTCCACAGATGTTTCTTCAAAGCAGAATGAGAAGCCAGAAAATTTCCTCCGGAGTATCATGAAAATTGAGAGAGAGAGAGAGAGAGAGAGAGAGAGAGAGAGAGAGAGAGAGAGAGATAATTATTGCACAAATACATTAACACATATGGTACAGAAACTGATTAAATAGATAAAACTAACATGTGAGCAATGGGCTATTTACCGCGTTTAAAACACGTATTCCAAATCATATTTGAAATTACGCAGGTAAACAAGAGTACACAA
>NC_087202.1:65053134-65063134 GCF_015104395.2 Macrobrachium nipponense | reverse complement strand
TTCAGCAATACACCAAGAAGGAAAAAAAAACTGAGGTAAATTCTGTAGTCAATTTAGACAGCACGTAGACACTAGTATATGAAATAAAATGGAATTTGCATTCTTTGGTTGAATTTTGTATGGCATCACAAGTTCACAACAATAGCCTTGTGCAATTCATTTCCTGTGCGCACTTGCCATTGTCAGCCTTCGTTACCAATGTCCACCATGTAAATAAGAAGAATGAAGGTACCCTAGTCGGAGCCTCTTTCCATATTTTACTAGCTCCCATAAAGAGAGAGAGAGAGAGAGAGAGAGAGAGAGAGAGAGAGAGAGAGCGATTCCTTCTGAATATAATGTTTGCATCGTGACCAGAAAAACAGTCCACAAAAGGTAAACCGTCTAAAAAGGAGGTCGGGTGCTTGAGAAATAGCAAATTTTTCCAATATTCAGAAAACATACCGAAGTTTGGGATGGACAAAATATTGAGAGAGCGGCCATGTTCGCTGATGTAAATCAAGTGTAACATTCTACATTTCTTTCTTCAACAATTCACTCGTTGAAAATTTAAAATAAATGCAAAAAAAAAGTAAAAGGGGAGAAGAAAAACGTGGAGGGACAATGTCTGAATCCCGACGTATTTTCTAAGCTTGAAAATCTGGTGTAACTCAAACTTACACGATTTCCCTGAATTAAGTGATTTCATTCACATCGAGGGTTAAGAGGAACTCTTTGTGACTTTCAAGAACATGCTTCGTTAAACGTAATATGTACACAATATCTACACGCGTGTCTGTGCGCAAGAACGTTACATCTTTACGGAGTGCGACTCGTAGTCAAGGAAGCTTTACTACTACTATATTTCGTATCATGATTCTCAGTCATAATGCAGTGGTTTCATTATAAAGAAAACACTGAAGTGCTTACTCCTCGGCGTTATTTAGGGAAAAATTCTAGTTCAAAAGCCACCATTTTCATTCAACTTGTGGAAATAATTCTACGTTTCAGTTTTCTATTCTCACAGCCGATTCCTTCCTAGGATCGTTCCTACTTTATATCAGCCTCTTCAGGCATCATCTGCTCTAAGATCTGATTTTGCTAGCTTCAAAATATTCAAATAGGTACGCTAATATGCAAATGATAAAAATTTCGCCAATCTTTATGTTCGTAGAGTTTCAGTCTTGAAAGCTTAACCAACGATTCATAATTAGAGACTGGAAGTAATTACTGACTACTTCAAAGTCAGCACGGCTTATTAGGCAGAGGCACGTGACGCCCTGTACTTCTTTTATTTTTTACTTTTCGTCCCCCTCCACCCGTCGGCTTCTATTATTTATTTATTTATCTTTTTTGCAACATTTTTGCTCTTTTGAGATATTAAAAATCTACTGAGATATTATGAAAGTTATCAGATTATACTTTTATTTGCATCCAGTGATTGAAAGAACTAACTTTCATTATATGTATTAAATTGCACTATCTTAAATACATAAACAAATTATTTGAATATCCTTTGTATTACTTGAACATGTTTTAACGTATCTCAAATAGTAAATTGTAAAAATATCTCTTGTACCACCTCAATATGCTTTAACGTTGGAGAAAGCACAGCAGTTGTTTCAATAATTTTATATGTCGTATATAAAGATACCATAGATACCATACCATGGGAATAAACATAACTTAATATGTTTGCTCGCTAACATATGTTACAAGGTCCAAATGACCCTGTCTATTATACATATATGCGCATATACATACACAGATGCATCTACTCGTATGAAGACTGTAAATTATGTCGTTCACTCAGAGTCGCATGGACTAGAACACTCTTTATTGCATTAGACATATCTTGAGATGCAAAACTACGAAATCCAAGCTGTAATTCTTCAAAATTACCTATCGTGCCAGGCTGGGGTAACGGATTTTGACATATCGATGTTATTCGATGAAATTACATGTTCATGAAAAACTATCAACAACAAGATGTATACGAGAGAGAGAGAATGAAGAAGAGAGACGAGAAGAGGAGAGAGAGACCGAGAGAGAAGAGTATAGACCTTTGATAATACTAAGCGTTAAAACTACCCTAATTCTCAGTTTACTAACTCATAGTAATTTCCAGTTTGTGAAGTATCATCGTCAGGCGTTGTTAGATTTAATAATCATAACAGAATTAACTAACTGAAAAAGTACCTTAGCTTAAAATATCATGTAGTTTGTCGAGGCTTTAAAAACAAATCCGTCCGAAACGGACCAAACTTCCAAAGTAAGGAGAGATACCATAATCATCGACCAAACCTGACCGAGCCAATATCGGATCGGCTGAATCTGCTCTTACCCTCCACCGGATTTTCCACTTCCCTGAGACCCAGGGAGCACCCTCCTCCCCACCTTTCCCTCTGAGAGCGTTCAACAATTGGTTACGACCGCATATAACAAGCAATCACTAGGGCCGAAGGATGATGGTTAAATTTGAAAGGAAACAACCCGTTTCAACCTATGGAAAATTGCCGTCTTTTTTTTTTTTTTTTTTTTTTTCCAATCGGTTTTCCAGGGCTTTAGGTACAGAGGAGAGAGAGAGGAAAGAAATGAGGAGAGAGAGAGAGAGAGAAGAGGGAGCCGATTGAGAAGAGAGAGAGAGAGAGTTGCAAGGATTAGGATGTCTCGATGGCTTATTAGTCCGTCCGAGGAGACATCGTGTGCTCCCCTTATCTCCAGGAGTAGGTTTTACCGTTCATTCACAGTGTCCTAATGATTTTTGTGTAGCTTTCCTTTTTAAACTTTCCTTCCACTGCTCTGCTGCTGTTTACAGTGAGAGAAGAGAGAGAGAGAGAGAGGAGAGAGAGAGGGAGAAGAGAAGAGAGAGGAGAGCAAAACTCTATATACCTTGAAGTAGCAAAAAAAAATACTACGATTAGATCACGCAGAAAATGATCCTTTGGAGACCGCATCCCCGACTCGAACCTTAATCTGTTCGCCAACCATATCCTTTGTTACCGAATTGCTTATTCTCTCCTCGACCCCCTCCTCCCTGTCCCGGGCCCCTAGTTCTTTTCCTCGTCCCGTTTTCGATGTAGAGAATTTTTCTTTCCTTTTAATTTTACAGCAACAAGACCGAAGACCTTTCCCCCCATGATCTATTAATAGTTACGCAAAAGTTGCCATCTTGCAAAGAATACAATATTAGGTCATGCAGATTGTTTCTTTCGTTCCACCTCAATAGGCAAGAAACAATGGGCATTTTCATTCATACCGATTATATATGCATGTGTTGTGTTTTTTGCTGTCTGGTGTGTTAGCGGTTGTATTCCAACGTTGCGTGTGGCCATTTTTCTTCCACTTCTAAAATCTTTTGTTTTTAAGGTTTATCAATTTCACATATGATTTTTTTCGCCATGTAAATTTTTCTATTTATTTGCATTTACTCGAGAGCACGCGTCCTGTTTTCATTCCCACTGAAAAGTTTTCTTTTCTCAGCGAAACCTTTGCCGACATCTCTACCTTTTCACAGTTTCTTATTGTAATGTAAACCGCATAAAAAGGACCCACGGGATTGGCATTTTGTTATTTTTAATGTGTAATTTTTACATACAACAGATCCAAAACTTCAATAGTAGCACGAGCCAAAGTCTTTATTCAACAAGCAACGTTGGTACCAAAGCGAAAAGTTTATAATGAACCACAAAACTTTTTGCCGAAATACATAAATCAAGTGACATCGGAATCGCTGAAGGTAATAAAGGCCAATCCATCTTTTCCTAAAGATAACAAGCGTAACAAAAATCAACGAAGAACGTAATGACGTTCCCGCAAAGAAAAGACGCATCAAGAGAATGGTATCGAATCCTGAGTATAAAGTTTTAAGGGCTAAGCTGGAACTAATTCTGGCCGTTCTTCTCGCATGTTCAGACATAGTTTCTGTTTCATCCTCATGGACCGCAATGTTTTGTTTCTGGCAATAATCTCTACAAGAACAGGACAGGAGAGGAGGAGACGAGAAGAGAGAGAGAAGAGAGATCGAGAGAGAGAGAGAGAGGATAAATTTAAATTCAAGTTTTTATAGGACAAATCTCTCTGCTCTCTTGTGTCTCATCTCTCTCCTTCTTCTCTCTCTCTATACACACACCAGACAAACAACAACACACACACACACAACACACCCATACCTATATATATATGATATAATATATATATATATATATATACTAATAGATTTATATATATTATATATATATATTCTTGAGAATATCTTTAAATTCCACGGTAGGAAGGTAAGTGAAACAGGGAGGACTTTGGAAACATGTATTATTCTTTTCGTAGTACAATACATACTACGAAAGTCTCTGTTTCACTTACCTATCTTACCGTGGATTTAAGAGTATGGTTGTGTAATTTGGATAATAATTAATATTTATTTATATGTGTGCCTGGTGTGTGCAAAAAATAATGAAAAAGGCAAAAAAAAACATATAATGCCATAGCACGGGAGGAGCATGCATGGTTGTTTATATTGGGAGGCACAGACCCATCTTTTAATTTAATAATATAAATTTGAAGAAATGGACCTCATATTCTTATCATTCTCATGCATCCGAACAGCCCAAACAACTAATAATACACGACACGGCAAAATCACATAACGACCGAGCAGTTCCCTTCCAGGCTAATCGATGCAATACAGTGGGGTTCATAAATGAGACAGAGAGAAGAGAGAGAGAGAGAGGAAATTGGAGGAGAGACGATTGAGGATGATGAGAGAGAAAAGGGGGAAGGGGCTGGGCGGGGGGAGCAAGACCTATAAAACTAAAGGGCCCCGGTCCACACCGCCCAAACCATCATCATCATCATGTCATTCGCCTTGCCATCCCACCCGTCCAGGGAAGGTTCTCTCCTCTTGACAGCTCCAACTAGCAGCCCCCCCCTTTGGGAAGCTCCAACCCTGAAGTCTGACAAGACCTCTCCCTTCAGCAGTTGCTGTCCAAGGACAGGACCCCCAAGTTCCATTAAGTCCTTATTCCCATACCCCCTCCTAGGGCTTTGGCCCACATTTTCTACTCTCCTCTGTTTCTTCCTGAGACCTCATTCTCAACTTTTCTTCCAACATAACACCATCAGTAAGCCCTTTGGCCCCTGGAGTAGCCGTTGTGGTCTTAAAACAAACTTCTCTAGGGGCACTGGGAGTTCTGCATCGTCCAGGCTCATAGTTCTTCACAGTAGTGCCTGCATAGGAGTTAGGTACTTAGTCCACTTGCCTTCCATAAAGTGACTGTTAACTACTACTGTTACCTTATTTCTTTCTTCCAAAAAAAAAAAAAATAAAAAAAAAAAACGTTTTTTTTTTGGTTCTAACCGCCCTTAACTAATTGAATTAATTCTTCACTTTTTTCTTGAAGTTTTATTTGCTAAAAAATTTGATATTTCTGTCACCTTCCCCCCATTTTCAAAAATCATCCCAAACGTTGCTGTTTCCAACATTTTTTCTCAAAAATTTTTCTCAAAATTTTTTAAATTTAACCTATTTATTTTCAAAAAGGTTGTTGTGTAAATCCCCTAGATTAATTTAGTGTCTTCCTTTACAGAGGGAATTAATCATTTTTCTTTTTCAGAGGGAAATATTCTTGTGTCTTCAATCATGACAATTAAAATCTGGGTAAAGTTAAGATTTAAGGACGACTACTAGCCAGGGACTTTGATGAAATAGAAATCACGTTCGACCTCGGCAATATGGTAATGCTCTTCAGGCATAAATTATGCTTTAATCCACAAGCTCACTAAGGCTAATAATTAACTACTTAGCCTAATAGCAGATGGAAAGCAAGCAATTAAAAAAATAATTCATCCTGAACACCAAACTGGCTTCTAACATAATAATAAGTTTGAAGTTCTGGACCCCCCTCATCGGAATGCTTCACGTAGCATTGGTTTCGTAACCCAGGCTGACAGTTTTGGTATATAATCTCTCCGAAAGAAGGAGGCGCTCAAGTATGAAAGTGGACGCAACCGTAATGTTGTAAAGGTTACTGCAATCATCAAAGCTTCCTGCAACACCCAAAAACCACATTCAAGGTGAAACTTGAGTCCCTACCCAAATTGGGTGGAGAGACTGCCTCATCCAAAGGACTTCTCATCTCTTGGGCCAATCCCTTTCTCACCTATGAGTTCCTAAGTCAGGTAGATCTTACGCTGTTTTCCCCCCACCCCAGTGTATGGAGATGTTTACAGGTTAGTGGCATACAAAAAAGAACTGCCCCAAGCCAAAGTACATGATAAATCTGCTCAATATGGGTGCCTCTGAAGAGCACTTTATTGGGACCAGATTGCAACAACCAAGAAAATCCAAAGTGCATCACGTTGTAATTGGGGATCACCCAACCCATGGCTGCAAGACGCCCAACCAGGAAAACTTTGACCAAGGACCAGGCTAAAACGATCAGGAACCAACAATCCCAGATTACTCCAAACAAAAGACCTTCGCTCAAGCCACAGCCTCAAATGCGCCGAAGAGTTCAATCACACCTAACAAACAACATCTCACTTCATCAGCTCACTGTAATCAACACTGCAATAATCACTGCAAATTTGAGTGAAACAGTTGAACCAGGCACTTCCAAAACAATGATGGACGCTTTTTCTACAAAGCTAATGACTACCGTGATTAAAATTCCTACAGAGGCTATCAACCTAGCCAAGAAAGTCTCAACATTGTTAAAGTCAGAAAATCAAAACAACACCAGCCCCAATCAGCCCCTGACAATTGATGACGACATGGAAACTGAAGAAAGCCATGAGGAAAAGAATACTAAGCGATTCAGACTCTGAAGTTGGAAATGCCTTCACACCCTGCAAAAAAAACAGCCACCTCAACAATCACAAGCATCAACCTCAACCTATAACAATACAGACCCTGAAATACAAGAAGCTTTGGCTCTTCCAAGCCTCCCTTCCATCAATCAAACCAAGAAACCCAAAATTGGACTTAGACTATACATTTCCATTTAACACGGCAAACCCCAAAAACCCAACCCACAATACCCTCAAGAGGATGATTTTTGACTATAAAACGATGAAGTACATTTTCACAGAGAAATTAGATAATAATACAGTCAAACAATATATTACTGATGGTACAATAGAACTTGACAAATATAGTAGCAGGATCACGAGGATAAACCACGATAAATTCCAAAAATTAAACTCAGGGTTCTTTGACTTAACGAAAGGAAAAACACCATAATGGACATTCTCACAGTCATTCAACATACGTACTGAAGTGGACCTTCCTTCGTAGTAAGGAACTAAGCAACATTTATTCTTCTTTCTCCCCACATCTTATACTTCTAAATTCCACGGGGATACCCAACTCCACTCGCATCAAGATCTGGAACTACAACGTTTTCAATGTAAACACCACTAACGATCAAAATGCCGGGACAGCAATAGCAGTAAGACGGGATATCACAGTCAAATTAATAGACGGATTCAATCATGACCTAATTGCAGTAGAACTACAGACAGTTGCGGGGGTGACCAGTAATCATAGCAACTACTTATACCCCCCAGGAACCCAGTATTTCCTCAGCAGATATCTTGTCCTTAATGAGACGCAATATCCCTGTCTATTTACTAGCTGACCTAAATGCAACTCACCCGGCCCTGGCTGGGCCACAATAGCACAAATCCCAGAGGCACCTTAATTCAAGGTCTTATGAACAGGAATCTAGTTTACTTTCTAGGACCAGATTTTCAAACATACTTCAGCAGAAGATCCAAGGGCAAACCTGACATCCTTCTGTCTAACAGATACCACATTTTCAATTATTCAATCACTCCAGGGTCCTTTAACTACCTCAGATCACATACCAATATTATTAAAACTTACTGTGAGGCCTATTATGGTAGCCACCAGCCCAACACTCGATTTGACCAATGCCAACTGGGACCGTTTCAAGGATATTCTCGATGACTCTCTCTCCAACTATGACAAACCTGATAACATCAGAAGGGATAAATCCTACATCGATGATAAAATAACTTTTTGGTACAGGATGATCAAAGAAGCCACAGAACTTTGTATACCCCTCAAACTTTTAGGATCTTACCATATTCTAAAGAAACAGAGAATCTTAAGCAATTACAATACTACTATAAACAAGCCCTAGTTTTAATTAATAATCATGGCCCAACCACAGCAGCTATTAGAATACTTACAAAATATTAAAGAAAGAATTAAAATAGAAGCTAAGGAACTCATAAATTCGACTTGGGAGACACTCCTAAATAAAATCGAAGGAATCTACAGAGACCCAGGAAAGTTCTGGAAAATGATCAGAAGGCTTCTGGGATCAGATACTGAACCTACAGCTTACATACTCCATAACAACAGGAAAATCTTTTCACCCCAGGACCAGGAACCAATTTTCAGAGAATACTGGTCTAATATCTTCAAAATAAACCCATGGGAGAATTTAAGGTTTGACTTGCAACATGAACAACGAGTGATTGCAGCACTTCATGAACATGATGACCAAATAATACCATACGACACGGTAGACCTCGATATTTTCTATGTTGAAGACCAGTTTATTAAACCAATTCAACTGCAAGATATCATCAAAATAATCAATAACTTTAAAAACAAAGCACTGGCCATTCTAGAGTAAACAAAATTAGCATCAAGCATCTTCCCAACTCCATGCTGGACTTCCTAAAGAGTCATTTTCAATGAAACTATAAGTATGGGCTACTGGCCAGACTTTTTCAAGAAAGCACTATCTTCCCTTTGTGGGGAAAAAGGGTAAAGATCTAACTACTGTTTCTAACTATAGACCAATTTCCCTTCTAGAAATACCTGGTAAGATCCTTGAAAAATCATTCAGATAAGGTTTAATGAGTTCCTCGAAGATAATCTACTAACCAATAATAACCAATATGGATTTAATCAAGGCAAAGGAACTCAGCTTGCATTAACTAGACTATATGAGTTCATAGCAGTCAAGAAAAGTTTAGGATACGGCTGCAACCTTATCTCTAGGGATGTCAGTCGAGCCTTCGATAAAGTCTGGCATGACGGTCTAAAATACAAACTTTTGGAGGCACAATTGCCAGATTTACCAACCAGACTGCTATGTAACTTTCTTGACAACCGTGTGGCAAGAATTAAAATTAAAGACTTCATAGGACCAGAGTTCCAGTTAACAGTCAGGGGTTCCTCAAGGTAGCATTCTCTCCCCATCACTCTACAACTTTTATATTAAAGACACCCCTCCTCCATCTAAAGGTTGCCTTCAAATTATGTTTGCAGATGATCACACCCAAGTAATAACATATCCTACCAAAGCCAAATGTATGCTGCAAAGAAAGACTGTCAGAGAAATACAGAAAATCAATAACTACGAAAACGAAATGGAAGGTAAACTACAAATATGAATAAATTCCCAGCTCCTTCTCAATTTGTCTGCTCGACGTCCTATGGATTATAGTCAACAATAGGAGAATTCCATATAACCAACAAGTCACAATTCTTGGGTGCAAATTTCAAAAATCAGCATTCTTTTCCATGTACAGGCGAGAATAGCTACCGCGAGGAAAACTGTCAGCAGATTAAAAAGATTCAAAGGACTTTCGACAAAAACCCAACTCAAACTATACAAATCACTAGCCAGGCCACAGCTAGAATACCCAGCCATCATATTTGGAACACTTAGTAAAACAGCACTAAGTAAAATGCAAGCAGTTCAGAATAAAGCTCTGAGGCAAGCATATAGGGAAAGTCCCCCTATTTCAACACAATAAGGGAGTTGCATAATCACTCAAAATTGGAGTCTCTGAATGTCAGGTTTCCCATAGACGTTGGGCAGAAGGTTGGAAAACTTGGGACCAAATTAAAGTCTTAGAGGACGACAACTTATTCACAACCACTAGAGATCTCACCATCAACCAAAGTCAGAGATCACTACTGGTGGACTGGAGACTTGAGCCTAAGGTCAATTGTGACCCCCCCAGACCAAGGTATATATAT
>NC_087202.1:65043134-65045634 GCF_015104395.2 Macrobrachium nipponense | reverse complement strand
AATACCAGCAATAAAATGGGACACGATGAAGAAAAAAAAAAGTAAAAATAAGACGGTTGTCTGGAAGAAGTGAGGAAAAAAAGGGTAAAAATACACTTAGACAAATTGTTTCTGCTTTTCTATCGACATAGATTTCCTCCTAAAATGTCGTTTGAAAAGCTCTCTCTCTCTCTCTCTCTCTCTCTCTCTCTCTCTCTCTCTCTCTCTGAATCGCGACAAAGAGGAAAAAAAAGAGCTTAAAACTAAAGTAGAACTGAAAGACGAGCAGAAATAACAACCAAAGGTAAAAGGCGAAGAAGCAAGAGTTGTTATAAAAACAAAAAGAGATGAAGCATGAAAAGAAAATTCCGCCAGCAGAGATGACTGAGGTAGAAAGATCATAATAAAAGTCAGCAAAAACTTTGAAGAGAGAGAGGGAGAGGAAGCCAAGCTATACAAAACCCATGTTTCTGGAGAGGCTTTGCGGCTAAGATAAGGCTTTGTCCCTAAATCCCAGGTTCTTGTGGTTCTCAGATTTTCTCCGCCACCTGCAGAAAAAAAAAAAAAAAAACAGCCGAAATGCAAGCAGGGAAAGAAGAAGCACTGAAGAGGGTGTTCTAATGGGTCTAAACTGGCTTCGCAAGGAAAGCATTTCTATTTTTTTAATTGAAATACATTGTCCTTTTCGGCCGGAAGTAAAATTCAAGCAAGATTTTGATGCAGGAGAAATGGATCTAAATTATAGATGAGAATGCCGTACCAACCATTAACAGATAAGCACATAAAAAAAGGGTTGCTTACGAACGCACCTTTTATCCTAAACGTTTCTTCTTTCTATTTGGAAATATACATTCCTCGTTGGTGATTTCTCTGTGTTTGCAATGGTGATTAAAGGGTATTCGGAGTGAAAACACTCAGGGAAATACAGATTTTTAAATTCCTAAATTATAATGTATTTGGTATTCATATTGTTCTGCTTTGTAATAAGTTCAGCCTTTTCCATTCACATTTACACACACCACACACACACACACACAACAACACACACACACCACACACACCAAAGCCTACACACACACATATATATATATATATATATATACTATATATATATATATATATATATATATATGTATATACATATACAGAAGCCCGGATAAATAGGGAGGGTTGGTGTCAGGAAGGGGATCCGGCTGTAAAAATCTGTGCCAAAACCTAAAAATGTAATGAGCCGAAATATGGTGTGATGGCGAGGGTTACTGCATCAAGAGCAGGTGCAGCTAAAGAAGCGAGCTCACATTGGGTTTAAGAGTATGTCAGCTTAATATTGGGTCCATGACTGGGAGAGGTAGAGAATTGCTGACTTGATGAGAGAAAAGAAGGTAGATGTTATATGTGTGCAAGAAACGCGATGGAAAGGAAATAAAGCTAAAGAGTTGGGTGATGGATATAAGCTATACTATAGTGGAGCAAATAAACAAGGTAGGAATGGGGTTGGCATAATACTGTCTAGTGAACTGAAGAATACAGTGATAGAAGTGCATAGAAAGAATGACCCTATCATCAGATTGAAGATATGTTATGGAGGAGAGATTCTGAATATTATAAGTGCATATGCACCACAAGTTGGTTGCACAGAAGAAGAGAAGGGAAAAAAAGGGGGGGGGGAAAAAAAAAAAAAAAAAAAATTCTGGAATAATGTAAGAACTGGAAGAACATGAGAGGGTGATAGTGGGGGCAGATTTGAATGGCCATGTCCGAAGTGATAATGAGGCGATTGGTGGGGTGCATGGGGGCCAGAAGGAGAGAGTGTAGTGGACTTTGCTGTGTCATTCGACATGGCAATAGTAAACACATTCTTTAAGAAGAAAAGGGAATACCTAATAACATATGGGAGTGGGGGAAGATGCTCCCAGATAGACTACTTCCTGTATAAAAGGATAAAGCTGGTGGAGGTCAAGAATTGCAAAATTATTCCAGGCGACCATGTAGCCCCCCAACACAGACTGCTATGTATGGATTTGAAGTTAAAAAGGGAAAGAAAAACCAAAGCTAAAGGGATAAGGAAAATTAAATGGTACAAATCAGAGAAGGAAGGGGGTAAGAAGAGAGAGTTTAAGAAGAGGGTTTTGGAGGATATTGATATAGGGATTGAAGATGTTCAAGAATGGTGGGCACGAAATGCAGCAGTAATAAGAAGGCATGGAAAGGAGCTGCTAGGAGAGATATCTGGTATCATATGGGAAGAGGAGAGTTGGTGGTGGTATTAAGACATTGAGACAGTAGTAAAAGATAAGAAGGAGGCAAAGAAAAGATGGGAAGAGTTACAGTCGGTGGAAGACAGAGATAGGTTCAAACAGAAAAACAAGGTGGTGAAAAGGTGGTAGCCCAAGCTAAAGCAAAGTCGTATGATGATGTGTATAATGAGCTGGGGAAAAAGGAAGGATTAAAGATGATCAAGCTATCATAGGGTAGAAATAAGAGCACCAAATATATTACACATATCAAACAAATAAAAGAT
>NC_087202.1:65008134-65038134 GCF_015104395.2 Macrobrachium nipponense | reverse complement strand
GGTCTTTACCGCTCTTTAGATTAAGGATTCCAATAAGACGACTATTCAATACACTCACTATTTGTGATTAACTTTTATTTTACTGAGCTTCTGAGCAAAACTGAGGCAAATGTAAGCAAAATATTGTATTGTGTATTCCAACAGAGCTGACAATGGTTAAGGCAACACTAAATGATTGTCTACATTTATATAAGAGGTGATACCCTAACTACTATACTGAAAAGTTTCCTCTAGGGATACATCCCCATTGAGAATATATTTTATATAAGACATTCACTAATTTCTCGAATCGTTAGATAAAAGTGTTGCATAATAATGTCAGTAAGTAGGTCAAACAGACGATTTTGAAAAAAGAAAAAATCTATTGAACAAAACGAAGCTGCTGCAGATAAATGCTGAATGATGAAAACCAGTTGGTTCTGCAGAGAAGAACAAATGAATAAACAGGCTGGAAAAACAAACTGCCTGAAATCCAAAGACTTTAGAAAGAGGAAACATTTTTACACAAATAAAAAGAGCACGACTAACGTGATGTCATTTGTATTAATTTCGACCCTGTGCTGAAGAACGTTAAGACACATCGATCAGTGAAGAGCAGCGCCTACCAACAGCGAGCTCAATAAGTAGTCATTTCTACTATTTCTGCTACCGGAGATGTTGTTCTGCCTTAGGTTACCTTCACATTCGAAAGAATTCTTAGACGTTTCCCTCAAGGGCCATTTGATACACTGCTCGATGGCACATTGGAATGTTTTGATAAACTGTCTGGTTGGTAGAATGAGGCCCTTCATTGAGGATAAACAACTGACTGTCATTCCAGTGGATAGATATTACACCTACTATTACAACACTTGAATACTAGATGTGCTTTTCTCTTTGCTTACCACAGGTAATTCCCTTCCCATTCAAAAGTTACTCGATTTTCCACTCAATAATCGTACATGCTCTCAACCGGATATGTGCAATATTCTCTTAGGTTTCAATGGCTCCAACCACTGGCTTTACATAAAGTTGGATCTTTTAACTTAGTTTACATTTGAAGCAATAAACGCACATGTATCTGATATATCATGACCAATATATTAAAAAAATATTTTGTTGTGTGTGTGTGTGTTCGAGAGAGAGAGAGAGAGAGAGAGAGAGAGAGAGAGAGAGAGAGAGAGAGAGAGACTCCCATATACATCCCTCCGGGTCTTCAAATGGCATGAAAATGAAATGGCTCATGAAAGAGACACGCGGGAGTTTAGAAAATATCTGAATGAATAATAATCCATCATTATTGAAATGTGTTATTTTTTCAGTTGAACTCTTCGGGTGGATAAATGCTTATGAAAGCGTTTCACACTTTTTTTTATATATATACCTATATATTTGTTTCTCACTTTCAATCTCAGATTAATCTGATTAACCTAAAATAACGAGAAAATTATACAAATATTTTTCTTCGTAAATTCTAAGTAATAAAAATTTAATTTCTGCTTCTTTCCTATTCATCAAACTCAACCAAACCTTTATTTCAGTTGTCTTTTCGTCATGAGAAAGGACTAATGACAGATTTTATCTATATATATATATATATATATATATATATATATATATATATATATATATATATATATATTTGAATAATTTTACTTTTAGTTCATTTTTTTCATTCAGAACTATTGCATAGATTTATTTCTTTATGCTTCATTCACTTTTTATATTTCTTTTAGTTAGAAAGACCTAATTCTGATGTGAATGTCCACGAAAAATCCCCATTTCGCCTCGAATTTCACCTTCTTTACCTCTTCCATTAACGCTATCAGCCAACACTCGAGTTAAAGTTGGAGAAGCAAGGTGCTGATAATTCAGGGATGCATCAGCTTCCTCTCTCTCAGCATATTACGACGTAAACTGGCAGCAACTATACAAAGCGGTAGTTAATTCATAAGCAAAATATACTTCCATTAAAATGCTGTTATCGCCTCTCTCTGCCATCTTCACTTTCATAGAAATTCTCTCTCTCTCTCTCTCTCTCTCTCTCTCTCTCTCTCTCTCTCTCTCCCTTACACGGAGACGATCAAAAGAAATCACTAGAGCATGGAGCGAGGCTCTTCCTATCAAACAACAGATTAGACTATTAAGTTGGCGTTACTACATCAAAGGTCAGATACGCCAGCTCTGTTCCCCCTGGACGCTTCAAAATCGGAATATTCTTTTCAATAATTCACTTGCACTATCCAGAAAGTGTCATACAGACGTCTCTTCTAATAATCTGTCGTTCACAGTGACATGCCAGCGATGAACAAAATTGTCAATAAATTAAACTAAAAAAAAATGCGCTTCAGGATATGTT
Source organism: Macrobrachium nipponense (assembly GCF_015104395.2). Lineage (NCBI taxonomy): Eukaryota > Metazoa > Arthropoda > Malacostraca > Decapoda > Palaemonidae > Macrobrachium > Macrobrachium nipponense. Next base: position 65,035,796 of record NC_087202.1, on the reverse strand, counting down.
TATTTAGACATAAAATTGTTGAAAATTGTTCATAACTAAAATTTGACAATTCCAAAAACTTCGGCGGTCGGTGGCCCCCATCTGCAACCATTCATCAATTTGCTGATTCATTTCATTGCGTAATTTCTTTTCCCTCTGAGTTTCACCCTTTTTTCACGCAAAATCAATCTGCTCTACGTGAGGTTTTGCCCAGTTCGAGTAATGTTTATAAAATTAATTTTTGTTAGGATTTGGATATCATTGTTAGTGAAAATTCATACAGTCCTGGCTATCGAGATAATCATTATCTCTCTCTCTCTCTCTCTCTCTCTCTCTCTCTCTCTCTCTCTCTCTCTATGGTAACACTAAAATCTGTAAACAAACAATGCAACGGGAGGAACAATGATTACTTCTGTTTCAGTGCGACAAAATATCGCAAATTTCCATATCCAACGCCTTTTAAAAGGCGTAAAAATGGAAACGGTCTCGATTGAGTAAGACAGTATGCAAATGATAAAAAGCCAACACTTGGCTCATTAACTCGGACTAAAGAATCTGAACTTCAGGTATACGCTCATTCCGACGGAACAATGGCACTTTGCAGCTGGAATCAACTTTTCTTCCCTCCATTCTAAAAGCTCGCTTAATTGACATAGACTGGTCGAGAGAGAGAGAGAGATATCTTCCTCTTCTGTATTCAGAGAGAGGGTGCAGAGCTGTCCTCGAGTAATCTTTATCTATACCCCTCTTAGGCAGATAATAGTTCTTTCCTTAACACCCCCCACCCCCTGCCACAAAACTCCATATTTTTGCACATTGAAAAATACTTTGTAACTGAAAATTAACGCAGGAATAATGCGTGTTAGCGGTGGATACCGCCCAAACTACTCAGTAGCCGAGGCACACACACACACACACACACACAGAGAGAGAGAGAGAGAGAGAGAGAGAGAGAGAGAGAGAGAGAGAGAGAGAGAGAGAGAGAGAGAGTAACTATAAACAGTAAACCTAATGACATGGAAGTATTGGCTAAAGTAAAGTTACTATATTGATTCCCGACAATTTTTAAGAATTTCTAATATCTTTATTTATTTATTTATTATTATTTTTTTTTTTTTTTTTTGCCGAGGAAGCGGAAGGGGATCTTGTTCCCAAACTTGGAAAACATACAATCTGCCAACAGCAAATAAATCGATATAAATTAAAGATGTTATATGCAGGAGTCAATTGACAACAGACTGAAATACATACAAACCTAACTTTCTCTTAGCCCAGATCAACTGAAGCGTATGGACACCGTTGGGACCATTTCCCTTAAATGACTTCACCTTCCTACTTGCTTCGTCTGCAAGTCCTGTGAGCGCAAATCAAAAGCACATTTATCACTTGGAATTATGTCTGCCTTGAAATTCTCTATTTTCAATCCTTATTATCTTCACTCGGCCACTTAAAGAAACTTGACATGTTACTGTTAAAAACAATGTAAAAAAGTAGCTTACAGAGCTGGGTTACACGTGGGAATGAATTCTCTCTCCGACCAAGGACAATTTCATATTGGCCTGAGCTTCCGAAATTTCCGTAGCATGGAATTACTAGACACACTGACATTTGGCTTTATGGTCAGTCATGTTACAGGAGAGAATGAAACAAAATAAATTATTACAACAAAATGTGACAAACAGAAACATCATTGGTAACGATAGAGAAGAAAACAAAATTATGAAACAAATAAGAAGGAAAATCTTAAGAATTAAATGACTCCTGATCTGAAGAATAAGAACAATTGAGCAGGTACTAAATGACGTCCTCTCAGAGAGAGAGAGAGAGAGAGAGAGAGAGAGAGAGAGAGAGAGAGAGAGAGAGAGAGAGAGGGGGGGGGGGTAATTCTTTTTGTGCATTAAACACTCTGGCTCCTTAGAACAATGAGAGTACGTTCTCTCTTGTTTAGAAAATGTGAAAATCGTAATTATCAAAACAATGAGAAAAGGACAATAAGACCGTTGAACAAAAGATATTAAACCCAAAAACGAAAACAAGGAAAAGAGAGTTACTGAAAGTTTTTATCCTCTATTTGGCCGATTTAGTGAACAAAATAAAATTCGTTCAGTTCCTGACACCCTTTGATATGTTATCGTGGCATATCGCTTCAAAAGCTATGCTTTTAATGCATGAACTTAACATAAACATCCTAAGGCCCTAAAGAACAAACTGTATAGAATAAATGAAATTATCACACCAAGTACGATTTTGAAAGAGCAACGATGGCTTCCATTAAACAATGAATTATAACAGCTCTTTAAACATTATAAAAGAGCACGCCATAGTATTGTCTGCAGCAAGTGGAGGGTTTTATATACGTATATATATATATATATATATATATATATATATATATATATATATATATATATATATATATATATAAATACAATAATTTTTTCCTCCATTCCCTTATTAAACACAAAAATCAGATCTAAAAAAACCATCGGTACTCAACCAGTGAACAAGCAAGGGCAAATTTAATTGAATGAAGTCTTGATGAAATTAATAATAATAATAATAATAATAATAATATCCTTTATTTCGGTTCAAGACCATATACAATGAACATACAAAATACACAGTAACATACACAATCTAGATATATGAGTCAACATGATAGGAAAAATTAGTAATCGGCACTTATCCACAAAATAGCTGAGGTAGCATAAAAGATAGTAATCATAATACTGGTAATAGTAATAATATTGGTGAGAAAAAAAATGCATTGAGAGTTATAACAGTTAGTGCACAAATTATATAGCTTAAATTTCACTAGAGACCTTAGGTGGTTACAGTAGTCTGGTCCAGAGGGCTAAATACATAAAATTGAATGTATTATACATACATATATATATGTAAGTGTTTACATAATAAAAAATATGGAATGTTAGTCCATATATATAAAAGATTGCTTGCCGGAATGTGATCAGACTAGAGACGCTAAAGATGACGTATACAATAAGTATGTAGGCTAAGATAACATGCCGTCACCTGTAGTCATTCAATGTTTATAAACATTAGTCCAAGCTCCCTGCTTGAGACAACTACCCCACCCGACCTATATTCAAACGGCCTACGTGATCTGTAGCGTGTCTCATTTTGGTTGTGTGTTCGTATGAAACTATGTCATTTGTATGTATGTTCATATGTTCGAACTACTGTCTGTTCCTTCATAACTTGTAACAGAGATGGTAGACAGGCAGAACAGAGTTAGCTATCGTCATTAGAAGACCTGTACCTCTTCACCTAAGCTTTATCATGTAGAGGAATAGGATTAGCCATCATCATTGGCATAAGCGATCAAGCTATCGTTATTAGAAGACTTGTACAATCATACTGATCTTCAGCATGTAAACTTCAGAAGAATACATATATTTTTATATTCGTGTTTTCTACAAGAACCTCCTCAACCATGAGTTTAACACATCGTCGTAATAACTAACCAAGATAATACCGACTTCGTAAGTGATCTACAAACCCCCAGACACTCCATTGAAGATGGAAGTGCAATACCAACCGACTTAGCGTAAGATTATCACTAGTCTAACATTACCTCATAGGGCGCCTTATCATACAAGGCACAAGCCCAAATATTGGTGGCAGTGGACCAGAAGAACTCTACAACTTCTCCGAAGAAACATCAGAATAATGAAAGTATCATATAAGAACTTTTCAACGACGACGAAACAGCAGCAGATTCTTCAAGCAACTTATTTTCATCGTTTATGAGCGACTTCAGAAAACAACAAGAACTCTTTAAACGACGACGAAAGCAAGAGATTCTTCAAGCAACTAGTACATCGTTAGTGAATAACTTCAAGAAACAAAACCGACGTGTCCTTTTTCCTACGACAACGCAAGCTTCGTCTCTCATTAGAATCATTCAAGAAAACATCGTTAGTGAGCGTTTCCGGCACTCCAAGAAACAAACCGAACGCGTCTGCAGCATCGGATCTTTCAAGGGCTCGAATCATCGAAACAACGCGCACGGGGGAAACTGAAGCCAAACCAGGTCATCCGCTAAATAGAGAAGGAGGACCAAGGCCGTGTGTCGTTATCGGAACACCGGTGACTTCCCACAAAAGCAAGCTAAGTACAATTTTTATTCATTTGGAGTAACTTGGAGTGTTTCCTTTGCAGGTCGAATTTCGTTATTCCTGTGGCTGAAGTTACGAGACATTCTTAATCTTACTTTTTTACAGAAATTATCTAAACATCATTGAGATTTCGCTACTCGCGAGTTTTTATCTTTGAGTGTCTGTTTCCAGAAGTTCTACTGAAATATCATAATCATATACTATGTTGATTTATCATTTTGGGTGATTATTAATCCCTTACGTAACAAATCATATTTTTAAACAGTGAATATGCGTTTTACGCAGTGGACGTCTGTATTTATACAGATGCATGGATAGGGTCATTAAGCACCGTAGTGATTAGAAAACACACAAAAACAAGTGGAACACCCGTACAAATCTAGATAAATTTAGAGGTAACACTATTTCGGGTCATGACAATAAATGCTCCTTTGCAAGTCCCGATCGCAGTTTTAGCCTTGAGTTTTTAAGTTATATAAAATATCGAACCTCAATGACTCACTTAACTTTAAAAATATGGCTGGATTGCAAGGAATAACTGTCTGTGTAAAAAACTTTCATCAGGCTAAATGCGCTGACCAGGATCCCTCACTATTTCAAATTTTAGCAAAGAATGAAGTACAAACAGTTAATATTGAATGCAGTAGTGATACTTGTCTTATTAGCAATCGCTCAGTTCCTAATAGTTCGTCATTCATGCTTTATACGTAACCAGCAACATAATGCTAAAAACACACAATACGTTGCCGATGGTAATAAAGAGAATGATCCTAATTATTACAAAAGAAAGAGAAAACAGTAGCCCCGTTCAGAATCAAAAAGCAAACTCGGTTACTGTGTCACCTAGTCAAGCGGTCAAGGTTAGTTAAATCTGCCGAGTGTTCAAAGCATAGCAAATTCCACACAATAGGCGACTCTAGCAGAGTGGGGAAAAGCGATGTTGGTTCATACTGCCAATATCTTTTTGAATTAAAAAGGATTTTTTCCTATGAAACACACGACCGTTATAAAGTAATCAGAGCAGGTTTTCGTTTTTTTTTAATACGTAAGTTATTATAAGTAGTGGTGGATAAAGCCCGACTGTACGCGCCGTAAAAATTAGAATATCTTGTTTGTTCCTTTAGTCACGTAATATCCTGTATTTACGGACTCACCGTCTGTTGTCGAACTTCCCTAATGAGAATCCGGATAAGCAGCGTTCACAGATACCTCTATAGTTATAAAAAACATTGATCTGTATCTAGTGTAATTGTAAGATATCCATCTAGGGATACACAAAATATTATCTTACATCCTGCAAAATAAGGCGTGTTATCAAAAGAAAATCCTATAAACCTTCAAACATATCAAATCAGTTTCGAACAAAAAGAGACAATTAATCAAATAATAACTTATATAAAGGAACAATACATTTTGTCTCATAAATCGTAACATTGTTCAAATGACCCAACAAAATTCTCCCACAACCGCAGTCGCAGTTTACACGCAAAATCTTGAGAAACATGCACCTCGAATGTCTTAGTGCGTGAAAAAGACTTTGCTGGGAATGAAATTTTAATCCTTCCCGACACTCTGAAATATAACGATTTCCGCGAACAAAGCCCTAATATAGTGTCCAATCACAAAAAAACCTATACATATAAATCTCGCATTTTTTATTTTTTTTTGTTTGCTAATTTTTAATCCCGCCCAACCAGTCGTAGATGAATTCTCTCTGTAAATCTATCTAAAGTAATATCCGTAAAGTCATTCAAGCAGAGGTGATTCAGCAGAAATTTTTTTTTATCTTTTACCTGAATACCAGGAAGTTTCTCCACTGGCGAGTGATCTCTGGAAAAAAACGGATGTAATTTAACACAAAACACGGTCTAAGGGACAAACATAAAGCTATTTACGTACCTTCGTATAGATTCTCAATGAAATTTCAAAATAGAGATAAATGACGAAGTGAAAAATGTTAGTAATAGGAGTCATTAGGAAATCAAATAAGCCCATATAATTTTTGTTTTCCCTCAAATGTCATGCCATAAAAGATCGGACTTGGCGTATCTGCGTAGATTTCTGACGCTTAAACAAGGAAACGACTCCCGATAGTTTCCAGTGCGATGTACCGACGACATCTTATCTCTGTTAGGTTAGAATAAATTTTTTTCACCAACTTGGACTTACTTAAAAGCTTTTGTTTTACCAGATACCATTACCTAGGTGATTGTACCTCATACACCGTTTTCAGCACACTCAGGGGGACATTATCAATTTTACGTATGCCTCCGGCTTACGTTGCGCCCCAATTACAATATAGTGTTTGGAGACTTTTAGGGATACCCTACATGCTTATATGGTTGATCTTGTAATCTTTTCTAATACCTTAGAAGTACATTCACATAAACTAGACTAGTGTTCTACAGAGACAAAGACAAATAATCTCAGAGTAAAATATCTAAATGTGAGTTTTAAAAACCGAACATGTTTATTTAGGTTTTATGTGTCTAGTCAAGGTCTTAAAGTAGTCCATGGTAAGGTGTCGGCTATTCATAACTTTCCGGTACCTATTAACGTAAAAGGGGGATACAGCACTTTGGCGCTGTAGTGGTATTACAATCGTTATGTAAATATGTAACTCTTCAATCATGACAGCTCCTTTAACAGATCTTACGAAGAAGGGCGTAGATTTATTATGGTCTAAAAGCATCAACAGGCGTTCAAACATCTTAAAAGCGGATAATGGCAGCTTACCTAACTTAAAAATCCCTGATTTAAATAAGGAATTTTTTTTTATTGCAACAGACGCCTCAGACCAAGGGGTAAGAGGGATACTACTTCAGTAATATGATAAACAGTTCTTTCCTATAGCTTTTTATTCACGTAAACTAAAGCCCTCTGAAAGTAAATATACAGTAATAGGCAAGGAAGGGCTAGGTATCTTTAACTCACTAGTTATATTTTAAGTTCATAATCTATGGCTATCCTGATAAAATCCTTACTGACCATGAGTCATTTACCGAGTTTTTTCAAAGGCTTTAATCACAGTCCAAAAGGAACTCTGGTGACAAATGATCATTTAGGTCTTTGGAGCCAAGATGAGATATCTACTGGGAAAGCAAATATCATGGGCTGAGCATTATCCCACAATCCGCACCATACAGCAAAAGAACCATAATTGGACTAAAAGATATAGAAAATCCCGTGCCTATTGTTAAAACCGTATCTAAACAAGAAAATTCCTTAACCTAAGAGATCGCGAGCATTGAATATCTGGGGTTTGGAGCGCAGAACTGTTACAACTGAACAAAGCAAGAGTCAACAGACATAACCCAAACAATAAACACTTCGAACGGAAACAGAGTCAGCAGCAATAAACACCAAACAAATAAACACTTCGAACGGAACAGGGTCAGCGGCTAAGCAAAAACAATAAACACTTCGAGCAGAAACCCTAAAGCAAAAGTATATTTAAAGTATGTGTATCAGAATATGTAATCAAATGTAGTATTATATGTAGGTGCCGTGACGAGGAAAACCGAAGAACACAGTAGGTGACTAACGACCAGGTAGTAGTAATAATCTCTTTCATACCAATCGTCCTAAAACTGGTTGCATTCCGTCATCCAGGGTTCCCTACTATGTCACAGAAAGCCAAATCCCTGTTTTACTGGCCTACAATGCTTACAGATATAAAAAGCACATAACTAATTGTAACACGTGTCATGAAAACAAGGGACACACTAAGACACCTGTCAGTTAAGGGCCTATCCTGTGCCAAATCAATCCTTGAAAGAATATACGTAGAATATTTAACAAAAGAAATTACAAGTCTGACAGAGGGAAATAAACACTTCTTAGTGTTAATAGTTCCTTGACAGTTATATAGAATTAATAGCACTAAAAAACAAAACACCGCAATTGAGTGCGTTCAGGAATATTTATGAGTGCTAAATCAGTAAACATGGAATTCAACACATGATAATCTGACTCGGGTGGTGTAAATCAATAATAATCTCCATAACACGTGGTGTGAATTCCTTTCCATTAAGAAAACCAATAATATATTTTATCACCCAGAGTCAATCGGTTTGGTAGAATAACGGATAATTAAATAGGAAGTGTCAATGTCTTACGAGTTACAACTCGTGATATCGGATCCGAACTGGATTATAGCGGTTCTCGCGGTTTAAATACCTTTATCATTTATGTCTTGTATCTATAGAATTGATGCCGCAAGTAGCCTTATACGGTACGCCGCTAGAACACTTTTCCACATATTCAAGCCAACCATTAATTTATCAAATATATATAAAAAAAATATATATATATAAATAAATAAATATAAAAGAAAAAAATAAAATAAATATGGATACAAGTGGAGTCAATATAATACACTCTGTAAGAAGTCGGAAGGGTTACAAATTATAATAAAAAAGGAATCACGATAATATCAATAAGCAAAACGTAACCATTAAATATCCAATATATATATGCGTAAAGATTTGAACTCTAACTTAACGCTTTAGTAATGACAAATAAGCTAAAAGTTCAAAAAACACATATCCAAAACCTACTGACATATTGTCTGTCCCGGTGATTTATATTCGTAGTCAATGAAAAAAAAAAATAATAATAATAATAAATAATAAATAAATAAAATAAAATAAAAGAGATTTTAAGTCAGGAAGTCTAGAAGTGAAAACATCTATGGAATAATCCTATATAATCTTATACAGGGCTAATAATATATATTAGATTTGTATGGAAACCTTTTTCATTAGTTTGAATGAGGAATATTTAATTTAACATAATTACAATTATGCAGATTTCCAACATGAAACTAATATATTGTTCAATTTGGTACTGTTTTTTTTTTTTTCAGACATTCTTCTCATGTGGGTCGAGTATTAAAAAACAAAAACAAAAAAAAATTTATCCTAAAGTCGTATTTATTACAGCAAGTAACGTAACTCTTAGCTGGCTGAGAGCAATCTCCTGCCAAGTGACGACGTCATCATTGCCGTATCAGCATTTGTTCCTTTAAACCTCAATAATCTGCTTACACAGGCTTCATCTGTGTGTCGTCTCTGCTTGCGAAGCAGATTGACTGGAGAAAGGAATGCTTAGCCCGAACTTCTCATGGGCAAGGCAGACGTATCTATCCGTATGCGCAATGCAACTAAGGAGTTGCAATCATTTTAAAATTAATAAACAAAATAAGCAAATAGAATTTCTATAACAACAAAATGAATTAATTTTTCCTGAACCTCATAGACATTAGAAGTTATCAAGAATATGAATATGAATATTTACTTGCAACATTAGCCTATTACAATTCAAGTAAAACATTCATGGGAAAATGTCACATTTTCTTGAAAAACCCAAAGTTTATTTAGAAATTAGTTACATAGTGGGTTTTTTTCGTTGCATCTCCTACCTATTAATAAAGTTTTTACAAAGTTAACCTCAGAGGATGCGCGCGAGAAAATTGAATATGAAACTTTTTTGTTTGTTAGGGGCACATAGGATCAGATTTTATCACAACTTAATTTCAGTAGCATAGAGAAATACAGAATCATGATTAATCTTCTCTTTGACTCTTATGTTTGCCTGGCAATCTTACAATTAGCTCCGTTTTCCACTTCTTGTCTAGTAATTTACTACAGTAATATCGAATTTCTTTGGGATTGTATTGATATCTGTTTATTTGTTATAATTATGGATATTTTTACAGTCTCATCATCGACCTGGGAATAGGTTCACTCATTGTTAATGCCATGGATAAAAAAGTTTGTACAGCGGACTCTTTTGAATTCCAAAATATCAGCAAATTCATGTGGGTTAAGTCTGGTCTAAATGGCTCTCTTCCCTCCCCTGTATTTGGATGTCGTCTGAATTTACTTTGCCCTTGTGACAAGTATAATTTCACTTGCAGGCTGATTAATGGAACCTGGTTACAGTATCCTGCAGTACGAGAATTTCACATCGGCAACTTCAAAAAAATCGTTCGTCGCTGCGGACGACGGCAGTCGAGTAACAACCGCCTACAATGTGAAAGGAATAAGCACCCATCATGGACTTCTTCGATTCGACACCGTATCTCGTCGTTAATCTCGTTTTGATGCGGTGAACGCTCCGGCGGCTGTGGAGATCGACTACAAAAGGGACATACTTCCGACAAATTACGACCCGAAGGATATTCAACTCTACTTTGGCTGGGGGCGAAGGGACTCGTGCTGCGGGATGTTTTTTTATTCATCGCGAACCGTAAATAGTGTAGCTTAGGATGCCAGAGAATAAGTATGAGCGCAAAATCAATAAATAACGTTTGGGAACCGCCCCAGGCCAATTTTCCCCTTGTTTTAACCCTGTGAAACTCGGCCGTTTCATTGGGCTATAGGTGGTTGTCTGGAACTGTGTAATGACGAAAAGTGGTTCGAAAGCTAGTTAAATGTGAAGTAGTATAACCTCGGTCATGTATCCTATATATATAAATGATCCTAAATAAAAACAGAATCGAAAATATATTTTTTGCGGGTACGCACTAGGAAATCTATATATAAATGATCATAAATAACAGAATCGAAAATATATTTTTTGCGTGTACGCACTAGGAATCTATATATAAAGATCATAAATAACAGGAATCGAAATATTTTTTATTTTTTGCGTGTACGCACTAGGAATCTATATATTAAATGATCATAAATAACGGGAATCGAAATATATCTTTTGCGTGTACGCAATAGGAATCTATTTTTAAAGTGCACATATATAAATCATAATTATATGAATCCATATACATATGTATAAACAAATCAGGTAGCCTATAATCAATCTGTTACCTTTTATCTTACCAATATCTGCAGTTATTTATGAGTTAGTATATGAATTAATGAATCATTATATAACAGTTTAGCATAAAAATCAACGAATCAATCAGCATAACATTAATAATTTTATCATTCATATATGAAATTTTTTTGTATCAGTTACAATATGATTTTTATCATGTTAATCTTCATTCTATGCATTGTCAGAGTACATTAGTATTTTCTGTAGCATATGTATCTTAATGAGATGAAGTGAAAAACTGTATCGTTATATCACGTGATCACTATTAATTACCAATATCATTGTTTTATATTTTATTACTTGAATCAATTCATGTACACAATGAATTTTTATTTACTTATATATATATATATTCACATAGTGTCTGTATCACACTCCTATAAGTCAAATGCAAGTCAAGTTTGAGTAATAATCAGTAGTTGGTTTGGTGGAGCTGACCGAGCTAATGTTAAGTGTTTACATAATAAAAATATGGAATGTTAGTCCATATATATAAAAGATTGCTTGCAGGAATGTGATCAGACTAGAGACGCTAAAGATGACGTATACAATAAGTATGTAGGACTAAGATAACATGCCGTCACCTGTAGTCATTCAATTGTTTATAAACATTAGTCCAAGCTCCCTGCTTGAGACAACTACCCCACCCCGACCTATAATTCAAACGGCCTACGTGATCTGTAGCGTGTCTCATTTTGGTTGTGTGTTCTTATGAAACTATGTCATTTGTATGTATGTTCATATGTTCGAACTACTGTCTGTTCCTTCATAACTTGTAACAGAGATGTAGACAGGCAGAACAGAGTTAGCTATCGTCATTAGAAGACTGTACCTCTTTACCTAAGCTTTATCATGTAGAGGAATAGATTAGCCATCATCATTGGCAGAAGCGATCAAGCTATCGTTATTAGAGTACTTGTACAATCATCTGATCTTCAGCATGTAAAAACTTCAGAAGAATACATATATTTTTATATTTCGTGTTTTCTACAAGAACCTCCTCACCATGAGTTTTAACACATCGTCGTAATAACTAACAAGATAATACCGACTTCGTAAGTGATCTACAAACCCCCAGGACACTCCATTGAAGATGGAAGTGCAATACCAACCGACTTAGCGTAAGATTATCGCTAGTCTAACATTACCTCATAGGGCGCCTTATCATACAAGGCACAAGCCCTAATATATATATATATATATTATATATATATATATATATATATATATATATATATATTTATATATATTATATATATATATATATATATATATATAATATATATATATATATATATATATATATATATTAAACTTTAACTTGATAGTAATCACAGAAATAATGAAAAAATAAAATATCAGCAATAAATAATAATAATGACAAAATCTGCAGATGACATCTTGCTAATACAGAGATAAGTCCTATAGGGACAAAGGCCTCATTTTCCCATCTTTCCCACAATTTAGATCTTCTTCTTGCTTCACTCCTTAGGATGCTTTGTATGAGCGAGTTGCCGCTGTTTCTCACACGGGTTACCAGGCTGGACATTGTTCGCCTTACAATGATTTTTAAATTGTCCAGGTGGTTTTCTAAGAACATCTGTGTGGCGGAGTGGTAGCGTGGAGTGTTTGTGAGGCGTCTCAGAATTTCATTGTGTACCCCAAACAGTGATAGTTCTCATGGTCTCTCGGGTATAGTTTTACGTCCCGAGGGAAGGGAAACCCTCCATAGATACTGTAACAGTATGGACGGAAGAGCCAGTTCAGTTTACGTCTCGGTGACAGAAGGCAAACCTCCTTGCAATCATGTTGCCAGTTGCACATAGTTTACGACGCCTCTGTTCAATGTCGCCGTATCTTTTAGGTCGTCGGTATAATGTGACCCAAATACGGAATTCGCGCAAATTCCAGCCGATGGTTTCCGAGGAAATTTGTGGTTCTGCAATATGCTTAAGCGATCTCGGGAGAAGCGACATGCACTGGGTCTTGGTTTCGTTGTAGATTATATCAAATTCCTCTGCATATTGGCGGCAAGTGGTCGATGCCGTCGTTGAGGCCATGCACTGATGGGGAAATCAGAACCATATCGTCGGCGTAACAGGGTTGTTTATAGTTGTTTCATTGACAGTGCATCCGATTGGGAGTGAGTTGCAAGTTTGACATTCAGGCATCTGTGTACGTATTAAAACAGGTATGGAGAGAGAATGCCCCCTTGCCGAAGCCCGTTTCGGGAGCCGAAGGTGTACGATAATACGTTGCCCATTTTGACACGAATTGCTGTGTGGAGAACCAGCAGTGTAAAATGCCAATTAGCTATAGGGGTGTGTGCCCTTTTATGCAGCTTCAGGAATAGCTTCAGGTAGTTTACTCTGTCAAATGCTTTCTCACATCTACGAAAACACAGGAAAACCGGAGATGCTGATGATAGGTAGTAGTTCAGCAATTCTTTCAGTATGTAGATGCAGGTGTCGGTTAGTGGTTTGCTTTAAACCCGAACTGGTTGTCAGTGGTGTGTAGAAAGAGGAGAAGTCTCACAAGAAGAACCGACTCAAGTATCTTCGATGCGATCGTTGGTATTGCAATTGGCCGGTAGTTGCCAGGGTCAGCTGCATCCTTTAGCTTGTTTTGATTAATGGTGTCAAGTGAGCTAAGAGTAGGGAGTCTGGAAGAAACTGGTGAATTATGCACGCATTGAATAAGGCAGCTAGCAAAATGTAAGTTATCGGATGGCAGAATTTGAAAGCCTCTGCGGAAGACCATCACAGCCGGGGACGATTTATTATTAGGTATGCTGTTTATGGCATCGCTGATGTTACCTGGCGTAATACGGTCTGCAAAATGAAATTGAATGTTGTCATTAAGGAGGTTATCTACCTCGCTTCGGGAATCCTGATCATTTATGCAAATTCAGGATATTGGTTGAAGTGATCACCACCACATCCTTGCGATAGACTCTTCTCCGACTGCTTCCCCTACTCTCTGTGATAGCTTTTTAGTTTTGGGATTTAAGGACTGGATATCTTTCCAAAGACGAGGGTAATCACCAGATTCTACGTTTCTAGACATTGCAATCGGCTCTTAGTTGTTTTTCATTTAACCTGCAGTGCTTAAGAGCAAGTTTGAATTGCGCTCTCGCCTGCCTCATTAGTAATGCAGTGTGTCCTTCCCTCGGGCTGCATTTTGCCTCCAGCCTCCACAGTTAAAAACATTTCTCGTGAGTATGTATACAGATCCTTAACCAAGTCATTCCAACCAGGTATATTACGAGAATTACCTTGACGAAATCTAAAGGCAGTCCTGCCCGAAGCAAGCATAGCGGAGATTATGTTCGAATAGAATTCATTCAGATCCCTCTTGTGGTGGTCATTTCTACATTTTGTGTTGGTACACAGTAAGGTGTCAGCCGGTTGAATTATTGACCGCAACCTGGTCCGTGGTCGCCCTAAAGTATGTGGTTTCCTGTAGGTTTTTAAACTCCCAGTTAACCGCTGGAGGGCGGTCAGTTAGTGGGTCACGGTAGGTTGAGGGATGGGGTACTGAATGACAACCGTAATTGGATGTGATCGTAGCCCGTTGCAAGATCGTAGCGAATATTGCAGGTCATAATAGAATCATGAAGTTGTGGAGATGTGATGCAGTGGTCCTGCCAGGAGGTTGTAATTGCGTCGCTCTATTATGTACATATGAGTAGGAGGAGGGAGGGAGGAGCATTACATCGCTAATTTGGAGAGCATGATTTTTGACAGAAGCGAGTAAGTTCATTATAAAATTGTTTTGTGGGGTGTGAGAATTAAGGTCCCCTATTATACAAATATGATCAGCAGAGAATCTTGAATATACTGTGTAACTCCCCATAGGATCATGCAGTAATGATCAAAATTATTGTTATTTTCCTATGGCATATAAACATTAATTATTAGGATTTTAGAGTTCCCTACTGTCACTTGAAGCCCAAGCAATCTGTCACACCTGTAGGTCATCACCTTTATCATATTGTCTAACGATTTGTGCCACAGGAAAGAAAGTCCCCCTTTCGGACGACCGGCTATGATTTGATCTGTAACTTGCATCGATGAAGTCGAGAAGGTTCTGAAGTCTTCATGAATTGAATCGCAGATGGCAAGGTCATGAGGCCAGAGGAGCGTTTCTTGCAATGCAATGATGCCGTTGAAATTTTTGCAAAGCATGTTTAGGAGAGGAATGTTCCGCTTGAGGCCAAAATATTCCAAGAGATTATGTTTAATGTATCCATGGCTACTCACGAAGATGGGAGATGAATGCGCTGATCATTTTGGGTGGATGGGGGTTATCCAGGGGGAGTGGGCAGTCACTCGCCGTGGGCGGTTGGCTGGCACTTGCGGTGGAAATGACCCAGGTTGGAGTAACAGTAAGTTCCCCTGGGGGTGGCTCCCATAATATCCCACAAGTTGCCCAAGAACTCCTAAAAGATTTTAACACTTGCAGACATTTAAGAAGACACTGCAGGCAGTTACCTATTTGAAATCATCTTTAATATGGAAGAGAAATTACTCGAGTAACTTAGAGAATGATAAAACAAATGGAGACCCTTTAAAAGTGATCAAGAATGCAGGTGTTTAATGGGAAATCATTCTTCTTTTAGACTGGAACATTCTATATAATACGGCAATTATGTTCTACAAACATATTTCCAAACATTTCACTGACGCTATTAGCATACTTAACCTTATTATCACAACTTGTACTGACTGCTTTAGAAAGTTCAAAGAAAGCGTATGAAATTTAGGCTAAATAGATTATGAATTAAGTTACACAAAATCGTTCCAGGTATCGCAGCTGATATCCGTAGTTTAGAATAAATTTTGGCTTAGTTACAAAATGGTCAATAAATTTCATAAGCCGTACTGGAGCTTGTTTCAGCCTTCCAAAACTTCCTGTGAAGGGAGACGAGAACACCCTGAGCAGAGTATTTCTGGTTCCATTTCTTATTTTCCTCCTGTTTTCCCCGTAACAGGAGAAAAATAGGTCAAGATCTCTCTCAACTGGCAAATGTAATTCTTCTAACTGCACTTCTCCCTACAAAAACACCGTTTTCAGATTTTAGCTTTAAGACTCAGACAAGGCCTTCGATCTCATAATTCAAAAATAAGTGAAAGAAACTTTAAGTGAACGAAGCTTTATTTTTCATCTAAAGAATTCGCCGTATCTGACTCGGTAAAATGACCTACATTCATTCTACAAAATGGTACTGCTTTTTGTTCACCATCGATACTATGCCCGAGAGACAATTGTCTCAAATTTTTAACAAAAGTGTATGAAAACTGATACTTTTAAATATGCCAACTGCAATAGCAAATTGTAAAGACAAAAATAAAATAAAAATAAAAACAGAATCAATCGTCCGTGGACACTGGTGATCTCAATAAATACAACAGATGGGAATGAAAGAGAGAACAGCAAAACATTGATTGTAAGAATTGGAGGATTTATCTTACGTTCATGAAACAGTATTAAAGGACGACAGCAACACGTGTCCTTTCATCGAAGGGCGAAGAGACCTCTCTGATGATCATCCAATATCGCCTAACCGACTATGCCTTTTATTAAATGTCAACAACCTACGTATTTGCCTCGTTTTCAGTTTGCTATTTTGGAAAGAGGTCACGCGAAGCTGCAGTTCAAACCGTTAGTCATCTCTTTGCGTGACAAAAACAAAGAAGAAAAAAGAAGCTTTATCTCTTATGTACAGGACGGCCTCGAATATAAGACGTTTTAATCTTTCCTCGCCCGAGAGAGAGAGAGAGAGAGAGAGAGAGAGACGATGAGAGAGAGAGAGAGAGAGAGAGGAGAGAGAGAGAGAGAGTACTCAATCCAGAGGTAACAATGCAAGAATTGGAAAGAAAAGGGGACGTAGCTGTGAAATGGAAGTATTTCTTTAACTTTGCAAGTTTGTCCCATCTACTGCCATATACTGAATATTTCCTCTGTCTATTCAGGATTTCCATAAAAACCACTGGGATATGAAAATGTCACTTTTACACCGATTGCATAAATGTAATGTTAGGAAAATACGCAAATAGGATTAATAAGCAATGCATAAAACTGAAAGATTACCATTACAAATACGACACTAAAGATACTATAAAAAAAAAAAAAAAAAAAAAACAAAAAAAAAAAAAAAACTGAACAACTAACTCGGCAGCCAGAGACTCTCTAGAGGACTTGAAGTAAAACGGTTTTTAACCTTAAATAACTTTAAATCAAGGTGAAATGTTTGACATCATACAACAACTACTTAACAAATTTCAGCACATTACAATGAGTGGAAAAGAAGGTACTGGAACGAATGCAATAGTCCTGTATGGAATTTCATAGGGGAGACAGTGGTAATTAACAAAGATAAAGAAAGAACAGCATACAACAAAAGACGCGCAAAATCCCGAAAATGACGACCTCGATGAGTGTTAGTTACATATCTCAATATTTTGATGATACTGGCTTCATCAAACTGTTTGCCCTTATCATGATGCCTGCTAGCGCAAATTATTAGATAAAATACAAGAATGAAAATGTGACATCCTTATAAGTTCGTTAAGCAGATAACATAGGCATACAAGACTAATAACCTAACATCCATAAGAGAAAAAAGTTAAGCATATCTTAGTTTAACCAGATCACTTAGCTGATTAACAGCTCTCCTAGGACTGGTCCGAAGCATTATATTTCTATTTACGTACCCAAAAACCAATTGGTTACTTAACAATGGGACCTACAGCAGTACAGCTTATTGTGGGATCCGAACCACATTATATCGATGATCAGAAATGGTGATCAGAAATGAATTTCTGATCACCAGAAAAGAAAATAAGTTATTAATATACACAGAAAAATGTATGATTTCTATTCCTATACAATTTAGTGTACGAAAATGAGGTGTTAAAAGTGGTATGCATGACACTGAATACCCACCTAGTGGAAAAATTAATTAATGCAATGGAAAATGTGCCCCACGGTAATTAGCTCAGAAAATAATCAGGCGACATTTCTTTCTTTGTCACGGTTAAATGATCCACACATTTATTCTCGTGGGACGTATGAATGTGGAAAGGCCTTATCTATTTGACTAACGCGAAATGGATGGCATAATTTCAATGACGCTGCAAAATTGCCTTAATTTTATCAGAAGTAAAATACATCTTTACAGGTAGGGAATAGAAAGGAAAACTAAAGCAGTTTACAGACAAAAGCTTATTCGTATAGTAATTTAAAAATAAAGTAACAACAAAGCTGAACACGTGGGGTGTGGTTGTCGAGACGCAAAGGAAGAGTTGAATAGGATATGGAATTTAGGCCAAAGGCCAAGCACTGGGAACTATGAGGCCATTCAGCGCTGAAATGGAAACTGACAGTAAAAGGGTTGATAGGTGTAACAGGAGGAAAACCTCGCAGTTACACTATAAACCAATTGTTAGGATAGGGTGGAAAGTAAGATGGAAGAAAGAGAATGAAAAATGAGGTACAGTAATAGGGACGAAAGGGTTGCAGCTAGGGGCCGGAGGCACTCTGCAAAGAACCTTTAGTAATGCCTACAGCGGTGCACTGGCGGCACTAGCCCCCTACGGGGTGCGAAGGAAGGGAATCGATATCCCGGAAGGGTAATAATAAACAAGTAAAAAATGCGCAGACGTTTCTTTGGCCCAATCGAATTTTCTCTTCAATGAACGACCGGCAGCACTGCAGTTGCTCACCAAATGCGGTAGAGTGACTTGCACGATCCATGGCTAAAGTTAACCTTGAATAAAATAAAAAAAAAAAAAAAAAAACTACTGAGGCTAGAGGGTTGCAATTTGGTATGCTTGATGATTGGAGGGTGGTTGACCAAAATACCAATTTGCAGCCCTCTAGGCTCAGTAGTTTCTTTTAGCTCTGAGGGCGAACGGACGGACAGACAAAACCTGCACAATAGTTTTTCTTTTACAGAAAGCTAAAACTTCATTTTTCTCAAAAAAAAAAAAAAAATGAAGCCAATAATCCAGATTTCAGTCTTATAATTTCCTAACTTGGTAAAATGTGAGTACATGAGAGTCAACTTTAATGATTTATGATTTCCATCACTAGAGCGCCAGATGAATCAAAACGTTTTTTTTTTTTTTTTTTTTTTTTTTTTTTTGTTTTTTTTTTTTTTTTTTATAAGACTATAGAAATAAACGATAGTTAAGGCTTTGTCAAGACATGAGAAATATATGGTTACTCGTTTTGAGGATTACGCGACACTAGATAGTCTGCGAAATACTTTTTCTCAACTATACACACACACACACCCACCGAGAGAGAGAGAGAGAGAGAGAGAGAGAGAGAGAGAGAGAATTGGTTCTTTGTGTTGTTTTCATTCGCCGCGGTACGAGTAAAAGTTATTTCAGACCTTTCTCTTAATCTTCTATCGTGGATATGACCCTCATCGCAGGCATAATCAAAGAGCGTGAAAGAGTCCAAAGCCTTTCAACCACAGCGAACAAAAGTAAAAGTGCCCTTTTTACCAAATGCCTGCTAAGCGTAAGTGTAATCTAGGGAGGCAGAGTAACTTTAACTCTGGTTAATGAAGCCTGAAAAAAACGTTATGATAAAAAAAAAAATGCATTTGCAGCGAAATGAAGTTCACTTCAAAAAGTAACTGGATCATAAAACGTCTTTACAATGACCCACTAATGCAAAAAGCTAACCTGTGTCTGTGTGTGTGTGCGTATAGGCTGGTAGTGGAGGCACTCTCAATTCACCAAAGAGAAGCCAGGGCTTATTCCTTTAAACCCAAATGTGTCTACTATTATATTTATATATACTATATAGATAATATATATATATATATATATAGATATATATATATATATATGTATATATATATATGTATATATATATATATATATATATATATATATATATAATATATATATATATATATATATACTTATTACATACATACATATATATTATATATATAATATATATATATATATATATATATATATAGATTAATATATATATAATATGTATATATATATATATTTATATATATATATATATATATATATATATATACATATATATATACATATATATATATACATATATATATATATATATATATATTATCTATATATATAGATATATATATATATATATATATATAGTATTAAAACTAAAACACATCCTACTAAAACTGGACGACCTAAAGGAGGTAATCCCTCACCCTCATCGGTGGTATTAGTCATCAGGTAATTCTCTCTCTCTCTCTCTCTCTCTCTCTCTCTCTCACAACACACACACACACACACACACACACACACATTCACCGTGGCTGCAAAGACAATCAAATGTCCCACTCGTTAGTTAAAGAGATTTCTTCCCTTGACTGATATAATAATGATTTCTACATGAACGACTTGACGTCAAATTATATCATGCCTCTCAAAAGGTAGAGAAAAGGAAAACATACGCTGCAACCAGGAATAAACAGATGGTAGTACAACAGTCGACAGAAACTACTACGAATTCCAACAAAATTATATTAGATTGATCTGCAAGGAATTACCAGTTCCTTTTACATTGGGATATACGGGAAACAGAATGGACGAGGCAATCAACCGAGAACGTGGGAGGGTGAGGATAATTTTGGTAGGAAGTCAAGTAGTGAAAATCAATGCAAAGAAATCCAATTAGAGAACATTATTTTGCATTTCGTTATGATTTATAATGCGTAATATTTCCCGAGGAAACAATCCCATTGAAGTAATTTAATATAAAAAGAAAGATTTACCGTAGACTCAGAGAGAGAGAGAGAGAGAGAGAGAGAGAGAGAGAGAGAGAGAGAGAGAGAGCTAATAACCAGGAGGAAATAGAGAGAGAGAGAGAGAGAGAGAGAGAGAGAGAGAGCTAATAACCGGGAGGAAATAGATATATGACAATTTGAAACGACAAACCCAAAACAGGACTATGTCAAAAGAAAATTACCAACGATAGTTGGATTACTAAATCTAAACCCGAAATTATTCACATCTTGTCTAAGGTAGACCATAAATTCGGCCTAAATTTAGGGCTACAGCCGATACGCGAGCTATCCAGCGCTATCTTTAAGTTACCACACTCACCATACAAATTTCAATATCAGCGTCACTGACAAGCGTAACTAGTCCTTCTAAAGGCACCTCTTAAAGGATATTCAATCACACATCCTCCTTCAATTACGTCTTGAATGTTGCCACGGTATGTGTCTTGTGTTTGGCAGTAATTAGTGAACTCTGAACAATCGGAAATGCTACACTGATGTGGCACCCGGTCAACTCTCACGGCGCTTTCTTGGCACTTGCACCTTGACCTCGTTACTTGCAGTAGTGAGTGGTTCTCCCGCGGCGTCCATAAATATCAAATCCAACCAAACCCCCCCCCACCCCCCCCTTTTTCCCCCCCCCTCCCTCCCCCCCCCCACCTCTACTCCTCCTCTTCTGTCTCCTCTCTCTTCTCTCTTCTCTCTCTCTCCTCATCTTCTCAATAAAATGGCATGTTTGTTAAAGATATTTGACACATGCCTGATAACCTACTTGAAACACGTGGAATGCTAATGGTATAAAATAAATAAATAAATAAAAGCAATAAAATATATCTATGACAGAGAATGACGCACATCGCCTGAGTATTAAGGAAAAATTACAATACATCAGGTAGTTTTCTCTAAATATAGAAAACAACAGCTTAACGCCTTTCTGTGGTTAGTTATAAAAAGCAGATTAACCAGACTAATGAGGACCTATACACTACTTTATTTGGAGGGTGTACTGAGTGTTTGATCATTTATAAACCCTACTTAAAAGACTATATCTTGATAATCTGTTCATCTATCTATTAAAGATTTTTGCGCTTTGTTACAGATTTATATTTATCTAATTTAACCCATGGTTCTGCATAATTTAAAAAGAATTATCTGCTGGTTATCCAACAAAACCACTGATTGAACCATTGCAAGATGGAGTTTCCACGAAGGCGATGATAAGCGCAATACAATAAATATATTTCCACTGCACCCAATGTCTCCAATTCAGTTGATTCCTCCAGCAATATTTATAGGAAGAAAGAGAACACGTCATCGTGCAAAAAAAAAAAAAAAAAAAAAAAAAAAAAAAAAAAAAAAAGAATAAACGCATCACATATTCACATATTTCATAACTCAATTTGTGAACTATTGAGAACAGTTGCACAGAAATGTCTGCTTTTGAAGAATTTAAAATGAAAGGAACAATAATTTTTTAAAGTCATTCATTCGTACTTTGGAAGAGGGGAAGGGGAAGGGGGCCGGGACTATAGAGGGGTGAGGGGTGGGGGGACCACAAGACTGACTTGACTAAGAACCGAAGTTTTCTCTCTCTCTCTCTCTCTCTCTCTCTCTCTCTCTCTCTCTCTCTCTCTCTCCCGGCGTTTTTCGGTGGAATGATAAGTTATCGTATTGATTAAATTTTCCCAATTGCGCCTAAATTTCTACATCAATTTTCGTTTTTTTTTTCCGCGCTCCGTCATCCAAATATATCGACTTTGTTTTAATTAGTGTTTACTTCGTGTCTCCTGAGAAAAAATACACTACATCGGTAACACTAAAATTCGTTTCTCCCACAACATTCAACTTCCTAGCCATTCACAAAAGGTTCACCAACAGTGCCAATCCCTGAAACACACACATATTTTACGCCACTCAGATTTACCTTGAGAACACTTTTGCGCTCCATGTTTATTTCGGTCGTTTGCGGTATAATTTTCCTCTCACTTAAGCAACGTTTTCTATTTCTTCCTCCATTACACTCCTTAAATACTTCTGCTCTCTCCTGTCACTAAAATCGTTTCTCCCACAACATTCAACTTCCTAGCCATTCACAAAAGGTTCACCAACAGTGCCAATCCCCTGAACACACATATTTTACGCCACTCAGATTTACCTTGAGAACACTTTTGCGCTCCATGTTTATTTCGGTCGTTTCCGGTATAATTTTCCTCTCACTTAAGCAACGTTTTCTAGTTCTTCCTCCATTACACTCCTTAAACACTTCTGCTCTCTCTGTCAACCTATCGTCTTCGGTTCTTTCCGAATCACAACCATCTCAAATCACTGATCCATCCCATCACCTGCACTATCATTTTTAATTCATCTACAGTGCATATCTGTACATTTCTATAATTTTTACTTCATCTACAGTACATACCTCCTCATTTCTATCATTTTTACTTTATGTACAGTAATATCTCCTCATTTCTATCATTTTTACTTCATCTACAGTACATATCTAAACCCTCCATATTTTATCCTTTTTACCTTACCTACAGTACATATCTCCACATTTCTATCATTTTTACTTTATCTACAGTACATATCTCCACTATTCTTCCTCTTATAATTCTTTTAGTGCCATATATACTGCGGAAAGAACGATCTATATTTCCAATCGTTAATCATTCACTCATATTCAATTCCCGCACTTAACTCCCATAACGTCTAACTACTAATACCGTCCTTGTTTATTCTGTGACTGACCTCTCTCGCATCCTCCTGCAGATACCTCTATGAATCAACGGATTCCATTTTTATTCCATTCACATTAATATATAAGGTTACCTGCTACTCTTGTTCACATTAACACCCAGGTCGCAAGCTGTTCAAACTCCTTCTTTAATTTCAGCAGTTTATCTTCAAACTCCTTTAATTTCAACAGTTTATCTTAAAACTTCTCTAATTTTAGCAGTTTATCTTCAAACTTCTCTAATTTTAGCAGTTTATCTTCAAACTCCTTCTTTAATTTCAACAGTTTATCTTAAAACTTCTTTAAATTCAGCAGTTTATTTTTACTATCGCCAATCACTGCTGTATCATCAGTAAATATTAACCATTCCGCACTCCTTCGACGGCTCAGTTTGCTTTGACACAACTTCTAGCAGCATTCTTCCATCCATACTAATATTGAAAACATGGAGACAACACGCCCTATTTTCAGACCCACTTTTACACCAAAATCAGTCACCCTCATTGCAAAACATCTAACATTGACTCCCTTTCGTAATGAACAATTGTTCTCAGAAATCTCTCTCTCTCTCTCTCTCTCTCTCTCTCTCTCTCTCTCTCTCTCTCTCTCTCTCTCATTGTGGGAACTTCTTCACATTACAAGGTAACTGCCACCAGAAGTTGTAAACAGCAACAGTGTGGAAGAGTTGAAAAGGAAGCTAGACAAAATCATTATTACACTGTGAATGAACAGCAAAACCTGATCCTAGAGATAAGTGAGCACACTATGTCTCCTCGGATGGACTAAGAAGTCTTTGAAATAAAGGGAAGTACTCATCAAACGAAAAGAAGACCATCCACTAAAAGCCTATTTTAAGAGGTGGAACAGGAGCCCTACAATTTGTGTGCCATTGAAAAATAGAGTGCTTCATATGCCGTATAGGATAACATAATAAGGGATGACAAGAAGTGGAGGGGAAGGGCATGGACCACTTTTGTTGCTACAAGGACACTAAAATCATCAAAGAAGGGCCTAGCTGAGCCTGAGAAGACGGGAAAGATGACATATAAAGATTAAAATCATATGCATATGACCGGGTAACACATCCTTTTATAGAGAAACACAAGCTACTGTGCAAACTGATCCACTTGAATTAACTTCTATTAAAAAGGCGATAATATAAGACCAATACAAGTCAGCACTTCAGAAAAACTGAGCGTTAAGGGATATGCATCAATTTTCGTATAATAAAAGCACTGGCACACTGATGGGCAACATCCGATTAACAAAGAATAAAACATCAATACAAACAAACACTGACTATGTAATTCAAGTGTCAACGAACTTCAGTGATTTCCTGTTTACATCAAGAGTAAAAATAATGATAAATTAACAAATATGCAAATTAATCATGAAACGATTGCCCCCATCATACGTCATGATTACAAGGATACGGTCGCATCAAAATAATTGAATCTGATTTCTTCATACAGAACGTAACGAGAAATATTGTTATTTTTGCAGTTACCTAATTCTAACAAATCTTGTTTTTAAAAAAATATGCCGGCAACAATTATTAAGTTTGTCATTTTCGACAATGACAGCCACACAGGGAGTTAGATTATTATAAAAGATATATGTGTATTCACATTATAACATCCTGATATTGGGAAAAATATAGTCAAATGAAAAATGCGACCAACCTTTAACGTAAAAGTTACGTGACAACTGGGGATCATTAAGGAAGCAGCATTTTCTTAACGACAAATTTTAGTCGCCTGAACGACAAATTTTAGTCGCCTGAGGAACTCGGGAAGTAATATACGGCCCGTTTCCAGACAATCCACATAACCCTGAGGCACTCGCGTGTCGAGCGTTAATCCAGGTGGATGTCTGGCTGATGAATGAGGAGTACAGATTAGTAATCGTATTTGATATATGGGGTCATGAATAATCTATATTGTCAGTCTTCCATCGAATCATGCTATAATTGTTGTACACATTTCATTCCAGTGTTGTCGAAAAGTGTTAACTATATCACGGAAGAACAATAACAATCAGTTTTCATAATACACCCGCTGAACTGATTGAAAAAACCATCACTAATAGAAGTGAGCTGTTCTCTCTATCTCTAATAATGATTAACCTTGAAATCTTGCCACTGCACTGTGTTTCTATGAGAGAGAGAGAGAGAGAGAGAGAGAGAGAGAGAGAGAGAGATTTCCAATGTGTATCCATGCAAAGGGACGGCTGGTTAATTTATTCTAGAGTTCTGTCGTCGACATTCCAATTTATTTTGGCCAAGGCACGGTTCACCTTCAGGTGCGTGAGCATGTAAAGGACATAATGAAGGCTGTAGAAAACAAGGGAAATACATTGTGCGATTAAGAGTACAAAAGGAATGCAACCGAAAGTATTAAGAATTTTATTAATACTGAAGAGAAGAGGAGAGACTCGATAGCACTTGAAGGGAAGGGAAGGGTAAAGAGGGAATCATAGATCAGCGAAAAACTAATTCAAGGTTAAAAACTGGATTACTTGACGTTTAAAATACATGACACAGATTTCTGAAAACACAAATAAGTACGAACACAAATAGCAAGTGTGAATAAAGTTCAGATGACCCCAAAATAGCAGAATACAGCAGTATAAATCTTACGGGTAAGATTTCATTGAAATTTCAGTGGGAGTGACCAACTCATCATACAACTGGTAAGCGGCAATGAATAACCGAGAAATTCAAAACGGAAAAAATACGGAAAATACACCAGCAAGGAGAGAGAGAGAGAGAGAGAGAGAGAGAGAGAGAGAGAGAGAGAGAGAGAGAGAGAGAGAGAGACTAAATTTTGAAAACTTCGCCAAACCAACCAGATCAGCAGAATGTCCGGAACCCAACCTTTACTAAACATCACACGCTTTAGGAGGGAAATAAATCGAGGCCATAGCTCTAAACTATTCCAGAGTAATTCAGACCCTTCGACCTGGAAGGCACCTGGACAAAGGCAAAAAAATGGTCATTCTTGCTTCACTGAGAATGAGAAGAAGCATAAAAACTAAGCGAGCAGAATTCAAGTATTGCTACTCCTATTCACCGGGGAAAAAAAGGGAAAATAAAGCATTGAAGCTGTGTGATGGAAGTCTGGAAGAAGTGTAAACTTCCCTTTAGGTCAACGAATCCAGAGTCACTGGCTTCCAGACGATTCGAATGAAAAAAACGTTCAGTTACAAGATCGTAGAAAATCTCAACACTCAGCCACAGCAAAATAAAACCACCCCTGAACAAGGCCCCTTCTTAATTACGTTCACGTTTCTACTACGTTAAATCCTAAGACATTATTTCGCGTTAATCCTAACAAACACCAAAATCTTCAAACTCCTTTAATTTCAGCAGTTTATCTTCAAACTCCTTCTTTAATTTCAGCAGTTTATCTTCAAACTCCTTCGTTAATTTCAGCAGTTTATCTTAAAAAATCTTCTTAGTTTTTTTTTTTTTTACAGCAGTTTATCTTTCCAAAAACCTCTTTCTTTTAATTTTCCGCAGTTTTTTTTTATCTTCAAAATTCTTCTTTAATTTCAGCAGTTTATCTTCAAACTCCTTATTTAATTTCAGCAGTTTATCTTCAAACTGATCCAAAAAGAGCATCCCTGAGTCGAAATGAAAATAAGAGAAATTAATATTATTATTATAATACCCAACTTAAAATGAAATATCTTTCATCATGCGAACCCAACCAAATCTAAGTTTATATGCACACGTATTTCTCCATTTTTATGTTCATTTAATATTGGACTGTACCTACTGTTTGCTTATTTATTTCACTCTAGGTTTTCTATAGATTATATGAAAGAAAACATGACTTAGAGGAGTTACTACGACAATTTAAAATATCCTACAACCTGGAACCGTTTAAAAAAAACTAACATGTTTAACAATGATAGTAGCCACTTTTAACGCGCCCCACCACGCGAAAGAATGAATAATTAAAATACCATAAGCTCTTCCCGGAATTTCTAGAAGCCATAGTTTCAAGCTCAATGTCCTCGTAATAAAAATACCTTACCTTCTTATTTTGCTTCCTTCTTTATCCAAGACTCACTCTCTCTCTCTCTCTCTCTCTCTCTCTCTCTCTCTCTGAATCCACGAAGGAAGTTACCGCATAAAGGGATATTAAATTGATTATGCCAAAATTAA
>NC_087202.1:65000233-65007634 GCF_015104395.2 Macrobrachium nipponense | reverse complement strand
GAGCGTCCAGCGGCCCCCCAACCGTTGTCCGTTTGCCAGCCTCGGACTCCTCTCTTGGGCGTGGCCAGTGAGCGTCCGGTGGTCCCCTACCACTGTCCGTTCGCCAGCATTGGGTGCCTCTCCTGTGCAGGGCCAACAAGCTTCAGCAGCACCCTACCTGCTGTCTTTTCACCAGCCTTGGGCGCCACTCCTGGGCAGGGCCAGGAAGTGTCTAGCAGCCCCTCAACCGCTGTCCGTTAGTCAGCCTCGGGCACCTCTCCTGGGTAAGGCCAGCAGGCGTCCAGCAGCCCCCCAACCGCTGTCCATTCGCCTGCCTTGGTTGCTTCAACTGGGCAATGCCTGTGCGAGTCCAGCGGCTGCCCAAGCACTTTTCATTCACCAGCCTCTGTGGCTTCTCTAGGGCAGGGTGAGTGATCGTCCAGCAACTCCCAACCCCTGTCCATTTGCCAGCCTTGGATGCCTCTTGGGCAGACACAGGGAGCATCTAGCGGCCCCTCAACCACTGTCCATTCGCCAACCTCGGGCGCCTCTCTTGGGCAGAGCCAATGAGCATCCAGCGGACCCCCAACTGCTGTCCGTTAGCCAGCCTCGGGTGCCTCTCATGGGCAGGGCCATTGATCGCCCAGTGGCCTCCCAACCACTCTCTATTTGCCAGTCTCGGGCACCTCTCTTGGGCAAGGCCAGTTAGCATCCTGCAGCCCCCCAACCGCTGTCCATTCACCAGCCTTGGGCACCTCAGCTGAGCAAGGCCAGGGAGTGTCCAGTGGCTGTCCAACCCCAATCGCTGTACATTTGCCAGCTCCGGGCAGCTCCCCTTGGCAGGACCAGAGAGTGTCCAGCAGTCCCCCAACTGCCGTCCATTTGCTAGACTCGGGTGCCTCTCTTGGGCAGGGCCAGTGAGTGTCCAGCGGCCCCCCAACCGTTCTCACGTTTGCCACCCTCGGGTGCCCCCCCTGGGCAGGGCCAGTGATCGTCCAGTGGTCCCAGAAAACACTGTCCGTTTGCCAGCCTCAGGCACCTCTCTTGGGCAGGCTAATAAACCTCCAGCGTCCCCCCTACCACTGTCCTTTTGCCAGCTTTGGGCACCTCTCTTGGGTAGGCCAGTGAGCTTCTAGCGGCCCCTCAACTGTTGTCCATTCACCAGTCTTGGGCGCCTCTCATAGGTAGGGCCAGTGAGTTTCCAGTGTCGCCTCAACCACTGTCCGTTCACCAGCCTTCGGCGCCTCTCTTGGACAGTGCAATTGAGCGTACAGCGGCCGCCCAACCGCTCTCACATTGCCAGCTTCAGGTGCCTCCCCTGGGCAGGGCCAGTGAGCGTCCGGTGGTCCCCCTACCACTATATGTATGCATGCCTCAGGCGCCTCTCTTGGGCAGGTCAGTGAGCGTCTAGTGGCCCCCCAACCTCTGTCTGTTTACCAGCCTTGGGCATCTCTCATGGGCAGGGCCAGTGAGCTTCCAGCCTTGGGTGCCTCTCTTTTGTAGAGCCAAGGAGCATCCAGTGGCACGTCAACCACTGTCCATTTGCCAGCCTCGGATGCCTCTCTTGGGCAGAGCCCAGGAGTGTTCAGCAGACCCACAACCACTGTCTGTTTGCCAGCCTTGGGGGCCTCTCTTAGGCAGGGCCATTGAGCGTCCATTGGTCCCCCAACCACTGTCCATCCACCAGTCTCGGGTGCCTCCCCTGGGCTGGGCCAATGAGCGTCCAGTGTTCCCCCTACCACTGCCCGTTTGCCAGCCTCAGGAGCCTCTCTTGGGCAGGCCAGTGAGCATCTAATGGCCCCCCCAACAGCTGTCTATTTGACAGCCTTGGCGATCTCTCATGGGCAGGGCCAGTGAGCTTCCAGCGGCCCCCCTACCACTGTCTGTTTGCCAGCCTCAAGTGCCTCTCTTAGGCAGGGCCACTGAGCATCCAGTGGCCCCCCAACCACTGTCCATTCGCCAGCCTCGGGTGCCTCCCCTTGGCAGGGCCAATTAGCATCCAGTGGTCCCCCTACCACTGTCCGTTTGCAAGCCTCAGGCGCCTCTCTTGAGCTGGCCAGTGAGCGTCTAGCGGGCCCCCAACTGCTGTGCGTTTTGCCAGCCTTTGGCATCTCTCATGGGCAGGGCCAGTGAGCTTCCAGCGGCCCCACAACAGCTGTCTGTTCGCCAGCCTTGGGCACCTCTCTTGGGTAGGGCCAGTGAGTGCCCAGCAGTCCCCCAGCCACTGTCTGTTTGCCAGCCTTGGGCGCCTCTCTTGGGCAGGACTATTGAGCATCCAGCGGCCCCCCAACTGCTGTCCACTCACCATCCTTAGTCACCTCAGCTGGGCAGGGCCAGTGAGTGTCCAGCAGCCCCCCAACCACTGTCCATTTGCCAGCCTTTGGTGCCTCTACTGGCGTATCCAGGGCACGTGAATCGCCATCTTTTCACCAGCCTTGGGTGCCTCTCCTGGGCAGGGCCAGTGAACTTCCAGCGGCTCCCCAACCACTGTCCATTCGCCATCCTTGGGTACTTCTCTTGGTCAGGGCCAGTGAGCATCCAGTTGCCCCCCAACCCCTATCCATTCGCCAGCTTTGTGCACCTCTCCTGGGCATGGCCAGTGAGCATTCAGTGGCCCCTAAGCACTGTCCGTTCAACAGCCTTTGGCGCCTCTCCTGCACACGGCCAACCACTGTCTGTTCACTACCCTTGGGCACCTCTCCTGGTTAGGGCTAGTGAGTGCCCAGCAGCCCCCCAACCGCTGTCCATTCACCATCCTCGGGCGCCTCTCTTAGGCACGGCCAGTGAGCGCCCAGTGGTCCCCCAACCCCTGTCCATTCACCAGCCTCGGGTGCCTCTTCATGGCCTGCCAGTGTACAGCAGTCCCCCAACCGATGTCTGTTCGCTAGCTTTGGGAGCCTCTCCTGGTCAGGGCTAGCGAGCGCCCAGTGGCCCCCCAACCTCTATAGAATCACCATCCTTGGGCGCCTCTCTTGGGCAGGCCAAGTGAGCGTCCAGCAGTCCCCCAACCCCTGTCCATTCACCAGTCTCGGGCACTTCTTCATGGTCTGCAAGTGTACAGCAGTCTCCCAAATGCTGTCTGTTCATGCCTTGTGCACCTCTACAGGGCATGGCCAATGAGCATCCATCTTTCCCCCAACTGCTGTCCATTTGCCAACCTTGGGTGCCTCTCCTGGTTAGGGCCAGTGAGCATCCAGCGGCCCCCCAACCGCTGTCCGTTCACCAGCCTCGGGCGCCTCTCTTGGGCACAGCCAGTGAGCTCCCAACGGTCCCCCAACCACTGTCCATTCACCAGCCTTGGGCGCCTCTCCTGGGCAGGGCCAGTGAGCGTCCAGTGGTCCCCAAACCACTGTCTGTTCGCTAGCCTTGGGCGCTTTTCCTCGTTAGGGCTAGCGAACGCACAGCGGCCCCTCAACCACTGTCCATTCACCATCCTCGGGCTCTTCTCTTGAGCACGACCAGATAGCGCCCAGTGGTCCCCCAACCCCTGTCCATTCACCAGCCTTGGGAACCTCTTCATGCCCTGCCAGTGTAAAGCAGCCCCCAACCGCTGTCTGTTCAGCAGCCTTGGGCGCTTCTCCTGGGCAGGGCCAGCAAGCGTCCAGCAGTCCCCCAACCCCTGTCCGTTCACCAGCCTCGGGCACCTCTTCATGGCCTGCCAGGGTACAGCAGCCCCCCAACTGCTTTCTGTTCGATCCTCGTGCATCTCTCCAGGACATGGCCAGTGAGCGTCCATCTGCCCCCCAACCACTGTCCATTGGCAGCCTTGGGTGCCTCTCCTAGTTAGGGCCCGTGAGCATCCAGCGGCCCCCCAACCACTGTCTGTTTGCCAGCCTCGGGCGTCTCTCTTAGGCATGACCAGTTAGCCCCCAGTGGTTCCCCAACCGCTGTCTGTTAAAAAAACTTGGCGCCTCTCCTGGGCGGGGCCAGCGATCATCCAGTGGTCCCCCAACCACTGTTTGTTCGCTAGCCTTGGGCGCCTCTCCTGGTTAGGGATAGCGAGCGCCCAGCGGCCTCCCAACCGCTGTCCAATCACCAGCCTCGGGGGCCTCTCTTGGGCACAGCCAGTTAGCGCCCAGTGGTCCCCCAACCCCTGTCCGTTCACCAGTCTCGGGTGCTTCTTCATGGTCTGCCAGTGCACAGCAGCCCCCTAACTGCTGTTTGTTCGTGCCTCTTGTACCTCTCCAGGGAATGACCAGTGAGCGTCCATCTGCCCCCCAACCGCTGTCTGTTTGCCAGCCTTGGTTGCCTCTCCTGGTTAGGGCCAGCGACCATCCAGCGACCCCCCAACCGCTGTCCGTTCGCCTGCTTTGGATTTCTCTCTTGGGCACGGCCAGTGAGCCCCCAATGGTCCCCAAACCTCTGTCCGTTCTGTAGCCTTGGGCTCTTCTCCTCAGCAGGGCCAGTGAGTGTCCAGCGGTCCCCCAACCACTGCCTGTTTGCTAGCCTTGGGCGCTTTTCCTCGTTAGGGCTAGTAAGCGCCCAGTGGCCCCCCCAACTGCTGTCCATTCACCATCCTCGCGCACCTCTCTTGCGCACGGCCAGTGAATCCCCAGCAGTCCCCCAACCCCTGTCCATTCACCAGCCTCAGGCACCTCTTCATGGCCTGCCAGTGTACAGCAGCACCCCCCCCCCCACCCAACAAACTGCTGTCTGTTTGGCAGCCTTGGGTGCCTCTCCTGGTTAGGTCCAGTGATCGTCCAGTGGCCCCCAATTGCTGTCCATTTGCCAGCCTTGGGCGCCTCTCTTGGGCATGGACAGTGAGCCCCCAGTGGTCCCACAACGGCTGTCCATTCACCAACCAGACTCAGGCGCCTCTTCATTTCCCACGAGTGTTTAGCGGCCCCCAACCACTTTCTGTTTGGCAGCCTTGGGTGCCTCTCCTAGGCAGGGCCAGCGAGCGTCCAGTGGTCCCCCAACCACTGTCTGTTTGCTAGCCTTGGGCGCCTCTCCTGGTCAGGGCTAGCGAGCGCCCAGTGGCCCCCCAACCACTGTACATTCATCATCCTTGGGTGCCTCTCTTGGACATGGCCAGTGAGCACCCAATGGTCCCCCAACCCCTGTCCGTTCACCAGCCTCGGGCACCTCTTCATGGCCTGCCAGTGTACAGCAGCCCCCCAAACTGCTGTCTGTTCACGCCTCGTGCATCTCTCCAGGGCATGGCCAGTGAGCGTCCATCTGCCCCCCAACCGCTGTCCATGTGCCAGCTTTGGGTGCCTCTCCTGGTTGGGGCCAGTGAGCGTCTAGCGGCCCCCAACCATTGTCTGTTCGCCAGCCTCAGGCGTCTCTCTTAGGCATGGCCAGTTAGCCCCCAGTGGTCCCCCAACCGCTGTCTGTTCAACAACCTTAGGCACCTCTCCTGGTTAGGGCCGGCGAGCGTCCATTGGCCCCCAAGCGCTGTCCGTTTGCCAGACTCGGGCGCCTCTCTTGGGCACGGACAGTGAGCCCCCAGCGTTCCCCCAACCGTTGTCCGTTCACCAACCAGACTCAGGCGCCTCTTCATTTCCTATGAGTGTCCAGTGGCCCCCAACAACTGCCCGTTCGGCAGCCCTGGGCATCTCTACTAGGTAGGGCCAGCTAGCATCCAGTGGTCCCCCAACCACTGTCTGTTCGCTAGCCTTGGGTGCCTCTCCTGGTCAGGGCCAGTGAGCGCCCAATGGCCCCCCAACCGCTGTACATTCATCATCATTGGGTGCCTCTCTTGGGCATGGCCAGTGAGCGCCCAGTGGTCTCCCAACCCCTGTCAGTTCACCAGCCTCGGGCACCTCATCATGGCCTGCCAGTGTACAGCAGCCCCCCAACTGCTGTCTGTTCGCGCCTCGTGCATCTCTCCAGGGCATGGCCAGTGATCGTCCATCTGCCCCCCAACCACTGTCCATTTTCCAGCCTTGGGTGCCTCTCCTGGTTAGGGCCAGCGAGCGTCCAGCAGCCCCCCAACCGCTGTCCGTTCACCAGCCTCGGACACCTCTCCTGGGCAGGGCCAGCTAGTGTCCATCTGCCCCCCAACCATTGTCTGTTCGCCAGCCACATGCGCCTCTTCGTGGCTTGTGAGTATCCAACGGGCCTCTAACCGCTATTCTTTCCAGGGCCTGAGTTCAGCAGACCCCAATTGCTTTCCTCTCACTAGCTATGGGCGTATCTGTCAGGCCAATGAGCTTCCAGTTGCCCCCCCCACCTCTGTCCGATCACCAAACTTGGGCTCCACTTCATGTCCTTTGAGCACCAGTGGCCTATGAATCACCGTCCATTTGCTGTCTGTTCTTCCCGGGTGCGTCTTGCTTGCGTCTTCCTCTTCATCTGGTTCAGGTTGCACTGCTAAGTTTTATTTCTTCGTCACTTTCCATATTGATATCGTGCATTGTGATCAACTCATTGAGGTTGTTTATTATTTTTTTCATATCTATTTTCCTCTTCTGGTTTTCCTCCAGCAACTTGAGGGCCTCATTTTGCAGACCTTCAATTGTTGCTCGAAATTCAATTTCTTCATTTTTCAACTCTTTAATCTCCTCATCCTTTTTCAAATTATTATTCTGCAAGTTAATCAACAATTCTTTTAGGTCTGTTATTTTCTTTTCCATTGTAGATTCCTTCTTCTTATTATCTTCCATCAACTTAATGACTTCATTTTCCAGGCCTTTGATTGCCTCTCCAATTTCAATAGCTTCGTATTTGAACTTTTCAATCTCCTTGTCTTTTTCCAAATTCATATCATGCTGATATATTTTCAAATACGTAAACTGAAGGAGAATTTTTATTTTTTATAATAATTTCTTCCCCTCGTGGGTTCGAACAACCGACCAGTGGAGAGAGAAGGACTTCACTTGTTAGCCGCATCGATAACGTCACAAGTCCTTATTTCTTCTCTGTCCACTGAGTGGTGGTTCGAACCCACGAGAGGACAAAATTATTATCAATTAAAAAATTCCCCTTCGTTTTACATATATGAAAATATATCAATTCCGAAGTAGAGCGAATTAGATATTAAAGGCTTCCCCTCGTTCATAATTATACTTACAAAGTGATTCATACTTTTTCCAGAGGTTGTCTTCGATGCTCTACAGTTTCCATCGATTTAAGGTAATCATGACTGGTTAGTTTCGGTTCAAGAAAATCATACGATTTTTAGCAGTCAACTGCAAATATAAGCATATAAGCATCAACAATTTTTATCTTCCTTGGCTGCACAACAGAATTGTTGAACTAATAGTTGCTTTATAAGGCGAGTAGGAGAGCGCCTCAGTGTCGTGGTCGGCTTGGTCTTGGCCTGTCACCTCGGTGGCCACGAGTCCGATTCTCGGGCATTCCACTGAGGCGTCAGAGATGTGTATTTCTGGTGATAGAGGTTCACTGTCGAGGTGGTTCGGAAGTCGCGTAAAGCCGTTGGTCCCGTTGGTGAATAACCACTGGTTCCATGCAACGTTA
>NC_087202.1:64962733-64995233 GCF_015104395.2 Macrobrachium nipponense | reverse complement strand
GTATGTATGCATGCGCCCCAATTTTTAAACATATGAACGAAAGGAACAAAACACAATCCGTAATTTATATATATATATATGTAAGGCCTAGGGATTTTGATTAATAATATATTATCCATGCGTTCTCTGTGACCTATGGAATGTGGAGAACAGTGCAGAGGTGACGACCTGAGAGTAGCTGGTCAATGAGTTTCTAGGGGTGGCGTGAGATAAAAGTGCTTAGTTCAACGAGTCAATGCACGACAGTTTATGAACTCTTCTCAAAGTGCCTTTGGGAAACTGGTTGTAGCCAGTAATATGAGGCGTTGTCGAAGTGTGCATTCGTATGTGCGTGTGCGCCTCTTCTATTCATAATGTATCACTAGCCAAGTCTATGGGAAGACTTGCAGAGATTCGTGGGAGGAAGGCAAAGCCACGATGGCAGATGCCAAAGTGTTTTTATTTATCAGTGAGTGAGATATTCCTGCTGCAATGGGTGGAGTTGAATTACTTTAGCCAAAAGGATGGCTTGTTTTGATATCTTGTAAGATGTTCCATTTATTAACTTTGTCTTTAAACTTGTGTGTACTTACCGGGATGTGTTCTGTATCTTTAAAACAGACGGATCTGGATTTCGGGGGGACAAAGAGTTACCCAGTGGGGTGTATTGACTTTTTTGTGACTGGACATTGTACTGTTTTTGAGTTAGTCTGTAAGACTGGATTACTTGATTGATTGTTGTTTATTTATTCTTGTTAATAAACGTTAGTGTTATGAAGCAACTCTCTCATTTTCATTACCTGTTAGAATGGAGAGAAAGAGGTGGAGAGAGAGAGAGAGAGAGAGAGAGATTGTCGGTGCTAGAGAGAGAGAGAGAGAAAGGTTATAAGTAATGGGATGTGTGGGTCGCCTTCCGTTTCGTGTCCACGCTTACCTTATGAATAACTGGGGGAAAATCCCCCATGTTATATATATATATATATATATATATATATATATATATATATATATATATATATATATATGTGTGTGTGTGTGTGTGTGTGTGTGTGTATTATATATATATATATATATATATATATATATATATATATATATATATATATATATATATATATATATATATATATATATATATATATATATATATATATATATATGTATATATATATATATATATATATAGTATATATATATATATATATATATATATATATGTATATGTATATATATATATATATATATATATATATATATATATATATATATATATATATATATATCCATCTTTGTCAGCGACAAAAACATAAGATGAGTGACTGAGCCCATTTGAAACCGAATACAGATTTTAACTGTCAAAAGCCAAGTCCAAAAGAAAGGAAAAACAGGATGGAATGAAATAGGCCTCAATGAGATTTCGGTGACTTGACATTTGACCCAAAAGCGTGAGGTTTTTAATTAGCCGGAATGACATTAGAACCAAACCAGTGCCATGAAATGCAAAGGATTTCACTCATAAATTAATATTCCCACAAATTCCTAATTATCTTTCTACATAAGCATCTCCTCAAAAACTGAAAGTGCTGGAGGCAATAGACAAAATTAAAGAACAAATCAGTTATATGGACTACATTTTTTTTTTTTGTAGGCAAACACAATCATCAGTAATCCCAATTCTTTTACGTATTCAGTGAATCCGCAATCTTATGAATACTTCAGACGTCCACTATTATAAAAAAATAAAAAATCTTGTCAGAAGCACGCTGGCTCCAACATACTCTTTGCGTAAATTTTCCCCATAATTATCAGTTGAGTCAGTCTCTCTCACATACGAACTTTTTTGTATTCCCACACCATTCTTTACTCTTTTATTACCAATTACTTTACCTGCACGTACATGCAGTAGGAAAACTTGAGTCACTGTCGTATATCAGCAATATTATCTCTTACATACGGTCTTATAATACAGATTCTGTCATCCCTAAAAAAACTAAATTCTGATTAGTTCATCTGTCCCGTTTTCCGCTATCACCCAAATACTAAGGTTCTGGCTCAATTAAAATTTCAAAAATGAAAAATGCCACTTGGCAAATTTTGTTCAACTCTCCGGCTTCAGCACCAAAGATTTCTTTCACACATCTGCTATTCACTATATTCCGGAGAGAGAGAGAGAGAGAGAGAGAGAGAGAGAGAGAGAGAGAGAGAGAGAGAGAGAGAGAGAGAGAGAGAGAAATGTAAATGTTATAACCGACCTAATATATTTTTTCTCTCCTTTCTACAAACCTTTGATAAAACTATTAAAAAAAAAGGATATAAAAAAAAGGTTACCTTCGCCATGAATAGGAAACAGGTTTTCCCCTTGCCAGGTTTTAATCAATGATATTGAATCTGAAAGCAATTATTTTTTTAATATGGAACTTCACATAAACTTCAAAGGTTTGCCAATGTCCTTTTTTTAGAGCCTTTTTCTTCAGGTTTGTGTCCTAGTTAAATAAGCCGCTGGAGTTTTTCGGTCACGGGGAAAGAGGGCCATATCCAATGAGAGGGAGAACTTCACGTACGTCCACTTGTGCGTTTATGAACTGTTTGTACCATTTAACGAATGAAACGTACCCAAGCACATCCGGCATGTAAACATTTAATGGAAATATTTAATTTTTTAGTTGTTACTGTGCATAATCTGATTTCCTCCCTTTCCCATTTTTCCCAACATTATATACTGGCATGCAACTGAGAAGTAAACGATCCCCCAAGGAAGCATTCCTTTCTTTAACATTTTCTATCCAATATCCAGACGATTTGTCCAGATTACTCTGAAACGTTTCACGATTCAGAATTCATTTTCAGGTAAGAGGGGCCAGCAAAAGCCTTTAAGGTCAACCTTGTTTTTTCCTATAATAACACACTAAAATGAATGTTCATAAAAATGGCATCAGGGAAAGCAACAACATAATATATAAAATTCCATGTATGGGCTGCCCTTCTTTTTATCTAGGACAGTCGAGCAAGGGCTTAGAAGTAAAATTAAGCCAGCATAAATATTTTGTAAAAACTGGCCAAACATCTAATGCAATATTCATTCATCTAAGTGAAAACAACCACCAAAATCTTTTAGAATCTGCTATAATACAACTTACTTCCCATCGTAATTTTAATATAAGTCATGGCCTGTTTCATTTAGACCCTTGCATTTGTAACATGTTAAAGAATGACCTCAAAGATATAATTACAGACTTAAATACAAATCAGTTGCCTTAGAGATATCTTTGTTGTACATGCATGATTAATATGTATTGTGAATGAGTTTTTGTTTACCAAAGTTCTGAATAGCGGTCACCCTATATTATCCTTTAATTGTCTTGCCCTTGTGTCTGAGCAGATTGACTTATTTTGTTTTTTTGTTTTTTTAAATTTGTACCATTGTTTATGCTTGTTTGGAAAAGGTTACTCTTTCTCCAGGTGTGCCGGATTCTAGGTACTAATCTCCTTATAATCCCTATCTGTCAGTTATACGAGCTTTCCTGTACTGTCAATTCCTCATGTAAGTCAGTTTATCTGCTAAGTAAAGGACGTTGAACGTCGAAAGATCTTGCGGGAAAACCGTTGTTTATTTTTCCTTCGTGGCTTATACCTTTATTTATGAATTTATCACGTTCCAAACGTTCATGATTCAGTTATACATACACACACACACACACACAACTCACAACACACAAATATATATATATATATATATATATATATATATATATATATATATATATATATATAATATATATGTATATAGATATATATATATTATAGATAATATATAATATATGTATATAGTATATATATATATCTATATATATATATATATATATATATATATATATATATGTTTATGTATATATATATATATATATATATATATATATATATAATATAATATATCTATATATGTTATATATATATATATATATATATATATATATATATATATATATTGCATATATATAGATATATATATATATATATAATATATTATATATATAAATATACAACACATAAAAGGAAATTTCTATCTGTTTGTCTGTCTGTCTGTTTGTTTGTTGGTCCGCTATGCATGCCCAGACTTTTAAAGCTAGGGCTCCCAAATTTATGCCCAAGGAAGGCTTTAGTCAAAATCCGAAATTCGAGGGCTGTTTCTAAGGGGGTCATAACCCTTCTTTTTCAAACCCCTTCATTTGTTACAACTTTCAGAGTTGATATCTATGTAGAAGTGTTTCTGTGGTACAAACAGGCTCCCCACAATATGGGGGCCATAAGGCACCCTCGGTAGTAAGGGTGGGCAACAACCCCACCTAGGAATTTGGCCCCAAGGGTTTCCCCACAGTATTAAGGAGCAGGAGGCCTACTCCCTTCCGACTTACCGACTAGGGGAGAAGGGGGTCGTAGCCTACCCACCTCGACCTTGATAGCAGGGGATGCTTAGACCCTCTTTTGGGAATTAGAGCCCAAAGGGTCAAAGATGGGCCTACTGCATTCAAATTTGGTACCATGAGTTAACATAAATGACGACAAACACATTTAACATCAATATGAGAATTTAACTATAAGCTAAACTTTATCAAGGGCTGTTTAAAGGGGGCCTCACAATGAAAAACTTTCCTGAGCAAGCTTTCGCAACACATATGCGCCTGCCGTCGGCCGGCGGTGCCTGACTGAGCCAGTCAGTGACACAGTAGCATTACCAGGGGAAAGATGTAAGTCCAGGTAATTTAGAAGTGAATATGGTTTCGATAACACATCCGAAGGACGGGTACAGCTACTAGTATGTTTGTGTGTGTGCGTATATATTATATATTATATATATAATATCAATAAACAGAAAGATAATAATAAATATGTTTGAAACGTTCCTGGGTGATCCTATCAAATGTAAAATGCGGACATAGTTGGTCATAGTTTACTGACCAGTAAACTCTCGTATCACAAATTTATATGGCATAAATTAATAAACATGAGGATTCATTTAGCTAATTATATACTTCTTTGCGTTCGTAAATTCAAGTCATGAACGAAGCAGAAAGTATCCAAAGTAGTATGGCATAAGTTAATGTTTAAGAAAATTACAAACTTCTTCAACAGTGAAAGTTAGAATTTATGAGACGACATCCAACGTTTCATCAACGTTATTCTGCTCTCAGAGTCAACAAACATAAAGATAGAGAAAAAACAGGAATAGAGACAGAAGAAGGGAAACAGCATAACGCATTCGGAAGTCCGATGCCAACTCGTGATCAGATATTATATTTGTTTCATTATGGATATAGTGATATCTTCCAAAGGCATAGGGTATAATCAGTAAAGGTCTCTCTCTCTCTCTCTCTCTCTCTCTCTCTCTCTCTCTCTCTCTCTCTCTCTCTCTCTCTCTCTCTCGAAGATGTTAATGCAGGAAGAATCCACTCGGGGAAATGAAAATTTAAAAAATGTCATCAGTCAGATTATGACCCCTTTTCGTGAAATTCTCAGGAAGATACCAGAACTGGTATTGTAATTTAAAAGTAAAACACGTTATGAGCTTAACTGCAGACACTATATACGATAATAATTGGCGCAGTGACAGGCTGAAATCAATCTAATAAAAAGAAAGAAATAAATCCATCATTGTAGAGCAGCTAATAGTTTCTAAATAAAAAAAAAAATATATATTCAACTATCTTGAATAGGTAACGTTTACGGAATCAAGATCTGGCGTGGTTCCCACATAGAGGGGTTATCCCGTATCATACATAGAAATCAATAATGTGTATTATAAAAAATCACGAGCTCGAGACTAGCCATCATAAAAAATATACAGAAATTCAGAAACGAACTAATATAGGTATAATTAAAGCTTTGTCACAAAAGATAGTCGACCTCTTAGCGTCGGTCATCGCTGTTGCAACCGGAAGCAATGAATTTTTCATGACGGTGATTAAAAATACTGGTCAAATGAGAAAATTTAAGATAATTCTAAAACCCGCTGGGAATTTCTTTGTTACGAATCGTCTTCATGATTAACAGTGACGCAGTTATGTTGGAATAAGGTCTTTATTCTCTGAGTTATATTAAAAATCCAATCAAATACTTAGAATGATGATAAAATTTATATAAAAAAACTGTATTAAATAGCATAAGGTGAATATAAAACAAAAGGGCTATTTTGTCATAGAATATTGTGCATGAAATCATTTCAGAATTTTACGAATAGTAATTGAAATACTGGCAGCAGTTTACTCGAATAAAAAGCACTTCATATGAAGGGTTTCATAATATGACAATAACAATTTAACAAATTACGTTTGCCTGCACTTTCTTGTAACATAAAATCATTACTAAAACGCCACTAGAAAGGAAAATGAATATAGTTCCCGACATCGAAGAAATTTTCTCTCTCTCTCTCTCTCTCTCTCTCTCTCTCTCTCTCTGTCAACAGCGATAGCAAAATCTGTAAACGACCACTGCAGTTTGAGGAACAATCACAAGCTGTTTCCACTGCGTCAAAAGGATGCTAATTTCCATACCGCATCTTTCAACAAGTATAAAACGCAAATTATTCCGATTGAGGTCGACACCGGCTGAGGACGTCAATGACTAAGAATACTGATAATCGGTCGATTAACCTTAGGAAACTGGCTTCCCACGGCTGCAAGTATCTTATCTCCTTTAAGTACGTCCATTCTGACGGAACAATGGCATATTGCAGTTGGAATAAAGTTTTCTTCCTTTCACTCTAAAAGCTCGCCTAATTCGTCTAAGCTGGCCGAGGAAAGTTTCTCCTACTTAATTCTAATAAAAAACACTTGCATTTTTTCTTGTTTCCTTCGAAATAAACTAAAGATCGTTAATGACTAGAAAAGCACTGACAAACGGCATTTCACCGTTTATCGCCATCCAAACAATTCATTAACCGACAGGCAATAAAGAGCCTTCAAGTTAGATGAAGGATTTCAAGGAAAAGAACGACTTTATGGGAGTTGAAAACCTCAGGGAAATTGAAGAGACATCAAGGGAAATAAAGCGACTTCAAGGGAAATGAAGAGACTTCAATGGAAATAATAGGACCTCAAGGGAAATGAACAAACTTCAAGGGAAATAAATGGACTTCAAGGGAAATGATGAGATTCAAGGGAAATAAAAGGACCTCAAGGGAAAAGAACGGACTTCAAGGGAAATGAAGAGGCTTCAGTGGAAATAAAAGGACCTCAAAGGAAAAGAACAGACTTCAAGGGAAATGAAGAGATTCAAGGGTAAATAAAGGACCTCAAGGGAAAAGAACAGACTTCAAGGGAAATGAAGAGACTTCAAGAGAAATATAGGGACCTCAAGGGAAAAGAACACTTCAAGGAAAATAAAGGGACTTCAAGGGAAATGAAGAGACTTCAAGAGAAATGTAGGGACTTCAAGGGAACTGAAGGTACTTCACAGAATATTAGGAGATTTATTACATTTACCTACAATCCTTCCTGCAGTCACCCAATAGCTCCCAGTGCATAACACTTGTACGAAAGAAAAATCCTGTTTGATGGGAAAAATCATTACATATTCTAGGGTTGAAATAAAGGTAAAACTTCAGTATTCCTGCCTTTTTATGAAAAATATGGGGTTGTGCATGCATATTGACCGTTCCGTTGATTAACAATTTCTATAAACCCTGGAAAAAGGTTTTGAAATGACCTGCGTATATGTTGAAAAATATTCGATGAAAACATAAAAAAACAATAAAATATATTATTACTTGGACTGTTCATATCAGCCAACATATTAGTTCTCGTCATGTATTTGAACTATTAGCTTTAATTATATACTGGGAACGATTTTTATCACAAGCGTGAAACTTTCGTGTAATAAATCCACCGAATATAGTGTTATAAGCTTAACTGACGACAACTGGTTTACGAATAGTCCTGAAGTTCATGCGAACTGTTTTGTTGATCTTGATAAAAAATCTTAAATGGATGAGAAACGCAGAACAGCTTATCACAGAGAAAATACAACGTATTACACTATCAACTGTAATGAGCAGTTATGTTGATCTTGATAATTATATGATAAAAACACTGAACAGCTTATCACAGAGAAAATACAACGATGTTGCACTATCAATTACTGAGTGTTCCGGCCTGTGATGGTAACTGCTCCCTGCATGCAAATATCATTTCCTGTGGCCTGTAAGAGTACAAATGCGTGACATATCTCTGAGCCAATTACGTTCAGAATGAAATGCCTCTTAAACACGTGTCTGTAAAGAACGAGCAAATTATCCAGCGGAGCAAAGGTAAATTAATGCCAGTTGTCAGTATCACCAGACTTAGTGGTCCATACGCCAACGAACCACTTCTGAGTGAGGGATGCGAATCCGTAACTCATAAGGAAAACATAATTATTACGAGAATATATATGCAAGTGTGTGTGTACGTTATGCATTATGTATATGCTTACATACACACTCATACATTTATATATATATGTATATGTGTGTGTGTACGCATACATATTTTATTATATAGTCACCAATGATTTACAGTTTTGATTAAAAGCATTTGACAATCACCCTTTCATCATAGAACATACATATCAATTTCCCTCGAAAAATAAGTAGCAATTAAAATCACCATAAGAGAGAGCAAGAGATTATTTCTTAGAACCCAGGATCAGTCTTCTCCTTTAATAAAGTAAGTAAAACATAACAAGAATGTAGTTTCTACAATTAGTAAATGCATGAAACATTCACATTTTCTTTCAATAATGTAGGGAGGTTTTGTCATAATTACCCAAATACTGTCAGATGCTACTGTTTTTTTTTTTTTCATAAATGTAACAATGACAACACACTCTTACAAAATAAAATCCTGGCTCAAGATCCGCACTAAAATCTAAATATTTGCTCACTTGAATTTTGATAATGTAAAACAACACATGAAAAGTTTATTTGTTTTCCATTATATAGCTAGGACAAATCCAGGCTAGAAAATTTGAAGTTAATAGAAAGAAAGAAAGAAAAAAAGGGGGGGCGGTTTGACTGCTATTCAACAACAACACAACGCTTAACTGCATAACGAGAGTGAAAGGCATGTATGCCCTCACCTGTTGGGTGCCTGGGGAAGGAAAAGTGTGTGGAAATAATGGTCCACCGTATTCAAAGGGGCTGAGCCATAGTTAGAAACTTAGAAGCTATACAATCAGAGGTCAAAGCATGACAATGTGCAGGCTACCTCACCAGTGTGCGACCTATAATTTTATGTATAGTAGTACAAGTGT
The DNA here is from genome assembly GCF_015104395.2 of Macrobrachium nipponense. Lineage (NCBI taxonomy): Eukaryota > Metazoa > Arthropoda > Malacostraca > Decapoda > Palaemonidae > Macrobrachium > Macrobrachium nipponense. The sequence continues at coordinate 64,985,969 of NC_087202.1, read as the reverse complement.
CCCGTAAACAAAACAACGTCTATTTAAAGAATTTTGCAGTTACTTCGTTTTTCAAACAATGAAAACTGCGATATATATATAAAAGGCACTGGACAGATGTATAAGTGGATATATATTAAGATATAAGTGGATATATATTAAGATAAATTAGGTCGACAACCGAACGCTTTTCCGAAAATGGACTGTCTCTATGAATTAACAAGTATCTTGCGTATTTCACATTGCTATTAACGTGCGTATTTCTGGATCTGGATAGATTTTTGTTCTGTTCACAGACAAAAATTGCAATAAAGTGCAGTGGTTATTAATGATAAAATATTTTCTGGGGGTGCTCTACCCAGGTAACAGCCGAATTAGATGCGTCAAGGAACTTTAGATAAACCCTCCGAATATTTCAATGAAGACATCGTGGATAACGCGCTCCAAAGTAAATTTCATCTTGATGCCTTAATCAACCTCGCAGAGCGCTCATCTGGTCCTTCAAGATTCATAACGCTCATTTCGGGAGCTCTACATTAATGAATCACCTGTAAGGATGTAATCAGAAGCGTCATTTTAGTGGTAATGAGAATCTTGCTCATAAAGTGGATCCGACTTGTCTCTTCATAATGGTTCAGTATTTCGTTTCTATCTATATTCTATTAACGAAATTTACTTTTCGTACATATTTGCTTTGAAGTATTTGTATTCACGTTTTAGTTTTCTGTAAAAGAAAACTAGAGAAGTGGCTTTGTTTGTCCTTCCGCACTAATTCTGTCTGCTCGCACATCTTACAAACTACTAAGGGTAGAGGGCTGCAAATTGGCATGTAGATCACCCATCCTCCAATCATTAAACATAGCAAATTGTAGCCCTCTAGCCTTTGTATTTTTTGCTTTATTTAAAGTTAAAGTTAGCCATAATCGTGCATCTGGCAACAATATAGGACATGCCACCACCGGGCCGTGGTTAAAGTTTCATGGGCCGCGACTCGTACAACATTATCGAGACCGCCGAAAGACAGATCTATTTTCGGTGGCCTTGATCATACACTATACAGAGAACTCGATAGCACCGAAGTTTTATTTGTGTTTCTGCTTAAAAAGCACTCGCTGCGTTTCTTGTTTAATGCTAACCTCTACATTATGTACGATATGGAGTTTACTGAAATAGAATTTTGTTGTCAAACTGATCTTGTTTCACCAGTTTCTTCTGTGAAATATCCGTGTGCTTCCTTTGCTGCTCTGTACGTGTTGCATCACCTACATATCACTACAGCATTTCTTTACCGTTACTCTTTTTTTTTTACGGTTACTCTTATTTCTTTTTTAGGGCTACTCTTATTTTTTTTACGATTACTCTTTTTTTTTTTTTTTACGGTTACCCTTATTTTTTTACAGTTACTCTTTTTTTTTTACGGCTACTCTTGTTTTTTTTACGGTTACTCTTGTTTTTTTTACGGTTACTCTTATTTTGTTTTTACGGTATTTTTATCTTTTTATGGTTACTCTTCTTTTTACGGTTACTCTTATTTTTTTTTTTTTTACGAATTTCTGTTTTATTTTTTTATGGTTACTCTTTTTTTTACGGTTACTCTTTTTTTTAACGGTTACTCTTATTTTGTTTTTACGGTATTCTTATTTTTTGTTACGATTACTCTTTTTTTTACGGTTACTCTTATTTTTTTTTTTTTTTTTGTTACGGTTACTCTTATATTTTTGTCCACCATGTGTATATTTTCTGCAATTTCCTTTTTGTCTGATGTTGTTAATTATTATTACTACTCTATAATTTTAGAAGATTTCTCAGGAAGAGATTTTAGTACTATTTCGAATGAAGCATCACTTTTCAAAGTTTAGCTGAGAATCTGTAACGCGGAACGCTTGACTTCTTTAATATCGACCTGAAGAATTTACTTTTTACTTTCACGGACTGTTATTAAATATAAATAAATAAATAAATAAAAAGTGCGTGCGTCTGCCATTGGGTTTGTAGAACAGAATAGCTTCAGCATTATTATTTGATTGCTTGTCATTGATAATTGATAGACTGTATTAGATGACACTTGGGGCTTCAGGTTTACACGACATTTGTTAACGATTTTTTTATGTACTTTCTACCAAGACGTAGTTGAATCCTTATTTATAAGAAATAGCGATGTAAAGCCATTGTGATTTTCCTTATTTGTATGACAGAATGAGAAGTGTGGCGGAGAATGATGGCGGGTTATGAGTGATAAAATATTAATCTCAGAAATTTGTTTGGGAACCTTCAATACCTCAGTGAGGGATAAAACCTACACAGCTGCAAAAGAAGTCGCCTCTGGGATCTGTATTAATTTGAAGAACCGTCTAAGAAAGGACACCTTCATCTCATCTCCCAACAAAGTCAAACACGCAACACACAAATAAAAAAAAACATATAACACTTACATAGTTCTAGTAGAATAAAAAAAGAAGGGGGAATCAAATGACTAACTAATATTCAATCATCCTCATAATAAACGAAAGAAATATACAAATTAACGCCATTAAGCCATGGGAGAAATAATAAAAACTTTGCAAAATATCCTTTCTTTACAACCATTTTCAGCCAAATGTACCGAGATATACCAGATTCAACTTACATCAAGAATTGAAAAAAATAACAGCTGGAATTGGAAAGGCATCTAGCCGAAACAAAAGTGGTGCTTAACGCAATAATGATCGCTTGCATTTCAGAGCCTTCCAGAGAGAGAGAGAGAGAGAGAGAGAGAGAGAGGAGAGACAGAGAGAGAGAGACAGAGAGACAGAGAGAGAGAGGTGTCGAGTCCAAAACTTTGATAATCATTACCGAGTCCAAATTCCAAGAATAACTTTTGACAAAATATAGAAAATCTACTGGGTAATAAAAAGCGTAACAGTTAGGTAACAGCAGTCTTAAAGATAATAAAAATAAGAATCTCGTGGGGTCTGTAAAAGCATATGTCAGACGTGAATAAAAAAAACATGCATCTGTAGTTAATAAACACATCTCGATTGGGAAAACATTTTTGAGAAGATAAAATAAGTTAAAACAGAACATAGCGTCATAAGTCCTCTACTTCAAACTCTTTACCCTTCGTGAGAGAGAGAGAGAGAGAGAGAGAGAGAGAGAGAGAGAGAGAGAGAGATATTCTTGGCAAACGCTATTTAATCACAGGATTTGGTTGTAACACGGATATTTTGTTTCAGAGATACTAAATATGAATATTTTCATTTTAACCAGCTCTGTACCTGGAATAGATGGGTTGGACAAACTCCTACCATTCATGTGAAAACAACATCCCCTCCTTTTTAATTAAAAATATACATAATTTGTTTAGGCAGTACATTTTCATGATAAATTAAAACTATACCTAAATTTACACGAATCTAGTTAGGTCACGAACGCTAAAGGCAATCCAATGAACAGAATCATAACAAGATAACCAAAAAGTTATGCACGAGATGAAGGAAAGCACAATGTAAATTAAGCTGCCATACTCTATATTTCGTTATGAAACCAGGAAAACGCTCGGCATCGTGCGTACGGATTACAATGTTGAATGAAAATAGTAAGGATACCTACAATAAGGGAAGAACAAAATACAAACTACAAAGCAACGGAATTCTGTGGCATCATGTAACGAAGATACGACTGTCCCTTGGCCGCGTGTTAAAAACCTGTATAAAGGTTCCTGACCTACGGAGAGGTCTGTCTCAGTTCTCGAATTTGTCAGAAAAAATTTTCCGCTAATATTGTTAGTTAGTTTTTTTCTTTTTAGGGGGGGTTGGGGGGAAATCTATAAGTAGGATTTGCTGAAAAAAAAGGATAACGGTTTACTAGTTAGATCAGGGGAACGCGGTTTTCTTAAAAAAATTGGCATCTACTTGCCCTAAGTTATAACTCGAGTGGGTAATCCGCGCTAGCCTAATAGCGAAACACCTACCACTAACATATTGAAATCTACACCTGTTGTGCGCCGGATTTTAAACAAATTCTATTTCATTTCATTTGCAAGTATCTTTTTGCGCTTAAATGAGTATAACTGGCTAGGCACTCAAACCCCCTCGCCAAAATGAGGTGAGCCCATATTAATTGTTAAATAAAAGTTTAAACGATATTTGAAATACTAATGTTCAAACGGGATATTCAATCTGCAACTCAACCAGCAACCTAAAACTAAGCCTACGCTCAGTGTTTACCAAGATGATATTCCAAAAATAAGCATTTGAAAAATTATAAACATGCCTTAAAAACATGAACAACACCGACAGTGGAAATAGAGTAGCTACGTAAAGATATACCAGAAATCAACTTCCAACACTTAAAATAAACACTGAAGACGATCGTTTCAGTATCTTTATATCGAATTGTACATTACCGTCTCTATTTCAAGGGCCTCCGGAAACAAACTACAGCGTACCTAACGTCTATGAGCGATTAATTGACGATGCACTATCAGCAACATTGCACCAATTAAATGAAGTTGACTAGTTAAGAAGAATACAATCTGTTTTAATTGAGAGTCTCCCACCAATTGCTATTAATGATAATTTCCATATTGTCCTGTGGCTTCTTCATACCCAAGATTTGTTTTATCTCTGCCCCGGTTATGTATTAACCACCTCCACATCTGATCTCTCAGGCGAACATCAGAGTTTACCCTGAAACCTCCGACGTGCCAGTCTCCTCTCTTCATCTTTTAAAAATAGTCTCTCTCTTCTGAATATAATTAAACAACGCTTCTTTCATTTATATCCAAGTGTTTCCAAACGTAAGTCAGACCCGCATCAGAGGTCGCGCGAGACAGTTTCTGTATAACGAACTGAACTGCTTTGTTCGGTAAGTCACAGGCTCACCGAAAGTCCTTCTTTTAATAATTTACATTTTTTATCTACTTCGGGTTTTGATTCTTAATCACATATACGGTGTTATTCAATTCAATTCAAAGAATATATAATAAAAATCTCTATCGCCTGGCTTCTTGATGCGCTATTTGTTACGAGGGCGATGGTACACTCAGTGCAATAGACTGCACATATTTTACCTATGGAATGGAATGATATATGGGATTTGGGCATAAAGCCAAGCAATGGGACCCACAGGGTCACTCAAGCGTTAATATTTCAACTGTGCACAGCGGGTTCCAATTCAGGCGATTCCCCTTACAACATACGAGCGTAGAAAGAGAGCACTGATATTCAAAATAAAAAATGCTTCAATTATTCCATGACTCAAAATATTAACCACGGTTGGAGACAGATACAAGCAAACGTCTAGTTGTGCAGTTGAATAATCTAAAATATACCAAAATTTCATCTCTTAATTCGTACTTTAGCAGAGAGAGAGAGAGAGAGAGAGAGAGAGAGAGAGAGAGAGAGAGAGAGAATCGCGGTTAGACAGTCACGAGACTGATTGGAATAAATACCCAAGTTCTCTCTCTCTCTCTCTCTCTCTCTCTCTCTCAAGGTTTTTCGAACATAAAGAAAAGTTACTGAGTCTAAGTATTACAAATGTCCTGCAATCTGAGTTACCGACTGAATTTTCATCGCCAGATCTGCATATTTACATACATACTTACATACTTACAATATATATATATATATATATATACATATATATATATATATATATATATATATATATATATATATGTATATATATATATATGTATATATATATATATATATATATATATATATATATATATATATGTGTGTGTGTGTGTGTGTGTGTGTGTGGTAATATAGTATGAATAATATATATATATATATATATATATAATATATATATATATATATATATATATATATATATATATATAATTCTGGATACCTTGGAATAACTTACACTCAAAAAGAATTATAACTTCTGGACCGTCACTGCAATACAAATGATAGCACAAAGAACGTTGAAAATATCTGTATGACAGGTAAACTGCAACCGACTCCGAAATACTTAGTACATACAAGAAATAAACTGCATTATGTAGGTGAGAGAGAGAGAGAGAGAGAGAGAGAGAGAGAGAGAGAGAGAGAGAGAGAGAGAGAGAGAGAGTTTTTATTATTTCTGAGGCACATGAAAGACTGTTGACGATAATACAAAAGAAAATTTGTTAAATAATTCTGCTCCCGCAAAGTACTAATTTCCATCTGTTCCGCATTGTATGAACACACAACAGGGCGTGTCCCATTTGAAGTTTCCGCTCAATCGGAGAGTAAAGTTATATATTACAAATGTGTATGCATAAAATCAATACAAATAATTAACACATCAGGATTTTGTTCGATTTCCATCCATCAACTGTCCGCGTATTAAATCTTGAGAAACAGTTAGGTAACAGATAATACCAAATAATCTTATTTTTACAGTGGATAGATATTTAGGCCAGCATGTTACATCCCACGCATTTAGATTTATGACAGTTCCTTTTTTGGTGTCACAATTTACGCTCGCTGCTCTGTCTAGGCTATACGGTGATCAGTTAATTGGCTGTAACTATGCTTTCTTAAGCATAGTAAGAGATAGCATAGTTTCTCGGAGCTCTAACGAGGGTACTTTCATTCCAGACACTTACTGAGAGAAGGGTGGTGAAAAATGCTGGTTCGGGATTGGACAGTCTTGGACTACGCTTCACGTAAACGGGCATTTTATCATCGGTTGACTATTGTCCTTACATGCAAAAGAATATGTATGTATGTACACACACACACATACACACGCGCGCGCGCGCGCACACACACGTTTCAGACAGGCGGCTCTCTAGATAACCTTTGCACATGTTAAGTAAAGACTAAAAGGAATATAAAACATAGAATGCAAGGATTCTCTGAAAGCTTTCATGATGACAAAGGAAAAACTGAAAGAGAAAGACTTCGATAAAAAGTGGTGCATTGTTTCAGAACTATCATCAATTCTAGTTTTATACTGTTGATAAAAAGACAGTGCTTTCATATCCTGCAAAATATGGAATTTTACCGCATATGACGGCAAGGAAAAGTGAAATCGGGAGATATTTTCTTTAGTTGTGATGAAAAACCGGTTCGAGCTGGTTCGAATGTCAACTTGTACGTATATTCGACGAGACGTCAAGCGGTTAGCTATGGATTAAAAAATATCAAACTGCATTCTAGTTTTAACCTCCATCAAAATGTTCTATAACTATTAAGTTTTTGAAACAATTTAATAAAATATATTTATAACGAACATTTATTTGTATGATGCTACATATCATATATTTGTTATCCAAAAAAATTTTGGACTTTCCATCCACCAGTCAATGACGCCTCAGTAATTACAAAAACATTTTACCATTTAAAAAATTAGGTCATAAAACATAACTGTGTCATTTCAGATGTGAGAAGCAGAGTTTGGTCATTTGGTAAGTTAATGCCCAGGGCATGATCTTTGGTTCCTTGACGAGTTCAGTGTTTGTGAAATCAATTGTGAGTGCATGCATTAATAAAAAGTACGGAATTAATAACTTTTATCAAAATGTTCTAAACGGATTTTTATATCGTAGGGTAATAATCGTATTTGGAAGTCAGAGTACACGGAATATATTTCAGTTAATTACATCAGACAATAGTGCTCATCGAAAATTACAGGTTGAAACAACTTCATCAATAAACACTTCATGAGGACCAATTGTCCCGACATACAAGAAGACTATCTTGACGCGTAGAAACTCGATTCTTAATAAAAAACATTTTGAAGTCAATAACATAAACGATATACTACGTCTTAAGTGAAATAAAAGATTTTTAAAAGCCAAAACTTTTTATGAATAAATGGTTTATAACTGACGACGAAACTTGAATTAGAAAAGGAATTGCAAAGTCTGCAACTCTTCACTAAAAGGCAAATTCCCACCATAAGTACCTACATGTAGTGATGACACACGAACACTTATACGAGAGAGAGAGAGAGAGAGAGAGAGAGAGAGAGAGAGAGAGAGAGGTAAATTTAAATTTTTTGATAAAAATGATCTGAGAGGGCCAACGGCTACAGAAAGGCATCTCTACCCTCAAAACGCAGCAACGGGCTTTACCATAAGGCATGAAAGAAGACCAGAAGCACAATGAAATTCAAAATAATAAAGAAATAACGAATTCGAATCACCTGGAGTGCCTTGCCGAACAAGGACGACTGATTGCCTGATTTAGGAGCTCCCAGGAGCCGGTATATTCTGATCACTGCCAATGATTATTACTTGGGGCTTCCAAAGGGAAGATGTGGCTGGTGGTAAAATGTATACCGCTCGGAAAATATGAGAAGAATCTCTGGAAAAAACACAGTGCACAGAAATATAAATTTATCCTTTCATTTTAGTAAAGTAAATATACTACCCAAGGAGATAACAAACTTAAGAGACAAATAATAAAATGAATAATAATTCGTAATAAACAGCAACCTAAGTCCATTTATATATCTTATTTAAAAAAAAAATAAGCAGAGTAATTTTTTTAAAGCTTGTACTTCAAATAACGGAACCAAATAAAATGAACCAATGAAAAGATAATTTCATAGGAGACAAAAAAAAAAAAAAAAACAAGTTTTACCGAGTGTATAGCGGTCTTACCTACGCTGAGATGTTATCAATCGAGATAAAGGTTGCTTTACGTTGACTACAGATTCCCTGGGGAGTGACCGCGTTAACCTGAAGACAAATGACGCAGAAACGTGAGAGGACTAGTACAAACAACCTTGCGATTCGAGAGGCACGTCTTCATAACAATTAACTAAAAGTCAGATTCCTTCCGTGAGGGTGGTAAATTAGACTTTGTGTGGTGGCACATTGACTCAAACACGCACATACACATGTATGTGTGTGTGCATATATATATATATATATATATATATATATATATATATATATATATATATATATATATATATATATATATATATATATATTGTCCGATGATGAATTCCTAACAAGCTCATCTAAAATGTTCATTTTTCAATTCATTCATCAATGATCTACTGCAGATAGTTGGAGAAGGGGATACTAGTAAATACGCTCAGGAGAGAATTACGTTGCTTTAGTCTTCAACTATCATAAGTTTCAATTCAGAACAAAAAGGAAGATGAATGGATAAAAGGTTTGGAGCTGAGGGTTGAAAGCAACATTCCAATCAATTGAAATTATGATCACAAATTACAGGGTCTAATTCATTCCAGTATTAAACTAATGATTCAGTCACAGTCCTCGTGATTATTATGCCGTTCAACTCAACTCTTATTGCTTAAATAAAGACCAAAATCCTGCACTACTAATATTGCAAAAACAGAGAAAATGAACATTAAACCAAGGCCTTGGGATATGAATATAACTGAACATGTGCTCGGATGAAATGTTCGTTAGTTCGTATACTTGAGAAAAAGGTGGATGTTTTGGCAAATGGAGTAGATAGCATTTCACGTTGAGGTACACTAATGATAATCTGCTCGGATGAAATGTTCGTTAGTTCGTATACTTGAGAAAAAGGTGGATGTTTTGGCAAATGGAGTAGATAGCATTTCATGTTGAGGTACACTAATGATAATCTGCCTGAATGACTAACCAAGATTTATGAGATATGTCTGTTGAGAGAAAGATTCAGAAAGAATGGGGGAGATGAAAAATTGTTTCGCTCCAGAAAGGTAGTGGTGCAGGCCCGTACCCAAAGTTTTTTAATGGGTGGGTGGGGGGGGGGGGGGGGGTAATTTTCCCCCCCAAAACTGGACCTTTTCTTCTAGAAATGTCATTGCAGATACGTATAGGTATATGCTAGATGAAATACTTGAAAAAGTTATTTTAGTTATATTAAGAAGAAAAATAGGGTATGCGGTCCATGCCCTTTTACCCGATTAGATGTTATTCAAAGTGCTGACTTTGGTTAACAGAATTTTATTTATAATGTTGAAAGTTTGTACTGAAATTCAAGAACATTTCTTCATTTTCATTGATTGATTCCTTTATTATGTTAACAATAACATATATGTTACTTTATTTGTTGTTATGCTATATACTTTGACTTAACAAAAAACAATAATTATTTATTATTTTATAAGTACTGTTCAATGAGAAGGATAGTCACAGAAAATATGGACTTCCACCCTCCTCGGTAAGGGCCTGTGGTGATCGGGGTGACTACAAGAATTACGGGGTGATGGCATCAAAAGCAGAGTTCCATGAAAGGTGTATTAGGATTTCAACTGAGAAAAGGCGACAGATGACGTAAGGATTGATAGAGGAAGAAAAGTATGAGTTTGGACAAGAAGGGTGTGTGGCTCAAGTGACTGTGAGGAAACAAGGTATGTGAGACATTGGAAGAAAGAGAGAATATCGGTAGGTGGCAAACATGAATCTGAAAAATAGATGATGATGAAGAGAAATGGGTGAGTTTTTTAAATATCATTTGTCCAAATGATGTACACAGGAAAGCGTCTGGTTTAGTTTACATGCTCTATTCAATACTTTTGAAGTAGTAATGTAAAAAGTCAGCGCAAGGGCAGTAAATAAAGATGCTGATTGTGAATCGAGCATAGAATGGATGCTGTTTCCACATGATTCAGTGTTGACTGGGGCTAGTGTACAGAAACTAGTAAAAAAAGCCTGAAACCCTTTACAATGGAAGAATGAGAATATATGTGGAAGAGTAAGATCATGCAAGTGAATGGAAAAGATGAATAAAGAGCACTGAATGTCAATGGAAATAGCTGATTCGTATAGGTATTAGAGGTAAATATAATGGAAAATGGTACAATTAAGATAGTAAAAAGTGTGAGGAAGATATAGCAAGAATTGTCCATGAGCTTGAATAGAGATCTGGAATGTTTATATAAGCCAAGGTGAAAATGTATGAGAGTATTAGTGACTAACTAACTTTCTTTGTGGAAATTAAGTGTGGATATTGTTTGTGAGCGAAAAAAAAATTGAAGCTGCTGATATGAATTGTTCGAATAGCAACCCGGACTAGGAGACACTGTTTAATATTGAAAACATAACAAAACATTATTATTATTATTATTATTATTATTATTATTATTATTATTATTATTATTATTATTTTATTATTATATTATTATTATTATTATTATTATTATTATTATTATTATTATTATTATTATTATTATTATTATTATCACTGGACACTTTTTCAGTGTCGAAAATGATGAAAATGGTTACAGGCCCATTAAACACCATCAACTCTCACATCCTATTATATTGTGGACCAGCAACTATTATTATTATTATTACCATCATCATTATTATTATTATAAAAGTCAGACATTTTAACTTTAGATAAATGAGGGTTTCCGAAAAATTGTTGGCACTTTGATAATTTCGTTGAATTTCATTGGTTGCAATTCTCGTGCACTGTCAGGACCTCGGAATTTTCAAGTACCTCCTTCAACTTTCAATTTCTGTTACTTGGCGCAAAGCAATTTCTCCTTGATACTTAAACCAACGGTCAATGTCCATTCGAGAAGAACAGACCGAGCTGAAGGGTCAGTGTTTTATAAAAGTCACCGGCAGTGAACTTTTCACTCTACCTTCCTTTTTCACGAAAATCCTTTCAAGATTAAACTTCTTAGCGCTTTTAAGAGATGTGTGTCATTTTTGTCTCTATATTGACATATTTCTGAATATCAAGACGCCACTCAAAGTCAAAGCATTTTACAGATAAAGCATTGATTCTTAACTGGAAGGCACTTAGTTCAATGGCGCTGCCCAGATTTCCTGAAAGGAAGTGATATCCATACCCATCAGAAGATAGGGAAAGTAAACGGAACCAGTAAATTTGACTAATGCTTTGACGGTGGAAGCAGGAAGGCAATAGCTTCTATTGGGTGATTGGAGAAGGCAACCTGATCTGGAGCCCTATGGATACAATGACCTCTGATGCAGCTACGCGAAGCAGTAGAGAGGGCAGTGGAGCCAGGGTCGTGACGGGAAGGGCAGGGAGGCGAATGCCTCTGAAGAGCAACCTGCAGAGATACAGCCTCTTCTCAGGAACCCCGGATTTTCCAGTAAGCAATTAAGGTGAACCAGCGTTCTTTATGTGGTATTTGGGTAATGTAAATAACAGCAGAAGGTGAATGACCTCATCAAAAAGATAAGAATTACCATCATTATAAATGATCTAGCCAAAACATTCACATTTTCGCAAACTACTTGAAAAAACTTTGAAACACCAACTTATTTTTTTTGGAGGTCATTGCGGAATTGAGTTAAAAATTCCTATAATATATAATGTGCTTAGGAGGTTCACACTAGTCTGCAGTTCGATAATGTATGTATATGTATAATGGCATAGACTACGGCGAATGGATAAAAACAATATTAGCTATATTCTTGAAACAAGGAACAGCACAAAGAGAAAGTGAAATCGAACGTGCACAGTTTTGCAGTCGAAGCATCACACTCCTGAAAGGATCTTCCAAGAATCCTTCGCAAAGATGACAGCAGCATCAAACAGACATTATTAAAAAATTAGAACCCGAAAGTTTAGCCACGTCAATTCTTTGAAAGAAAATTCAACTAAAGTGACCTAATTTGGTTCGAGAACCATTACTAACTATCGAAATATCCTAAACTCTACAAACTATTTCCTCGTAATTAGTTTATTATGCGACTTCACTGATACGCCTTAAAATGCTAATCAAACTCATAGTTTTAACTATTTAATGAATTCTAATTAAAGCGTTCTTGGTTCGCCTATAATCGAGAAAAATATTTTTCTTTTATTCACTAATGAACAGTAACCTTGTGTTCCTGGAATCATCTATGAGATCACTTAGCATTTTCTCTTGGAACGGTAAGATTACTTCTGTAATATTATGTTAAACTGGAAACATACATTTTCATATATGTATAGGAAAAAAGGATTCTATTTTCTTTACCTCACCAACTCTCGTGATGCTCAACTGGATTCTTACATGAATCGACACAATACTTTCCTTGGACTCGCTACGTTCCTCAAAAAATACCTGTGATTAGAGGTTCTTTGAAGGAGAAGAATAACTTACGGGTCTAATTTTATTTCCCAATGTTCGCAAAGTACTTGAAAAAAACCTTTGAAACACCAACATATTTGTTTTAATGAAAGTCACTTTCTGATAGCATAGGATCCCAGACTTTTGCTTTGAGTAACAAACAACTGACTGCTGATTTCTCAATAGTAATAACAGGATTATATATTTTCATTCGTTAAAGTCCAAATCGTTTAAAGGTGCGCCTTAAAATAAGCTCAAAACATGAGCGAAAATACGTCTTCGTTTGTTTGGAATACGATGGAAACACAAAGTTTCCGTGTTTCCTCCTCAGATAACAACATGCCATCCCTTCTCTTGGGAACGATGTGTCCTTTGTTCGCTAAGATTAACTGCCATGCTTATATAGCATAAAAGTAATGATTGTAGCAGAGAGAGAGAGAGAGAGAGAGAGAGAGAGAGAGAGAGAGAGAGAGAGAGAGAAGATCTATGATGGCAATACAACTGATGGCAATGAGAGGAAGGATGTGGGAAAATGAACAATAAGAATAATGATGGAGTAACGACAGAAAGCCAATTGTCCCTCTAGATTTGCATGCCACTTCACATCAGGTCGAAATAATGACAAATGTAATTTTATTGGCAGCAATGACCTCTTTACCCTTGACTTTCCTCACACTTTTTCTTTCTTTATTTCTGGATTCGCTTGACACGGTAATTCTATATTCGAGCGGGACATAACGTCGCAAATCTTCTTAAAAATATAAAAAGGTAGCAGTGATGAACATAAAGACCCTAAAACGCAGCCTGAAAAAGTAACAAGAGATTCGTTATAATTTGCATTGTGATGATCAACGGTTGAATCAATATTACATCGCAATACGACTATCCTTAGTCTTAATTATTCCTATTTAACAACGAGAAGTACAATTCAATAGAAGGTTGAATATCACAATAATAGTCTTCAAGATGGTATACAGTTCATTCATTTCTACCATCATTAACGTCATCGACAAGTATTATTGTTGTTAGTGTAACATTAACGAGATCGCTGTTGGCGACTGTACCACAAAAGCAATGCTGTCAGCATCATAAGCATCAATTACAATAAGGTCAACACGGACAAATAACAATTGGGCTGGACTACAAAGGATGTTGCCTATACAAGGATTCCCCGAAAACAACAACGTAATCGTCACACTAGAGAATAATTAATCAAGTAAACCAAAAATAGCATTAATATATCATGCGGTGAATCCAGTTTTGATAAATGTCTCCTATTCTTGCGTAACAGCGATATCATATATTCCGTCTCCTCTTTCCTATATTAATACTAAGTAAATAAATATTGCAAATATGCATGAGAGATACCGAAGAAAATGGACCTAGATGCTCGTAAGAACATAAAATGGGAGGCATTAATCAACACTGATAAATACTTCCCACGTTGTGTACATTCTTCTCTCTCTCTCTCTCTCTCTCTCTCTCTCTCACAATTAAATGATGAATTATTGACAGCATTACATGATCTTGACGAAATAAAGATGAACAACTAAGGAAAAGAAAGTTACAATGCGAAGAGAGACCGAAACAGAATGGGCGGAAATAATGTAGACAGACACACCTTCCAAACCATTCTTATTTCGATCTGCGTCAACACCGCTTCCCTACAATCTCTTGCCTCAGTGAACCAACGGCAAATTTCAGTCTTCCTCCCCTGAACCAGTTTCTACGCTTTTATTTCCGTACCGCCAATTCAGATGCTTAATTCCCACCGAACATTTTATGAGATTGTAATGCAGGCAAAGAAAATTCCAAATTATTTCCCCATCGCCTTTCCCCCAAGATTGCGAATATCTCCTTTTTTGCCTTTTCCCAGCTATTCAGGGGATTTACTCTAGGAAAAATTTTTGTTTGTTCTTATTGCTCCTTAGAAGATATTTTGGAGGCCTATCGAGCGGTCAACTTTATTAATGACCGTTCGTTTCTAGTGGCTAAGGTTAACCGTTTAAACATGGACCCTAACGGATGTGTTCTATTTTTGGCAAAAGTTAATTCGTATTCGACCTGATAACTAATTGAAAGATGTAAAGCTATCTCGTTTAAGATTGTCACGACAATGGACAGTCTTTTTTGTTTTCATTTTCATTAATCTTAGCAGTTTCAGTAATTAAAATAAAAAACTTACTGTCTATCCAGCTCAATGAAATCAGCAGAATTCAGTTTGTTAAGGTGTCTTCAATAACAAATCCGTACAATAAGAGCTAAAGTAGTTTTGAAAGACGTGCCATTGGTCTTAGCATAGTAATGCTCTCGACATATCCACACAGATATATTTTACCGCCAATATTGCATATCTCAGCGGTGTTTCCAAATACGTAAACACAAAAAGTATATTTCTCCTAAAATACTGAAAATATGATCTCATATCCACCGATCTGTAATTTGATGTCAAAATTTAATTTCACTGACGCATCCTCATTAGCACGAAAAATAACTTGAAAGGAGAAATAATAATAATAATAATAATAATAATAATAATAATAATAATAATAATAATAATAATAATAATAATAATAATAATAATAATAATAATAATAACTATTCGGAACCAACCAGAAAAGACTATACTGCCAACTAAGAGGGGAAGACAACCACCCAGAAATTCCTGAAGCCGAACCAAGTAAGAGACTCTGGGAAAACATATGGAGCAATCCTGTATCACACAACAAACATGCAACATGGCTCCAGGAAGTCAAGGAAGAAGAAACAGGGAGAATAAAACAAAGATTCACAGAGATCACGACAGACACAGTCAGACACCAACTAAAGAAAATGCCCAACTGGAAAGCCCCAGGTCCCGATGAAGTCCGTGGATACTGGCTCAAAAACTTCAAGGCCCTACACCCACGAATAGCAGAACAACTCCAGCATTGTATCTCAAATCACCATGCACCCAAATGGATGACCACAGGAAGAACATCCTTAGTACAAAAAGACCAGAGTAAGGGAAATATAGCCAGTAACTACAGGCCTATCACCTGCCTACCAATAATGTGGAAGTTACTAACAGGTATCATCAGTGAAAGGCTATACAACTACCTAGAGGAGACAAACACCATCCCCCACCAACAGAAAGGCTGCAGAAGGAAGTGTAGGGGCACAAAAGACCAGCTCCTGATAGACAAAATGGTAATGAAGAACAGAAGGAGAAGGAAAACCAACCTAAGCATGGCATGGATAGACTATAAGAAAGCCTTCGACATGATACCACACACATGGCTAATAGAATGCCTGAAAATATATGGGGCAGAGGAAAACACCATCAGCTTCCTCAAAAATACAATGCGCAACTGGAATACAATACTTACAAGCTCTGGAATAAGACTAGCAGAGGTTAATATCAGGAGAGGGATCTTCCAGGGCGACTTAATGTCCCACCTACTCTTCGTAGTAGCCATGATTCTCATGACAAAAGTACTACAGAAGATGGATGCCGGGTACCAACTCAAGAAAAGAGGCAACAGAATCAACCATCTGATGTTCATGGACGACATCAAGCTGTATGGTAAGAGCATCAAGGAAATAGATACCCTAATCCAGACTGTAAGGATTGTATCTGGGGACATCAGGATGGAGTTTGGAATAGAAAAATGTGCCGTAGTCAACATACAAAAAGGAAAAGTAACGAGAACTGAAGGGATAAAGCTACCAGATGGGAGCAACATCAAGCACATAGATGAGACAGGATACAAATACCTGGGAATAATGGAAGGAGGGGATATAAAACACCAAGAGATGAAGGACACGATCAGGAAAGAATATATGCAGAGACTCAAGGCGATACTCAAGTCAAAACTCAATGCCGGAAATATGATAAAAGCCATAAACACATGGGCAGTGCCAGTAATCAGATACAGCGCAGGAATAGTGGAATGAACGAAGGCAGAACTCCACAGCAGAGATCAGAAAACCAGGAAACATATGACAATACACAAAGCACTACACCCAAGAGCAAATACCGACAGACTATACATAACACGAAAGGAAGGAGGGAGAGGACTACTAAGTATAGAGGACTGCGTCAACATCGAGAACAGAGCACTGGGGCAATATCTGAAGACCAGTGAAGACGAGTGGCTAAAGAGTGCATGGGAAGAAGGACTAATAAAAGTAGACGAAGACCCAGAAATATAACAGAGACAGGAGAATGACAGACAGAACAGAGGACTGGCACAACAAACCAATGCACGGACAATACATGAGACAGACTAAAGAACTAGCCAGCGATGACACGTGGCAATGGCTACAGAGGGGAGAGCTAAAGAAGGAAACTGAAGGAATGATAACAGCGGCACAAGATCAGGCCCTAAGAACCAGATATGTCCAAAGAACGATAGATGGAAATAACATCTCTCCCATATGTAGAAGTGCAATACGAAAAATGAAACCATAAACCACATAGGCAAAGCGAATGCCCTCATCGCTTGCACAGAACCAGTACAAAAAGAGGCATGATTCAGTGGCAAAAGCCCTCCACTGGAGCTTGTGCAAGAAACATCAGCTACCTTGCAGTAATAAGTGGTACGAACACCAACGTGAGAGAGTGATAGAAAACGATTAGGCAAAGATCCTCTGGGACTATGGTGTCAGAACAGATAGGGTGATACGTGCAAATAGACCAGACGTGACGTTGATTGACAAAGTCAAGAAGAAAGTATCACTCATTGATGTCGCAATACCATGGAACACCGGAGTTGAAGAGAAAGAGAGAGAAAAAATGGATAAGTATCAAGATCTGAAAATAGAAATAAGAAGGATATGGGATATGCCAGTGGAAATTGTACCTATAATCATAGGAGCACTAGGCATGATCCCAAGATCCCTGAAAAGGAATCTAGAAAAACTAGAGGCTGAAGTAGCTCCAGGACTCATGCAGAAGAGTGTGATCCTAGAAATGGCGCACATAGTAAGAAAAGTGATGGACTCCTAAGGAGGGAGGATGCAATCCGGAACCCCACACTATAAATACCACCCAGTCGAATGGGAGGACTGTGATAGAGCAAAAAAAAAATAAATAAATAATAATAATAATAATAATGTTTTTATTAAAAGTGATTGCTGCCTCAGCTGCATTAATTTTATAAAGGTTCTTCTCTATTTTTCAAATTATTGTTTTCTCATTGTTGCTTAAACTGGTGAACAACGCACCGAAGGTTGACATATCTCAATAATGTAATAGTCAAAGTCGACTGGATTTTTATTGGTAAAAAATTCCAGTGGTGGTAGTAAAAAATTCGGGTATATCCCGTAGAGTTTATTGCAGGTAAAATTGAAATGAAATTCTATTCCTTTCTATTTTTTTGTGGGGCCGCGACATTTCGTCTGAAAACTTCAGACATCCTCTTAGGCGGAGGTGGGTCATGGACTGAAGTGAGATGGATGGATGGATAGGGTGGGATAGGATAGAATGAACCATGAACCATGAACGGGGGGGGATAGGATAGGTTTGAGGGGATCCCTCGGAAGGAAGATTAGGTTATTGAAGGAATTAAGTGGGGCTAAAGGAAGGTGTGCGGAGAAGGATAAAAGGACTGGACAGACCAGTCAGTCTTATAGTGCTCAAGTCAGTCTTATAGTGCTTGTTATATCGCTGTATCGTAACTAAAATGTCTATGTGAGATTCGTGAGGTGTGCGGCAAAGAGGGCTGTTTTAATGTCTGGTGGTTGATTCAGGAATGGCTCCATATTTGGATCGTTTCCCCTCGCTCCCCCCCTTTGGAGGGAAGAGAGAGGGGGAACTCAGGCCACGGTGCTGTACATTAGTTTTAAGTGCTAATTGTTAGTAGTGTTAGTTAGTACTTCGGGCTCTCATCCCGAAGGTGATCAGGAGATCTGGTTAGTTTTCAGTTTGTTAGTATTTCCATTTGCGCTTCGAGAGTTTAAAACTACATAGTGACAGAAGAGTCAGGCGCCTGGAACGAGTGCTGTTTTTACATACGTGCTGTTTTTTTGTGATTTTGTTTTATTTTTTATTTTTATAGGGATCCAGGCGTAGAGAGAGAGAATCTTAAATAGTAATCTTAATTTCATTCTGACCAATAGCATTAATTATGTCAGAGAGACATGTTGATGCATTAAATTTGCAAATATGCATTCTTAGTCTATTAATAGCATTAATTATGTCAGAGAGACATGTTGATGCATCAAGTTTGCAACAACATGTCCGTCTGCTTTTATTGTTGCAGTCCAGTGGGGGGCTTTGTGCTGCTGCATTTTCATTGGCTAGTGAATGGGGAGCTGCTTTATGATTGGCTACCTGGCTGCAGGCGGAAGCCAGCTCCTGAGCGCATGCTCAACAGGCGCGCCGATCTTCTCAGCTGCATAGCATCATGCCGGGCTTCATTTTGATTGGTCAATGGCCGCATGACGTCACGGCTGGAATTGATTCATGGTATTGAAGTCGATTTCGGTGTTATTTTCCTCTTAAATTGGGGCGTTTTCATGCAGCGATATGGTGAAGTTTGTCGTTACTGGCGTGCTCCTTCGCATGCAGGTCAGGAGCAAAAAGGCCTCCTGCGTCATATTCATGGAGGGCTTTTGCTCCTGGATGAGTAATGCCTCCAGAAGGCGTAGACGGCGAGGGTCAGATTGTGTCTCGGTGGGCGGTGAGGGCGTGATTCTTGATAGCCCCTTCATGGGCGTGACAGGAGATTCTCTTCGCAAGACGCATTATAGTCATTCCAATGTACTTCCCAGGACAACCTTGGGTGGGGCATATGTATTGGTATACTACATTCGTCTGCTTGAGGGGGTCTCCTGATGGCGGTGAGGGGTTATTTTTCATGATGAGGTCTCTTGTTTTCCTGTTTTTGTAATATATTATAAGGTCCTTGATGATCTTCATCGGCTTCTCCTCCTCGCGGTACTGAGAGTGGATGAAAGCCTTATAATATATCTTGATGTTCTCGGTGGGGTAGGGTCATCGGTCTTCTTCCTCATTTGAGTACCATTTTTCGACGACGGCGCGCACTTCTCGGTTGATGAGCTTATTAGAATATCCGTTGTTCACGAGCATCTGTGAAGCTCTATCAAGCTCGAAGTGTGTGTCCTGCCAGGTAGAACAATGGGAGAGGGCCCTTTTCACAAAGGCGCTAACGGTAGTGCTCTTAAACCTGTCAGGGCACTTGCTATCACTGTTGAGGCACATTCCTAAATTTGTCTTCTTCGTGTAGACAGAAGTGCGGAGACCGTCTTCTGTCTTCGTTATAAGGACGTCGAGGAAGGGGTGCCGATCATTGGTGCTAAACTCGACTGTGTAGTTTAGCACGCTACATTGTTGGAATCGGCGACGAAGGGTTTCTACCTCATCCTCGGTGTCGACTTGCGCGAAGATATTGTCTATGCAACGGGCATATTTGCGTGGATGCTGGTTCTGGGAGAAGACCCTCTCTTCTATGGCGCCCATCTAGAAGTTGGCAAAGAGGACTCCCAGAGGAGAGCCCATGGCAACGCCATCTTTCTGGCGGAACATCTGTCCTCGGTGGGTGGAGAAGGGGGCCCTCTTTGCACAGATCTCCAGCAAGGCGCGCAAAGAGGCTTCTGGGATATTGAGTGGGGCCGTCGACAGGTCTCAGAAGACGCGATCCATGATAATGTCAATGGTCACGTCAACAGGAACGTTGGTAAATAGGGATTCTACGTCGAGGGATGCTATGATGCCAGTGCTGGGGGAGCTTCGAATTTCTTCAAGGAACTCCACCGATGAACTCATGCTATAGCGTCTCGGGACGTAGGGAGTCAAAATTTGATGAGGCACTTGCCCAAGGCGTAAGTTAGGGCAGGTGTCAGGCTGATAATCGGGTGGAGAGGGTTGCCTTCCTTATAGGTTTTCACATCCTCGTAGAAATAATCAAGGCTGAAGTCCCCTTGGATAGGCGGAAGATGGACTGCGTTGGTTGCCGCGTTGATGGTACTGTTGACGCGGTTGGCATCCCTTTTAATGTCTTCCGTGGGGTTCCGTGAGAGACCCCTGAAGCAGACGCATGTAGTGTACCAGTATACATGCCCAATCTGCAAATGCAGCGGCGCCTACGAAGGTATGACTACCATGCACCTGTCGAAGAGACTCTCATGTCACGCCCAAGAATCATGCCCGCACCAAACATCAAGAGGCCATCTCCCGGGATGTCATCATACAGAACACAAAGATAATCAGGAAGATCCCTGATGCCCGTCGGCCTCCAGCTTCTCATCCAGCAAATAAAACATACACTGAATATGACGCAGGAAGAATTTCTCCTCCCAACAAGTATGAGAAGACCTGCCACCAACAACGACACCACCGATTACGACAACTCCACGGAAGACAACGCACCTGAACAAGGTACTCCTGCAGTCGTCCCGCAGAGTAGCCCAACGCCCATCAACGTTACCGCGCTGCTCAGGAGGTCTAGACGGCTACAGGACCTGCAGCATCGCAACCATCGACTCGGAGAAAGTGGCTTGAGACCTGGGTCAGGCAACCAATGAAAACGAAGACTCACCGCCACCAGCCAATAGGAGATCAAGATGGGGCAGACCCCCTACTGTCAACCCCAAATATAAGGAGGACGGACACCACCCCAAGATCAGTCCACCCTCAGCTTCCCAGCCCGAGGATGTCTGGCAGCTCCAGACGAAAGCTTGCGTTAAGAGAGAGAGAGAGAGAGAGAGAGAGAGAGAGAGAGAGAGAATCGTTAATGACTTTGATGACTAGGGTATCATAGTTTATCTGTAAAATTCAAATATATAAACCTATTTTGACACTGTATTTGATCATGACCTCTATAGGCGCTCTACTAGCCTGTCTAAGTAGCACGGAAAAAGCCACTATTCGTAAAATAGAGAAGAATCTCTACAAGTGTAACTGCTGAAGTAGCAATTACTTTTAATAAAGTATACTTGAGGGAGGGTCTGCTTCCTAAGTACAACAACAATAATAATAATGAATAATAATAATAATAATAATAATAATAATAATAATAATAATAATAATAATAATGCTATCTGGGAAGGAAGCCAAATTTTATTTAGATATCCGAAATTACGCAGGCGCTTACAAAGTGAGCTGTAAAGTTACAGCATACTTTCCATGTACTACATGTAACGCTTTTAGAGAACCTCCGTAGTTCATTTAGTAACCTACACATTCGTAACGCTCCATCTCTTGCAAAAATTGAATATAACTAAAAAGCGTTCCTGTACAAAGTAATTATAGCTGTTCTCCTAGGCTCCCTATCTCCAAATATGTGTGTGTGTCATTTTACCAATGAAGACGAAACACTAGTTAACGATAGGCCTCTAGAGCTTTAGCAATACTGAGGCCACATGGAACTTCATCATTGGAATACATATGAATACAAAAGTTGACTGAATGTCGGCAGTGGATGATTGATATATCGCAATTTCAGATCGTAAAGCTGACGAAATGAAAGAAAGCCAAGCCAAGCTTCCTGTGTCTTTTTTCTCTCTCTCTTTACAAAATGTACGCAAATGTTCTGATTATACATGGAAGTAGCCTGTACGAGTTTTCGTGTGTGTATTAAATGCGAGTCCATCTGGGTGAAATTGCAGTTTTTGGATCGGTGCTAATATTGCATAATGCATCCAACAACTGAGTATTTTTCCTATCAGATATTACGTCGCATATAATTTTATTGTTATCATTCATTCTATATCATATGGAATCCATTACAGGAGCGTGGGAAGTGCCTCTGGGAATTACATAGTAATAAATAAGTAATTACATGAACTGTCGTTGATTAATGAAATAGAATATGTTGTAATCCCAAACCAGAATGAAAAACAGACAAGGAAATGAAACTTCGAATAAAAATAAACAAGTAAAAGAAATCTATACGATCAATGAAAAGAACCAATGATTATAAAAGTCTTTTGAAATTATTTTACCCTATTACTTATGGGACGTTGACTTATGCAGTAAAATTAGTGAGTCATTTCTTTATAGAAAAACGTCTTAAATACAATTCTTAAATCGATAAGAATTAATAATCAAGGGAGTAAAATCAAACTCAGAACATTTTTTATATTGGATATTAACGGAAGTTAAAAACTTAACAAAATGTAGAAAAAATGAATTAATGCACCTAAGAGAGAGAGAGAGAGAGAGAGAGAGAGAGAGAGAGAGAGAGAGAGAGAAACGTCTCCCTAGATTGCCTCACGTACCTTGTGGTGGAAGGTCAATGCTAATTGATCAAATGAGCGTATTCAT